>NW_027632793.1:3925834-4413865 GCF_902686455.1 Sciurus vulgaris | reverse complement strand
TAAATAGTGAAAATGAGAGTAAATCTTTTACCTTGGAGAGTGGGTAGCCCACATGAACCTTTGATTTTAGTCTTCTCCATGGCTGGTAGATTCTACACCTTATGTCTCCAACTGGACAAGTACTATGCATATTTTATAAAAATATGTGACAGGCTTTAATTTAATTTCTCAGTGGTTAAATATGACATTCTGTGCAATAAGCATCTGAAACTATTTTGTTTCATAACTGGGAACCTAAAACTATAAATTATTTTTATATCCATTTTTTGCATATGTGTGCATACTTGTTTATTATATGTTGTATCTACATATATGCTTTTGTCTACATATTATGTATATTGTGCCAAAATTGGCATACATATTAAAAATAAGCATTGATAAATTTTCAATAAAATGGATCCAAATGCCTTTCAGTTCACATGACTAAAATTGGCTAAATAGATAAAAGTAAGAATGTTTTTAAATTTACTTAACTATTCATTTCTCTTAGTGGTGAAGCAATCAATATAGTGTTGATTTCTCTAAAATGGTTAAAGTGAAACATCTATTTCTTATAGAATGTGTCTTCAGCAAAAAAAAATGACTTAAAATGTCAGGTAGGTTGATCTAAAATCTTGGATGTCATGGATACCATAAGTTAAAATTAGATGAAATATATTTAACAGAAATAGAATAAGCATTTATAAAAGAATATTTTAAGGAGAAAAGTCAATACCAATGATCTACCATGATGAATCAATATTCATGAATCTACCCTATCAAGTTAATGTCAACAAATCTATATTGAAAAATTGATATTGACTAATCAATATCAATGCATCTACACAGATGTGTTGATTTTGATGAATCTTTAATGAAGGGTTGATGTCAATGAATGTACACATAATAGTTAAAATTGATGAATCTACACAATGGGTTGATTTGGATGAATCGACTCCAATGAGTCAATATTGATAAATTTACATCAACAGGTACGTAGTGACAAATATACCCAGAAGAATAGATATCAACAAATATATCCCAATGGATCAATATCAATGAAACTACATTGATGAATCCATATCAATAAATCAATATTGATGAATCTACAAGTTGATATCTACAAATTTCCACCAAGGAGTCAATATTGACAAATCTACCAAGTCAAGCCTTTATCATCAAATCTACATAGGTTGGTATTGATGAATCTACCCTGATGTGTTTATATTGATGAATCTACACAAAAGTATTGATATCAATGAATCTACACCAAATCATTGATACTGGTGAATGTTTTCTGATGGTTTGACATTGACAAATCTACCCTGACTGGTTGATATAAATGAATCTACATTGATGAGAAGGGTAGATATTAATGAATATATACAGAAGAGTAGATATCAAAAAATATACCCCAATGGGTTGATATCAATGAATCTACATTGACAAATCCTTACTGGCAAATCAATATTGATGAATCTACTCCTATAAGTTGATAACTACAAATCTCCACCAAAGAGTCAATATCAACAAATCTACTCAGACACATCAATATCAACCAATATACATGGGTTAGTCAATATTGATGAATCTACATCATCAAATTGATTTCAACAAATCACTATTTATGGATCTACCCAGTTTAGTTGATATCAGAGAATCCACCAAGACTGGTTGATATTGATGAATCTACCCCAATGGGTTGACATTGATAAAACTATACAGAATTGTGGATATCAAAAATCTATCATGTTGAGTCAATATTGATGAATGTACTTTGTTGAGTCAATATTGACAAATCTATATTGATGAATCAATATCAACCCTTCAATATCAACAAATATTCACACTGAGATGATATCAACAAATATACCCGAGTCAATATCAATGGATCTACATCAATGTGCCAATATCAACAAATAAAACAAATAGAGTCAATATTGATGAATCTACCTCAATGTGTTGGTATCAACAAATCTACACCAGTGAGTAGATATTAATGAATCTAACCTGATGAGTCCGATTCCATGAATCTACACTGATGGTCCAATTTTGAGAAATCTGCACAGGTGAGTAGATATCGACAAACCTTCCCCATTAAGTCAGTATTGGTATATCTATGTTGAAGAGTTGATATCAGCAAATCAATATTGAACAATATACCTCAACAAGTCAATATCAAAAAATCTACACCAATGAGTCAATATTAAGAATGTATGCCTATGGGCCAATATCAACAAATCTGTGCTGAAGAGTTCACATGGATGTTTCTTCACCAAAGTGTCAATGTTGATGAATCTAAACCTTCAAGTCAATATTGATGAATCTACACAGACAGGTAGATATTGATGAATCTGCAGCTTTAAGGAGGCATTGATGAATTTACACCTTTCAGTCAATATCAATGAATCTAGACCAATGGGTCAATATTAAAGAACCTACACTGATATGTTAACATTGTCAAACCTACACAATTGAAACAATTATGATGAATCTACCCCAATGGTTAGATATGGAAGAATCTACACCAATGATTCAATGTTGATGAATCTACACCTAAAAGTCAATATCAACAAATCTACCCTTAGGTCAATAACAATAAATCTATCCAGAAGAGTTGATATTAATGAATATACCCTGATGGTTCAATATAAATGAAGCTACATCTATGAATCAATACTGACAAATCAATATCTGATGAATCAACACAGATAGTTTAATATCAGAAAATCTACACTGATGTGTCAATATAGATGAATCAACATCTACAGGTCAATGTCAATGAATCTACCCCATCAAGTTGATATTGATGAATCTAACCCAATGGATTGATATGGATGGATCTACACTGAAGAGTCAATATCAATGAATCTGCTTCAATTGGTAGATATCAAAGAATCTATACCAATGAATCAATGAATCAACACCTATGATGGACATCAGTGAATATATACCATCAAGTTGATATTGACTATTCTAACACAATGGGTTGGTGTGGAGGAATCTACACAAACAAGTCAATAACAATGAATATGCACCAAAGTGTCAATATTGGCAAATATACTTCAAAGGGTCAATACAGATGAATCTACCATGATGGATTGATATTGATGATGGTACACCAGTGGGTCAGTATTGATGATATACACTTACAATTTGATATCCAAAAAGCTACACATCAAAGAATCTACATCATATCATTGATAATGACAAATTGATAATGAATAATCTACCACAATGAGTCAATATTTATGAATCTACATGCTTATATCAATATTGACAAATGTATCCCAATGTGTTGATATGAACAAATCTAACCCAATGGGTCAATATTGACCAAACTACATTGATGAGTCGATATTGACAAATGTACTTAACATGTCAATATCGATGAATCTACCCCATAGGTTTAATTTCAACAAATCACTTGATATCTATAAATCTACGCTGAAGAATCAATATCAACAAATCTACCCTGATGAGTTGATATCTATGCATCTACACTGATAAGACAATAATGATGAATCTACAACAATGAATTAATATGAATGCATCAATATCAATGAATCTAACTAAAAAGTTGCTATTAATGAATCTACACTGATGTGTTGATAAGGATAAATCTACTCCTACAGTTGGATATTGATTAATCTTCCCCTAGAGGTCCATAGCAATAAATCTATGCCATCAAGTTAATATTGACGAATCAACCCAATAAGTCAAAATTGATGAGTCTACACTGGCAAGTGAATATCGATGAATCTACCCCAATGAATTGATTTTGACAAATCAAACCAATCAAATCAATATTGATAAATCTAACCCATCGAGTTGATATCAACAAATCTATCCTCATTTGTTGATATAGACAAATCTACCCCAATGAGAACATTTCTGTACAGAGTGGTGACAGGATGGGAGAGCAGTGACTAAGATTGGGGGTTCTCTGTTGGCCTCATGACTGTGGCATGACTGGTGCCTGGGAATTTTTCTGTGCAAGGACACAGGATGTTTAGCTGCTGTGGTAAAACCCTGCATGAGGAGGCTATGTGCAAGTGTCCTTTCAGCTCTAACATTGATCTCAGTCACATAGCTCCTGGGAATAGAGCAACACTTATGCTAGACAATTACAATGTTTCATCAACCCCATTAATCCTGCTACTACCCCAATGGGTTGATATGGATGAATGTATCCTGATGATTAAATATGAATGAATCTTCCCCAGTTGATAGATATTATCAAATCCACACCAATGGGTTGATATTGAATACACCCAGAAGAGTTGGTATTAAAAAATCTACATTTTCAGATCAATATCAAGAAATCTAAATTGACAAATAAGACTTGACATATGAACATCAACAAATCCACCATGACTGGTTAATATTGATCAATCTACCCCTAAGGGTTGATATTGATTAATTTACAATGATGAGCAGATATCAGCAAATCAACACCAATGATTAGATTTCATCAAATCTACCCCAATGAGTCGATATCAACAAATGTCAGTGTGAATCTACCCCTATGGTTGATATTAGCAAATCTACCCTGACAAGTTGATATTGACAAATCTACCCTGTTGAGTTGATATTTATGAATACACCCCATTGAATCTATATCAACTGATGTACACTGTAGCATCTACATTGATGAATCCATGCCTTCAAGTCAATATCAACTAATCTATACTGACAGGTTGATATCATTGAATATACCATTGATTTGATCTCTATAAATCTATCCTGGGTGATTACTATTGATAAAACTACACTGAAAAGTCAATATCAACAAATCTATCTGAGGAATCAATACTAATGAGTCAACACAATCAATTTGATATCAACAAATCTATATCATCAAGTCAGTCTTGATGAATCTACCCCAATGGGTCAATATTGACAAATCTATATTGATAGTTTGATATCAGTGTATGTACATCAATAAATCAATGTTGATGCATCGGTATCGATGAGTCAATGTCTATAAATCTACCCCAGTCTATGCTGACATATCAATATCAACATATCTACACTGATGAGTTGATACCAACAAATCTACCCAGTCCAGTCAATATTGATGAATCTGCCCTGATGGATCAATGTTGAGGCATTTATCTCAAAGAGTCAATATTGACAAATCTACCCTGAAGAGTCAATATAGATGAATCTACACTAAAGAATAAATATTGGCAAATCTAAACTTTGAGTCAAATTTTATGAGTCTACAGTGATGTAGACTCATAAAATCAAAACTGATTAATCTACACCAATGAATCTACATAGGATATTCAATATTGATGGCTCTACCCCATAAATTCTATATCAATGAACCTACATCATCAAATCAATAGACTCTTGAATCAATTTTGATGAATCTACACAGATGGGTTGATATTGATGAATTTAATGTGAAGAGTCAATATTGGACAATCTATCTCAATGAATTGATATGGGCTAATCTACCCTGATAATTCTATTTTGATGCATCTACACCAAAGGGTTATCAATAAGTCTTACCCCATTGGTTTATATAGAAAAATCTACCCCAATGAGGACATTTTTTTACAAATTGAACCAGTGAAGTTAATATTGATGAATTTAATCAGAGTTGATATTAATGAATCTAACCAATAGAGTTGAAATTGAGGAATGAAGCCTGATGGGTCAATATGGGCAAATCTATCCTTTGTAATCATTGACAAATCTACAATAGTGTTAATATTGATGAATCTATTTCAACAGGTTGATATTGATGAATATGCACAGAAGACACCATATTGAAGGATCTACCCTGATGGTCAATATCAATGAATCAACATTCACAAATTAATATCGATTTATCAATATCAATGAAAGTAACCAGTTCAGTCAATTTCTATGAATTTCTACCAAAGAGTCAAAAGTGATGAATTCCCTCAGTTGAGTCAATATCATCAAATCTCTCATTACAGGTCAATATTGACCAATCTTCCCTAGTTGGTCAATATCACTGAATCTACACTGAAGAGTACATACTGACAAATCTACACTGAGAGGTCAATGTCAATAAATCTACACCAACTAGTAGGTATTTATGAGTTTACACTGATGGGTTGATATTAACAAATGTACCCCTTATGGTTGTTATCTATAAATTTATGCCAATGATAAGATGTCAATTAATCTACACCAATGAGTAGATATTGATAACTCTACCCTGTCAAGTCAATATTGATGAATCAAGACTGACAGGTTAATATTGACGAACTTACTCATTGAGGCTTTATTGACCAATTTAAACCAGAGTTGATTTCAATGAATCTACACCTTCTTGTTGATATTAATGAATCTACACTGATGGGACAAAATTGACAAATCTACACCAATGAGTAGATATCAATGAATCTACCACAATGTTCAATACAGCCAAATCCAGACTGTTGAGATGATTTCAATGAATCTAACCAGTGTAGTTGATGTCAATGATTCAAACCATTTTAGTTGATATTGAGGAATCTATTCGGTTTGGTCAATATGAAAAAATCTACACCAATGAATCAATTTTGACGAATATACACCAAAGAGTTGATATTGTAAAATCTACCCCAATGGGTAGTCAATAACAAACTTACCCCTATGGGTTGATATGAATGAATCTACATTGACCAATCAAAATTGATACATCAATATTGACAAATATACCCTGACAAGACAATATTTTTAAAGTATATATATATATATCTATATATATTTTTTTAAGACTGAATTTTGATTCATTGTACACAAATGGGATAAAATTATTGTTTCTATGGTTGTACACAATGTAGACCCACACCAATTTTGTGATCATACATGAACATAGAGTAATAATGTGTGTCTCAGTCTACTATCTCTCTTTCCCCACCCCTTCTACCCCCATTTTCCTCTACACAATTCAAAGTGCCTCCATTCTTCTTTATCCCCATATCCCCTTTTTATGTCCCATCATCCTCTTATCAGATAAGACAATCAGCCATTGGTTTGGGGACATTTGCATATTTCACTTAGCATTATATCCTCCAACTCCATCCATTTATCAGTAAATGCCATAATTTTATTCTTCTTTATGACTGAGTAGTATTCCATTGTGTATATATAATGCAGTTTCTTTATCCATTCATCAATTGAAGGGAATCTACATTGGTTATACAATCTAGCTCTTGTGACCTGAGCAGCTATAAACTGATGTGACTGTGCCACTGTAGTATGTTGATTCTAAGTCCTTTGGATATAAATGAGGAGTGGGACAGCTGGGTCAAATTGTGGGTCTGTTTCAAGTTTTCTGAGACAGAAGGCAGCAATTTTAGCAGCTTTTGATGCTACAGTATAAATACAATATTAGTATTGAAAGACCACAGGACTGTTTCTATATAAGTTTAAGAGGTCACATTTTCCATATTATATAAATTTGAAAGGAATCAGGGAAACTATTCATTTTGGATGCAAAATGATTGATAATGTTAGTATTAAAAGCCACAAGGCATCTACTACAATGGTTACAAATGCTATTATATAGATATGATATTAATAGGAAAGGCCACAGTGCATACTAAGGATATTGTGAGAAATATAGTTTATATGGTGTGTGCATCTTCTATGCCCTAAGAAGCCTATATGACATGAGTAGCTCCAACAATCTGGGTAGCATGAAAAGCATGATTAGGTGCCTTGGACTACACTATCATTTGCCTCATTGACATGAACAGATTCTACGACCTGTGTTGCTTCTGTCCTGTGTAGCATCTATGACCTGAGAATTCTCTATGACAAGTTTAGACTGCATATTGTAAGTAGTATCCATGACCTACATAAATCTATGTCTTTTATATTTCCATGAATTGTGCCATGTCTATGGCCAGACAGCCAATATGATGTACTTCAATTTCAATGCCTGAATATTCTAAAGAACTTCTGTAGTACCTATACCTTCAGAAATAATTATGATCTGTGTAACCTCTATGATGTGTATAAACTCTACAAAATGCATAGCCTCTGTGTCCTCAGTAGCCTTTAAGAATTAAGGAGCCCCTGTTTCCCCTGAAGTTTGAATGACCCTAGTGTACTTTATAACTTTTAGTGTCTTTGATCTGAGTATCTCCTATGAGCTTCCTATTATCTATGACATTAATATCTTCTAATTTCTGCATATAATCTATGACTTGTGTAGAGGTTTTGTTCTGAGTAATTTAAATAACCTTAGCATCCCCTATGACCCACATAGCCTCTATGACCTGAATAGCCTCTATGAACTGATCATCCTATAGGAATTGAGTAGCCTATGTGACCTATCTAACACAAAAGACCTGTGTATCTGCAAAGTCCTGCATAGCCTATATGACCTCATAGCATTTGTGGTATAAGAAGTCTCTTTGACTTATATAACCTTTATGACCTGAGTAGCCCAAATGAACTGATAAGCCCTAATACTTAGTAGCCAGTAGAACCTGTGTAGCTTTAGGACTGAATGTCTTATGTGAACTGCATAGCCATATGCATGTCCTCTATAGACTGGATAGCCTTAAAACTTGCAAAACTCTATATTTCAGTAGCCACTAAGACATACCTAGCCTCTATGACCAAGTAGACACTATGATCTATCTAGACTCCATGGCCAGTGAAAGATTTTATGGACTGGGTATCCTAAATTAATTTAGTAGTCCCTTTGACCTGTGCAAACTATGTGATCTTTGTGTCTCTATGAATGTTGTTATCGTTTAAATATAAGGGGTAACCCAAAATATCATGTATGATAAGAATATTTAGTGATAAATTGATTGTGTTATGAGAGCCCAACCTGTGTATTAATCCCCATAGGGATTAACTGAATGATAACTATACACTGGTAAGGTGTGATTGGGAAAGGCGGGACATTAGGGTGCATGTTTGGTTAGCTGAACTTAGTCTTTGCTTCTTGATATGATACAATGAGCCCCTTCTATCCACCACCCTCTTCTGCCATGATGTTTAGCCGCACTTCGAGAACTGAGGAATGAAGACTGATGTGTGTGAACTGAGACCTCAGAAACCATGAGACCACAAATAAACTTTTCCAACTCTTATTGTTTGTCACATCTTCTGATTACAGCAGAAAAAAAGCTGACTAAAACAACTGTGTAACTTACATGTCTTGAATATCCTCTGCATATCCTTATGGCCTACCCATGTAGTAGTCTAAATAACCTGAAGAATCAATATAAAATTCATAGCCTTGACTACCAGAGTAGCCTCTATGACCTGAGTAGCTTCTATTATCAGTTCAGTATTTATGGCCTGAATAGTCTCTATTGCCTGTGTCCCCATTATGGCTTGAATAGACTTTATGACAAGAGTAGCTTAAACCTCCTATTATCTGAGTAACCTCTGTGGCCTGAGAAGCCATCATGTCCTGTGCAACCTCTGTCATTTGCATCACCTCTATGGCTGATTACCCATTTTGACCTAAGTATAATCAATGACCTGCTAGTCTCTATGATATGAGTAGCCCCTATTACCTCTGTAGTGCCTAATGGTTGAGTACCTTCCACTGCCCACACACCCTCTATCACATAAGTGGAACAGGTGAACTGCTTAGCCTTTATGACCTGTGGAATCACTGACTTTATGCACTCTAAACCTGAGAATAGTCTATGGCCTGAAGAGCCTCTGTCAGTTTTGTAGGTTCTATGACCTGCATACCTCTATGACCTGAGAAGAATCTAAACCTATGTAGCCACTGTAATATGTTTCTGTTTTATATCATGTATAGTCAAAGTAACCTTAGTATCCTCTGTGACCTGCATAGCCTTAATGACCTGAGTAGCCTATATTAACTTAATGTCTGCTCTGACCTCAGTAACCACTATTATCTTCACATTCTGCATGGCCTAAGTAGCCTTGGTATACTGAATATTCTCTCAACTTTCATTTTGTTTATCACCTGAGTAGTTGTTAAAATTGCAAGACCTTTATTTCCTGAGTAGCCTAAATGTTCTTCCAAGCCTGTATGGCTTTAGTAACCTAAATGATCTTAATAGACCCTATGATCTGCCTAGACTTTATGACCTGTATATCCTCCATCAACTTAGTAGTGTATATGATTATGACCTGAGTAACTTCTTTTGTTTGCATATGCCCTATGACCTGAGTATCATCTATGATCTGTGTAGTCTTTATGTCATATTTTGCCTGAATCACCTGTGTAGACTCTAAGGCCTGAATAGCCTCTATGAACTTTGCAGTTTCTGTAACTGTCATAGTCTTTATGGCTCCAGAAACCATTGTGCTCTGAGTATCCTCCAGGATCCATGTAACTTCTCAGAACAAATAGTCCCTATGACTTGCATAGCACTTGTGACCTAAAATGCCTTTCTGTCTGTCTCTCTCTCTCTTTTGCTTACCTCTATGATTTGAGTAGACAGCATGGACTGAGTGGTCTCTATGACCAGCATAACCTCTATGACTTTGAAGTCAGTAAACCTGCATAGGTTTTATAGTCTGGAAAGTCTCAAGGATGCGTATAGCCCCTATGACCTGTTTAGTCTCTATGGCTATGAAACCACTGTGAACTCTGTCAACTTTATGATCTGAGTAGCCTAAATGACTTCTGTATTTTCTCATCTCAGTCACCACTATGACCTATATAACCACTGTGGTCAGAATAGACATTCTGTGTTGTGTAGCTTAAATGGTGTTAGTAGTCTCTATGATCTGTGACTTCTGTGGCTCAAGGAGCCTAAATAATCTTAGTAGTTTGTAAGGCTTGTGAAGTCTCTATGGCCCAGGTAGACTCAATGACTTGAGTTACCTTTCCAATCTGTTGATTCTCTATATTAGTAGCTCTTATGACCTGTGAAGTCTTTATTCCCTGATTATCTCTTCTGACCTGGATAGCATTTAATACCTTCATAGCCTAAATTACTTCAGTAGTCTCTATAACCTCAGTAGTCACTAATACTTTCACTGCCAGTATGGACAAATTAGCCCCTCTGAACTGTGTAGCCTCTGTGGAATGTACATCCTATATCACCTAAAGTATGACCAATTTAGCCTTTACAGTCAAAGGAGCCTGTATTTCCTGCTCAGCATGTATGGCCTTATTAGCTGAAATGGCCTTAGTAATTCCAATGAGCATGTAGACTCTATGACCTGTATAGGATCTATATCCTGAGTAGGCTTTATGTTCTGTCTAGACTCTAAGACCTGAGTAGCTTCTGTGACTTTTCTGGACTCTGTATTCAATGTAAACTCTATAAATCCCATAGACATTATCATCTACATATCTTTTATGGCCCAGGTTACTAGATGACCTAAAAAGACACTATGCCCAGTAACTCCATGGATTGAGTAGCCTCTATTGACCTGTGTAGTCTTTATGGACTAAATATCCCAAATAATTTTAGTACCCCCTATGACCATTGAAATCTCCATTATCAGCATTGCTTTTATTTATTTTATTACCTCTATGACCTCTCCAAATTTTATGGACTCAGAAGCCTAAAAAAACTTAGTAGCTCTGAAGTTCTGCATAGGCTGTATGGCATTAATTTCCTCTATGACTTGAATTACCTGTATTTTGTGCAAAACCTCTAATTCCATGATAAGCCTTTATGACCTCTTTAGTTTCTATGACCTGCATAGCATGTAAACCCTAAATAGCCTCAATCATCTGTGCAATCTCTATAAACTGCATAAACTGAATGGCCTGAGTAGTCTAAATGATCACAGTATCTTATCTGACCTCTGTAGCTACTATAGTCTTTGTAACTACTATGGTCTTAGTAGCCCCTATGCCCTGTATAACTTCTTTGACCTTTGCATCCTATGTTACCTGAGTAACATGTATGTTCTCACTAGCCTTATAACTAGAGTAGCCTCAATTATCTCCCTCACCAGTGTGGGCATATTACCATAAATGACTTTAGAAGCCCCTATAACTGTATAGTTATTATGATCTGTGTAACTTCTGTGATCTCAGTAGTTTCTATGCCTTGTGTACCCTCTGTTCTAGTCAACTTCTATTGTTACTGTGACTAAATAATCTGGCCATTTTTCTTCACAATTATAGAAGAAAAAATGTTTATTTGAGGACTCACACTTTCAGAGGTCTTAGCCCATAGAAGGCTAGCTCCATTTCTCATGGCTCAAGGTGAGGCTGAACATCATGGAAGGAGAGGGTGGTGGAGGGGAACAGCTCCCATCATAAGGAAGCAGAGAGAAAGTGGGGGACTCCACTCTCCAGATACAAAATATTTACTCCATAGTCATGCCCCCAATGAACCACTCCCTCCAGCCACACCCAACCTGCTTCCAGTGACTACTCAGTTAATCCCATCTGGGATTTATTCACTGATTGTGTTAAGACTCCCACAACCCAATAATTTCTCCTCTGAACCTTCTTGCACTGTCTCACATGAGAACTTTTGGGGGACACCTCACATCCAAACCATAACACCCTCTTTGATTTATGTAGACTCTATGATGAGTTTAGCCACTGTGACATACAAAGCCTGTATTTCCAGAGTAGCCCTATTATATGCAGAGCCTCTATGGCCAGCATAACCTCTATGACCTGCTAGCCTTTATCAACTACAGAGGTATGATGGCATGAGTAGTCTCTATATCTGCATATTCCCTATGACCTGGCATTACCTGTATACTGAATAGCTTCTCTGGCCTTTGTAGTCTCTTCTCTGGCCTGTGTAGTCTCTAGGAACTGAGAAGAGTTTATGATCTGGGTTTCTTCTAGAACCTGTGTAGCCTCTGTGTCCTTTGAAGACTCTATGGCCTGAATAGATTCTATAGCCTTCCTAGCATCTATTTCACAAGGAGAAATTTTTCTACCTACCTTGTATGACCTAATTAGTGTATATCCTCTGTGACCTGCATGTCTTTTATAACCTGAATAGCCTAAATGGTATTCCTAGCCTGTAGGGCTTTATTAGACTAAATTAACTTAACAGTCCCTATGATTTTGAACCTTGTATGACCTGCATGTCCTCTATGACCTGAAAATCCTCCAATACATGCATAGCCTGTATGATGAAAATAACCTCTATGATATTGTGCAACTTCTGTGTTCTCTATGGGCTGTATGTCCTGTATAGCCTTGAAGACATGAATAGACAGTAAGACCTGGGTAGGATCAAAAAACTCAGTGACCTCTATGGTTTGTATAGCCTTTATTTTGCAGATACATTTTCCTGCATAGACTCCATGACCTTCATAGACTTTATGGCTAACATGGCTTACTCTTTGATACATTTTTTTCTGTATATTCTGTGTAGCCTTCATAGTTTCTGTGTCCCGAGTAACCTGTATAAAGTGTATATTCTTATGTACTGAAGAGTCTAACTCAACTAATTAAAACATGTTATCTGCATACCCTCAAAGGATGGAGTAGCCTCTATGTCCTGAAAGGCCTCTTTGACCTGTGCAGATTCTAGACCTATCTATATCTGTGTCCTGCATTACCCATATTACCAGCCTACACTCTATTAACTGAGTAGCTCAAGTATTCTGCATATCTTCAATGGACAAAGAAGACTTTTACACTTGTATAGCCTGTATGAGCTCTGTAGCCTCTATGACCCAAATAGCTATTATGACCAGATTATCTTCCATTACCTCTGTAGGGTCAGTGACCTAAGTAGCCCTTATGATTTGTATAAATCTCATGGCTTGAGTAGCTGTGGGGGCGCCTGGCTCTCCTTGCAGTGCTTGACAGAGTTCCACTGAAGGATGATTGCAAAGACTCATCCTAAAAGGATTGCATGCCAGATGTATGCCTCCCTAGCTTGGATGTTATTCTGTGGAGTTTTCCTAATAACATATTACTCACTTCAGTCTGGGGATCTTGCTAGAGGTGATGGGAATAATTCTAAAAATTTCCAGAAAAACATCATGGAGGCAAAACACATGTTGAAACCCTGTGATGTTAACCTCACTACAGAAGAATGTTTTTATTATGTTAAAAATCAAACACTGCATTTACTGGCACAGCCAGAACCTGTTGGGGCACAGAAACTTATAGATAACAATGTTTCCCCAAGTTCTAAGCACAAAGCACCTCCCATAGTAGCTACTAGATATGGATCAATTTATTTTATCAATGGCAAGCCCTGGTACCCCCCTAAAGGCTAGCCCTTACAGAAGGTAGATATAGATCTCCCCCTGTCTCCTACAGGGTGGTTTAATCCAGACGATTTTTTTTTTTTATGTGTGGTGGTAGGGTAAAAGAATAAGGTTTCACAACATTCCTTCCTTCCTACAAAGAATAGGTCACCCCTATAATAAACATTGGTACACAATGCCCTGTTCTGGGAAAAAGAGCTACATAAGACAATGTAATTTATTCAGTAAAAAAAAAACAAAAAACAAAAAACTTGGCCATGAGAACCACTGTGACTGCTGCCCTCCTGTAGCCCTTAACTCAGCAATTTAGATATTAACCAGATGGACCTAGTACAGATGGTCACATGACATTATTTGTCTATCGCTTTACTGCAAAAGTAATAAGAATAGTCTTAGGTCATATAGTGTTTGGATATTAAGGAAATAAACATTGTATTAGCTCATTGACATAGTTAAATATTTTTAAAATAATTGTGATTAGGTAAGGATAATCTGTAAGGTTACTGTTTTCTCATAATCTTTCGGTAAAAACAATTTCTGCCTATGCTTTGGAAACTTCTTTGATTTTATTAATCACAAGCCTGTCATCAAAGCCTGAAGAAAAATGTATATAAACCCAGCCTTTCCCAGAATAAAGTGGGATTGATTGCACCAGAACTAGAGTCTGTGTCTTTCATTCTCCATCCATCGCTGACGCTGTCTCCCCATGCCCTGTTTACCAGTGTAGAATGCATGGACTCCTGCTAAGGCTTGACCCCTGCAAGTAGCATTTATGCCTGGGTAGCTTCTGTAACCTGAGTAGACTGAGTAGACTCTGTCACCAGCCTAAACTCTCTAGGGCTTTCTAAAGTCTCTATGGCCTATGTAGCTTCTATGTCCTGAGAACCTTCTGTGGCCTAAGTAGCTTGTATGACCTGAGTAGCCTCTATGACTTAGAAGGTGTTCTTGGCCTGAATAGCCCCATCTGAGTAACATTTTGTAACTGAGTAGTTGTAACTTCTATGACCCGCATAGTATATGTGGCTTGCAAACGTCTATTTCTGGAATAGTCTGTCTGGTGTTAGTAGCCTCTATTTTCTCTATATCATGTATGAACTGAATGTCTTCAATAATTTTCATATATTCTATGACTTAATTTGTTTATCTGGCATGAGTGGCTCCTATGAATTATGTAGCATCTATGGACTGAGAATCTTATGTCTGTGTACAATCTATGTGCACAGTACCCTCTATGACCAGTATAACCACTATTATTTTATGCCTCTAAAACTTGTATGGAATGTGTAGCATCTATGACCAGTATAATATCAAGGACATGCATTTCTTCCATGACCCACACAGGTTTTATGCCCTGGGCGGTATCATTACCTATATCACCTTTGGATGGAATAGCCTCTAAGACTGGCATATCATCTGTAATTCCTGGCGTTTCTATGGCACAAGTTCAGCAAAGTCCTTATTGCTTACATATTCTCCAAGACCTCCAATTCCACAATGGTCAAAGTAACCTCCTTAACCTGTGTAACATCTATAAACTATGTGTCTTAATGGGCTGCATAGACATTATGACCTGTGCAATGCCTAGCATATATGTATCTCTATGCCCTGTTTAGCCTCTTTGTTGTGTGTGGTCTCTATGGCCTTAGAGCTAGGGCCATAGCGTCTATGCCCTCAATAGCCTACATGTCCTTGACCTCTATGAACTACCTAGCCATAATGGCTGGGGAGCCATTAATCAGGGTAACCTTCATGATATTTGTAACCTACATTACTCGCCTATCTGCAGTGACCTGCATAGCCTCTATGATCTGTGTAGTCATTGTCACTTTCATAGCATCTATGCCTGAATAAGCTGTAGGATATGAATGGTCCATATAGCCTGCTTTTAATCTATGGCCTTATTAGCCTCTGGGGCCAGCACAGCCTCTATGAATCTCATAGCCTTTATGGTGTAAAGAGTTCAATTACTTTAGTATTCACTATGAATTTTTAGATTTTATGGCCTGAGTGTTCTTTGGGAACTGTGTGACCTCTATGACCTTAGTACTATCTATTACCTGCATATACTTCATATCCTGTATCACCTATTATGACCACTGAAGGTGCTATGTACTCAATACCCTAGATGGACTGACCCCAAATTATTTCTTAGCCTCTATGGCCTTAGTAGACTAAATGACATTAGTGTAGTCTATGACCTCAGTAGCCTCTGTGATCCACAGAGCCTATGTGCTTGAGTTGCCCCTATAAATAGTATAGCCTTTATGTCCTATGTAACCTCTATTGTTTGAGTAGCCTAAATGACCTGCAAGTCTCTATGACTTTATTGGCCTATATGACCTTAATCTATTAACTGACTAGCTTCTATTAACCATAAAAATCTGTGTCAAAAAAGCCTGTATATCCTCTGTAGCTCTATGGGATTAGTAGATTATATGATCTCTGTATCATCTTTGGCTTATATATTCTTTTTGACTATGAAGATTTTTATGGCCACTATATCCTCTATGGTCTGTGTAGCTTCACTTCAATAGAATCACTTCTATTGCCCATGTTCCTTCTGTGACCTGAGTAGACTTTATAAATAGTGCAACCTCTATGACCTGCATAGAATCTATGAAATGAATAAATTCTATTGCCTGCACAGCCTCTATAACCTGTGTATTTCTTATAACCTGTGCAGCCAATTTGACATCAGCATTCTCTAGAAAAACAGTATCCACTATGACCTTTGAAGTCTATGGCCTGTGTAGCCACCATGAACTGCATAGACTCTATGAACTATGTAGCCTTTATGGCCTGAGTATTTTCCATGGCCTGCAGAGTCTCTATTAAGTGCATAATCTCTATGGCCTGATTAGCCTCAAGTACCTATGTAGCCTCTTTGGCTTGAATAACCTTATGTACTAAGCATTCTGTATGGCTATAGTAGCCTTCATAATCTTCATAACCTGTGACTTCTTATATCTCTGTGGGCAAAGAGGGTTATATGCCCTTGAGTAGCCTAAATAGTTTGAGTAACATCTTTGGACAGTATAAGCCTTAAGACCAGAGTTGGTTCTGTAAACTGTGTAGCCACTGTAACCTGCCTCTCTTCTATCAGCTAAGTAGCATCTATAACCTGTATAAGTTTTGTGACATAATAGCTTTTAACCATCCTACACTCAATTACCTGTGTATCATGATGGCCTGAGAAACAAATGTAGAATAATGGCCTTAGTAGCATGAATGACCTTTTTATCCATATGATTTTTGTAGCACCTCTGACCTGCATGGCCTCTATGTTTTTGTAGCCTCTATGGCCCAGGTATCCTCTTTGACCTGAGTGGCTTTTATGGTTGGCACAACCTTTATGACCTAAGTAGCCTCTTTGACCAATAAACCCTCTATGATCCCTGCAACTTTTGTGACCTCAAAAGGCTCTAGGTACTGAGTAGCCTTTATGGCCTACATGCCCTCTATGACCTGCATAACCTCTTTGACCTAAGTATACTTCATGACCTATGAAACCTCTATGACCTGATTAGCCCCTAAGACCTTTGTAGTACATATGGCTTAAAAATCTCTATTGTCTGCTTACACTCTATACCTGAGTAGCATCTTGGAACTGAGTAGTCTCTCTCAGTAACACAACCTCTCTGACCTGTGTAGCCTCTATGACCTGTATCTTTTTTATGACCTGTATTTCCTTAATTACAAGTGTCTTCTTTATGGTCTTAGTAACTCATATGCCCTATCTGTGACTTATGTATTCTCCATGACATTTATATTATTTATAAATTTTGTAGCCTACATGTCCTGAATAATTCCTAGAACTTGTGTAGAATTTATCACCTAAAAAACCTCCATTTTTTACTTAAACCTTTAAGCTTATTATACAGCTTGAACTGAGTCAATCTGCAGCCAATATAACCTCTATTACTTAGAAGCATCTAACATCTGCATAAACTCTATGGCCAATGTAGCATATAAACCTGTGTAATACCCAGGACATGAGTATGACTCATGATATGCATAGCCTGTGTAGTGTACACAGCCACTAAAATCTGTGTTGCCTTTATGGCCTGATTAGCCTAAATGACCTGTATAGATTCTATGATCTCAGGAACCTCTATGGCCCATGGTGCCCCTATGATCTGCACAAGCCTTTATTATCTGTGAAGCCTCTGTGTCCTGAGTGACACTTAAAATTTATGTAGCTTATATAGCCTGAATAACCTAAATGACCTCTATGGCCTGCAAAGCCTCTAAGTTTTCAATAATGTCTAACACCAGTTAACCTGTTTGACCTTCATATTCTCTATGACCTGAGTACATTATATGATGTGTACATTATTTATGCCCTAAATAGTGTCTATTTCTTTGTAAATTCTATAACTTTTATAGCTTCTTTGGACCAAAAAAGTATAAATGAGCTTAGTAGCTGATATGATTTGTGTATTCTTTGTGTCCTGAGTTGCCTCTGTGACATGAATATCCTTTATGACATGCATATTCTCAATGTCTAGCATCATCACTATGGCATGTATAGCCTGTATGGATTGAGTGGCCTCTGTGAACTGTATCACCTCTATGACCTGGGTATCCTCTACAGCATGCATAGCCTCTACTGCCTGCATGTCCTTATATCCTGAGTAGCCTAGTAGACCTGTATAGGCTCTATGGACTTAGTGGTCTAAATGACCTTAGTATGCCCTATAATATGTATAGGCACTATGAACTGCATAACCTCTATAATTTGCACAGGGTCTCTGGCCTACATATACTCTCTAACTTGTACCACTTCTATGGCATGAGTACCCAAAATGATCACAAATCTCATATGCCCTGTGCTGTTTCTGTAGCCAGAATAGCTTCTATGACTTGCATAGCCTTAATGACCTGTGTATCTTCTAAGGTCTAAACAATATTTATGACCCCCATAACCTTATGAGCTGAGAAACATAAATGACCTCAGTAGGCACTATGAACTTTGTAGCCTCTATGGATCATTTAGCCTCCTTGGCCTGCATAGGACTTATATGCACAGTAACTTACCTGGTCAGAGTAGTTTCTAGGTCCTGTTAACATCTGTGAATTCCATACCTCTTTGACCTGCACAGACTCTATGGTCTCTGTAGACTTTATGACTTACTGCTTACTCTCTGACATAAGTAACTTCTTCAACCTCATAACCTCTGATTTATGCAGCTACTATGGTCGGTGTAGCCTCTATCTCCAATGTAACCACAAGAACATTCAGAACCTCTATAATCTGTGAAGCCCCCTGCACCTGCATTGCCTCTAAGACCTGAATTGTCATTATAATCTCAGAAGTTTTTTATAACCAGCAAAATTTCTATGATCTGTATAATATTATCTGTCATATGTATGTTTTTCATGGCCTACCATAGACCGCCTGTCCTGCATATCCTCTCTGTTCTAAGTAGCCTAAATGAACTGAGTAACCCATATGACCTATGTAGTATTAATAGTCTGAATGGCCTCTATGGGTTGAGAAGTCCTTATGAATTGTGTAAACTCTAGGACCTAAGCATCCTCAAAAAATTGAGAAGGTTTTTATGGCCTGCATAATCTCTACAGTATGAGTAACCCCTAGGACCCTATATCATTTATAATCCATGAAGCATCTATTGCCTATGTAATCCTGACAGCCTTTATGACCTCCACAGGCTTATGCCCTATGTAGATATTTAATTAGTAGCCCCTAAGGACTTGGTAAGCTCTATGATTGAACAGTCATTGTGACCTGGGTATCCTCTATGATCTGCATAACCCCTATTACTTAAGTAATGTGTATGACTTGCATATTTTATGTGTTCTGAAGCCACTGGTCCTCCTTATCTTGATGACCTAAATAGCTTTTACTAACTGACTAACCTCTATGTTCAATGTAGTTTCTAAAACCTGAATATCCTCTATGACCAGCATAACTTTTAGGACCTGTGCAGCCCCTAAGAACTGTGTGAGTTTTATGACCTGAACAGCATAATAAAATTTCAGAAAGGAAAGAGCATTATCTTTATGGTGTGTGCCTGGCTTGGCCCCAGGATATGAGTTGGATATATTAATTAAACAAGCTCACAGCCCTTCTCCCAAGGAGGGATTTCATGCATCCATCTTCTTGACTAACATTATAGTATTGAAATTACCCTTCCTGGAAAGAATTACAAGGATATGAATTGGTCACACCTTGGTAGCGAGGAAACACAGCAAGGGTATTCATGTGTAATAACACAAGGAGAAGCTAGCAAAATAAAGGAAAGTTATCACAAGAGAAGTAGGAGATCACCAGGATTACAGTTGTCAGACTTAAACTGCCAGGTGTAATTCCAGGCAGGAAGGAGGAAAAATAATCTGATAAATGAGAACTGCTTTTCTCAGGGAATTGACATGATCTTGTTGCAGAGAGAAATTATTATGTAAATTATCCAGGCCTGTGTCCCAAGTTCCCAAAATTCTGAGGGCTATCCTCTACCACATTGAAAGCACTGCAAATTCCCAAGGTTATACAAATGACTGGATAGATTTGTCCCACCTGAGGAACTGATGACACTAATGGAATTGCCTCTCTGGAACACTGGTAGTAGGGAAGCTAAAGATTTCAACAGATTTAGGGGACAACCAGGATGCAAAAATGCAAAATACAGGTAGCTTATCATTCATCAACTTAGTTTTCAACAGGTACAACTTTAGGACAAGGGGCTTACTCTTTCTTGTTCAGGCTGAGGAAGAGGTGGATTGGTTCTGGCTGGGATGTCATGTAATGAATGAAGGATAAGTGAGGTAGGCTGAAATAAAATGGTTTAGCACATAATAAAGGAGACTAATGAAATTAAAATGTCAGTGGTAGATATTTTGAGACCATTACTGTTCAAACAAGGGAGCATGAAATTGCCAGAAGGTGGAGAAAACTTTATCATTGGGAGCAAGTTCCTTGTCACCAGGTTGGAGTCAGTATTTTAGGTTCACAGGCAGAGTACTACACACATTGTTGAGTATTTGAATGACAAATTTGGAGGTGTTTGGGGTCTCCTTAGTGGCCTGTTTGGCCTCCATTGCCCAAGTATCCTCTATGACCTGAGAAGCATCTATGACGTGAAAGAAAGAAATTAAATGTATACAAATAAGTAAAGAAGAACTCAAACTATCACTATTTGCCCATGATATGGTCCTACATTTGGAAACCCAAAAACTTCCACCAAAATCTTCTGGAACTAAAAAATGAATTCAGCAAAGTAGCAGGATATAAAATCAATATGCATAATTCAAATGCATTCCTATACATCAGTAATGAATCCACTGAAAGAGAAATAACACTACACTGTTCATGATCATTTCAAAAAATAAAATACTTGGGAAACAATCTGACAAAAGTGCTGAAAAATTTCTACAATAAAAACTACAGAACACCAAAAATAAAGAAATTGAAGATCTTAGAAGATGGAAAGACCTCACATGCTCCTAGATAGGCAGAATTTATTTGATCTTTTTATGTTAATCCCATAAATTTTGAAAGTTCTGTTTATGGATTTTTACCATGTTCTTTGTGTGGTCAACTTTATTTTCAACATTAAATATTTTGTCTTCATTGTCTAAAGTTCTGTCTTCCAAATGATCTAGACTGTGGTTGATATTTCCCATTGAATTTATAATTGACTGATTTATAATTGATTGATTCCTTCATTTTGAGGATTTCTGCTTGCTTTTTACACAATCTCTAACTCTTTATTGATTTTTCACTTCCTGTATTTCTCTTTGATTTAACTCTGTATACCATCCTTTACTTTGCAGATCAAATTGACTATGGACATTCTAAATTTTTTGGATATTTATTTTATTGTTTTGTCAGTGGCTTCTCTTATTGGGGAATCTTGGTTTGTTTGTGGTGTTTTGTTCCCTTATTTTTTTATGTTGTAACCCCAGTTGCAGCCAAACCTATAGGGACCATGGCATTGAACCTCCAGGTCCTGGCTGGTGTCCCCAGACAGGGGCAGTGTGCCCCCAAATGGCAGTGGCAGCAAACCTTTGGCACTTCACACAAACCTAAGTGTGGCCAGTGTCTCAAAATGGGTGTGGCCATGTGCAACCAAATCTGGAGTGTCCCTGGCAACAGATTTCTGAACAGTGGTGGAGGTGGTAGTAGCAGGAATCAGTGGCAGCAACCAGGGGGTCAGCAGCAGCTGCAGACATCAGTGGTGTTGGAAATAGGCAGGAGAACTATGGCAACAGTGGCAGCAGCAGTGACTGTGGCTGCAGCTGCAGCAGCACCCAGAGAGAACTCCAGATGATTTCCTGGGAGTAGCAGTGGCTTTGGTGAGAGCAGTGTCAGTGATAGCAGTAGCAGCAGCAGCAGCAGCAGCAGCATCAGTGTAGATGGCAAACAGGCATCTGAGGCAGTGATGAGAGCAGTAGTGACCTCTGGGCCATGTCAACTGTGATAGTGTCAACATCAGCACCAACACCAAGAGAAAAGACCTCCAGGCACCCATGGCAGTGAACTCAGGGGCAGATGTGCCCCAAGAGAAAGCTTCAGGAAAATGGCAGCAGTGCTCAGGAAAAAAGTGCCTGAGCACTATTGCCCTTCAGTCTGATTGGAGGAGTTTGGGTTTATAATCTATGCAAATGCTTAATTTTCAAATTGGATCAGCAAAAGGGAAAGGCTATAATTAAAATGCCAACAAATGTAGCCAATTAAGGCTATATTCTGAAAGAGGATCACCAGACATTTTATTTCTCACAGTAGCACCTATGGCATGCATAAATTCTGTTACCCTTATTGCCTGTATTATGTGCATCTATTGTATGGTCTGTCCTTTGTACCCTGCATAACCTCTAGAAACTGAGTAGCTTAAAAAAAAAACCTTAGCATCTTGAACTTATGTAACCTCTATGATCTTCATATCCACAGTATCCTGAGTAGCAGAAATGACTGTATTATCCCTGATGAACTATGTAGTGTATATAAATTGAGTAGCTTACATAAACATATTAGCCCCTTTGACTTGTGTAACCTCTGTGGCCTGATTGTACTGTATGACCTACATGATCTTTATGACTTGCATAGTATCTATGGATTGAGTAACTCAAATGTTCTGAATATCTGCTATGACATCCATACACAGTATGGAATACTTAACCTCTGTGTCTTTCATAGTCTCTATTGCCTGTGCACCCTCTATGTCCTGATTTAACAAAGTGATCAAATTAGCCTTCATTACATGTATGCATTCTATGACATTTAAAGCCTCCATGACCTCTGGAATATCTGTGTCCTGAGTTGTCTCTGTGATCCATGTAGCCTCTATGATCATTGTAGTCCATATATCCTCCATAACCTTTTTCACTGAAGAGCCTCTATGCCCCAGAGAGCCTCTGTGACACAAGTGCAGTCTATGACCAACTCAGCCTTTATTACCAGCAAATCCTTTCTGGCCTTCATTCTGAAATTACCATAGTAGCCTTCAAGACCTTTATAAAGTGAGTATTCACTATGACCATTAAAAGTAGCCAGTATGACCTTGGTAAACTATGATTGTGTACCCTCTTTAGCCAGTGGAGCTTGTCACTGAAAGTTTGGTTCTTGTTCCCAGTGCCTAGTCAATAAAGATAATTGAGTTTTGAAAGAAGGAAAAATAAGGTTTATTGCTTTACACACAATGGAGTAACAGAGAACTCCTGTCCCAAATGCTGTGATTCTGCCTATCAGGGAGAACAGAGAGTTTTTAAAGGAGCTATTCTTTTAAAGGCTACAATCCAGGTCTTTCTTGTAGGCTACTGTGATTTACTTACTAGTTTGGGAGTAAGCCATTCTTTTGATCTTCTTGTGCCATCCCTGAAATCTGAATTACTTGGCTCCTCTGTTGGTTATGTGCTCAAATAGAGATAACTTGGACTTGAACAAGGAAAAGATAATCTTGTTCTTCCACTCAGGTTAGGAAGGGGAAGAGTGTGAAAAGGTAAAGAAAAACATGTCCACTTAAAAATAAACCTCAGTGGCAGTGCAGTAAGGCTATATTAAAATCATTAGTTGGGATAGGATCCAAGATGGCAGACTAGAGGGTGACTGCATCTCCAGTCACTCCAGAACCCAGGATTCAAGAAGGGGAGGCATTGAGAGACTCAGACTAAAATAGAGGCTCGGGTTGAGTCTCCCCCACCCGGTGAAGCACTGCCCGGGTGGCAGGCCCGGTTTCAGGTGGCTTATTAGAGTAGGGCAGAGCAGCTAGAGTCCTCCCCAGGCAGCCCTGCACACTCGGGTGATGGGCTCCTCCCACAGGGCTAGATTCTCCAGCATCTCAGAGCAGGCCCCCCAGTGAGAGCCTTCCTGCACAGAACCAAGCTTCAAGTACCTGAACCAGGGTGGCAAGTTCCTGCCCACAGGTTGCTTCAGGGACCAGGACAGGGCAGCCAGGGACTTCCCCAAGCAGCCCGCAGCCCGGCACCCTCCAGTGGGAAGAGCCTTTCCAGGCTAGCTTCTTGGAGCAGACCCCTCAGTGAGAGCCTTTCCACACAGAGCCATCTCTAAGTCCTGGAACCAGTAGAGGACTATGGGCAGCTTTCCTTGGAAGCACTGCATTATCAAGTTACTCCAAGACTTCAGGCTACTGAAGGCAGGAAGGTGATACACTGGAAATCTACAGGGACAATATAAGCCAATAGAAGAATTCTGCAATATCACAAAGTCCCACTGACATCTGACCAATATGAGAAAACAAGGGAAGAAGAGGTCCCAAACAAACCTAGATACTATATCAATAAAACCCAATGACAACAAAGCAGAAGAAATGTCAGAAAGGGAGTTCAGAATGTACATAATTAAAACAATCAGGTAAGCAAACGAGGAGATGAAAGAGCAAATGCAGGCATTGAAGGAGGAGATGAAAGAGCAAATGCAGGCATTAAATGAACGCACCAATCAACAGTTAAAGGAGCAAATATGGGAAGCAAGAGATCATTTCAATAAAGTGTTAGAGATATTGAAAAAAAAAACAAACAGAAATCCTTGAAATGAAGGAAACAATAAACCAAGTTAAAAAATCCATAGAAAGCATAAACAATAGGATAGAACACCTGGAAGACAGAACCTCAGAAATTGAAGGCAAAATATTTAATCTTGAAAACAAAGTTGACCAAACAGAAAAGATGGTAAGAAATCATGAACAGAATCTACAAGAATTATGGGATATCATGAAAAGGCCAAATTTAAGAATTATTGGGATTGAGGAAGGCTTAGGGAAACAAACCAAAGGAATGAACAATCTATTCAATGAAATAATATCAGAAAATTTCCCAAATCTGAAGAATGAAATGGAAAACCAAGTACAAGAGGCTTACAGGGCTCCAAATATACAAAATTACAACAGAACCACACCAAGGCACATTATTATGAAAATACCTAACATACAAAATAAAGACAGAATTTTAAAGGCTGTGAGAGAAAAGGATCAAATTACATTCAGGGGGAACCAATAAGTATATCAGCAGATTTTTCAATCCAGACCCTAAAAGCTAGAAGGGCCTGGAACAACATTTACCAAACTCTGAAAGAAAACGGATGCCAACCAAGAATTTTATACCCAGCAAAACTTATTTTCAGATTTGACGATGAAATAAGATCCTTCCATAATAAACAAAAGCTAAAGGAATTTACAAAAAGAAAGCCAGCAATGCAGAACATTCTCAGCAAAATATTCCATTAGGAAGAGATGAAAAACAACGATGCAAATCAGCAAAGGGAGGAACTAGCCTAAAGGAATAGCCAAATAAAGGGGAAACCAAATGATGTCAAAAAACAAAAATGAGTCAAATGACTGGGAATACAAATCATATCACAATAATAACCCTGAATGTTAATGGCCTGAACTCATCAATCAAAAGACATAGACTGGCAGAATGGATTAAAAAGAAAAATACAACAATTTGCTGCCTGCAAGAGACTAATCTCATAGAAAGAGATACCCATAGACTAAAGGTGAAAGGATGGGAAAAAACATACCATGAACATGGACACAGCAAAAAAGCTGGAGTATCCATCCTCATTTCAGATAATGTGGACTTCAAGCCAAAACTAGTCAGAAGGGATAAAGAAGCATATTACATACTGCTTAAGGGAAGCATAAATCAGCAAGACATAACAATCATAAACATCTATGCCCCGAATATTGGCTCATCCATGTACGTCAAACAAATCCTTCTCAGTTCCAGAAATCAAATAGACCACAACACAATAATACTACATGATTTTAGCACACCTCTCTCACCGCTGGATAGATCGTCCAAACAAAAATTGAATAAAGAAACCATAGATCTCAATAACACAATCAACAATTTAGACTTAACTGACTTATATAGAATATACCATCCAACAAAGAACGAATACACTTTCTTCTCAGCAACACATGGATCCTTCTCTAAACTAGACCATGTCTTATGCCACAAAGCTACTGTTAGCAAATACAAGAAGATAGAGATACTACCTTGTACTCTATCAGATCATAATGGATCGAAATTAGAAATAAATGACAGAATAAAAAACAGAAACTTCTCCAATACCTGGAGATTAAATAATACACTATTATATGATCAATGGATAACAGAAGACATCAGGAGGGTAATAAAAAATTTAGAAGTAAACGAGAACAAAGACACATCATATCAAAATCTCTGGGACACTATGAAAGCAGTACTTAGAGGAAGATTTATTTCATGGGTTGCATTCAACAGAAGAAGTAGAAATCATCAAATAAACGACTTGACACTACAGCTCAAAGCCCTAGAAAAAGAAGAGCAGACCAACACCAAAAGTAGTAGAAGACAGGAAATAGTTAAAATCAGAGCTGAAATCAATGAAATTGAAACAAAAGAAACAATCAAAAATTAACAAAATAAATAGTTGGTTCTTTGAAAAAATAAACAAAATTGATAAACCCTTAGCCACACTAACAAAGAGAAAGAGGGAGAAAACTCAAATACTATAAATTCGGAATGAACAAGGAAATATCACAACAGACACGAGTGAAATACAAAACATAATTAGAAGCTATTTTGAAAATCTATACTCCAACAAAACAGAAAACCTCAAAGACATCAACAAGTTTCTAGAGACATATGAATTACCTAAACTGAATGAGGAGGACATACACAACTTAAATAAATCAATATCAAGCAGTGAAATAGAAGAGGTCATCAAAAGCCTACCAAGAAAGAAAAGTCTGGGACGAGATGCGTTCTCAGCCGAGTTCTACAAAACCTTTAAAGAAGAGCTCATTCCAATACTTCTCAAAGTATTCCATAAAATTGAAGAGGAGGGAACCCTCCCAAACTCATTCTATGAAGCCAATATCACCCTGATACCTAAACCAGACAGAGACACATCAAGGAAAGAAAATTTCAGACCAATATCCTTAATGAATATCGATGCAAAAATTCTCAACAAAATTTTAGCAAATCACATACAAAAATATATTAAAAAGATAGTGCACCACGATCAAGTGGGTTTTATCCCAGGGATGCAACGTTGGTTCAACATCCAGAAATCAATAGATGTCATTCACCATATCAACAGACTAAAAGTTAAGAATCACAAGATTATTTCAATGAATGCAAAAAAAGAATTTGATAAAAAAAATCCCTTCATGCTCAAAACACTAGAGAAAATTGGGATACTGGGAACATTCTTTAACATTGTAAAGGCCATCTACACTAAGCCCATGGCCAATATCATTCTAAGTGGTGAAAAACTGAAAGCATTCCCCCTAAAAACTGGAACAAGACAAGGATGCCCTCTTTCACCACTTCTATTCAATATCGTTCTTGAGAATCTAGCCAGAGCAATTAGACAAACCAAAGAAATTAAAGGGATACGAATTGGAAGAGAGGAGCTCAAACTATCCCTGTTCACTGATGACATGATTATATATGTAGAGGAACCTGGAAATTCCACCAGAAATCTCTTAGAACTCATAAGTGAATTCAGTAAAGTAGCAGGTTACAAGATCAATGCTCATAAATCCAATGCATTTTTATACATAAGTGATGAATCTTCAGAAAGAGAAATTAGGAAAACTACCCCATTCACAATAGCATTGAAAAAAATAAAATACTTAGGATTCAATCTCACAAAAGAGGTGAAAGAACTCTACAATGAGAACTGCAGAACACTAAAAAAAGAAATTGCAGAAAACCTTAGAAGATCGAAAGATCTCCCATGTTCTTGGATAGGCAGAATTAATATTGTCAAAATGGCCATACTACCAAAAGTATGATACAGATTCAATGCAATTCCAATTAAAATCCCAATGGTGTACCTTACAGAAATAGAGCAAGGAATTATGAAATTTATCTGGAAGAATAAGAAACCCAGAATAGCTAAAGAAATTCTCAGTAGAAAGAGCGAAGCAGGGTGTATCGCAATACCAGATCTTCAACTCTTTTACAAATCAATAGTAACAAAAACGGCATGGTATTGGTACCAAAATAGACAGGTAGATCATTGGTACAGAATAGAGGACATGGACACAAACCCAAATAAATACAATTTTCTCATACTAGACAAAGATTCCAAAAATATGCAATGGAGAAAAGATAGCCTCTTCAATAAATGGTGCTGGGAAAACTGGAAATCCATTTGCAAAAGAATGAAACTAAACCCCTATCTGTCACCCTGCACAAAACTCAACTCAAAATGGATCAAGGACCTTGGAATCAGACCAGAGACCCTGCATCTTATAGAAGAAAAAGTAGGTCCAACCTTCAACTTGTTGGCTTAGGATCAGACTTCCTTAACAGGACTCCCATAGGCACAAGAAATAAAAGCTAGAATCAAACACTGGATAGATTCAAACTAAAAAGCTTTCTCTCAGCAAAGGAAACTATCAGTAATGTGAAGAGAGAGCCTACAGAGTTGGAGAATATCTTTGACACTCATACTTCAGGTAGAGTGCTAATTTCCAGAATCTATAAAGAACTCAAAAAACTCTACACCAAGAATACAAATAATCCAATCAACAAATGGACTAAGGAAATGGACAGACACTTCACAGAAGAAGATGTACAAGAAATCAACAGATATATGAAAAAATGTTGAACATCTCTAGTAATAAGAGAAATGCAAATCAAAACTACCCTCCTATTTCATCTCACCCCAATTAAAATGGCAATTATCAAGAACACAAGGAAACAATATGTGTTGGCGAGGATGTGGGGAAAAAGGTATGCTCAGTACATTGCTGGTAGGGGTTGCAAATTAGTGCAGCCACTCTGGAAAGCAGTATGGAGATTCCTCAGAAAGCTTGGAATGGAACCACCATTTGATCCAGCTATCGCACTCCTTGGCCTATACCCAAAGGACCTAAAATCAGCATACTACAAAGATACAGCCACATTAATGTTCATAGTTGCTCAATTCACTATAGCCAGATTGTGGAACCAACTCAGATGCTCTTCAGTTGATGAATGGATAAAGAAACTGTGGCATATATATACAATGGAATATTATTCCACCATGAAGAATGATAACATTATGGCATTTGCAGGCAAATGGTTGAAATTGGAGAATATCATGCTAATTGAGATAAGCCAATCTCAAAAAACTAAAGGACGAATTATCTCGCTGATAAGCGTATTAGGACATATAAGGGGGATAGGAGGGGTTAGCGTTAGGGTTAGGGTTAGGTTTAGGGTTAGGGATAAGGATGGTGGTAAGAATGGAGGAAGGAAGGACTATATACAGGGAAAAGAGGGGTGGGACGGGTTGGGGGCAAGGGAAAACAATAACAGAATGAGTAGAACAACAATGACCTATGTAAATTTATGATTTTTAATTATAATAAATAAATATAAATAATGTACAATATAAAAAAATCATTAGTTGGACCACTGTTACTTAATGATCTAAGCAGCCCAAATGAGTTGACAAGTCCATGTGACTGGTGTGACTTGAGTAAACTCTATGGCTTGAGTAGATTAAATGACCCAAAATATACTTTTCTATATTTTCATTTAAAAGTTTTCCAAATGTAATTCTTCCATAAATTTTGAATTGATTGTTGAATATGTTATAGAGAGGTAGCTATTTTTATATGGATTTGTATTTTTATATGGATTAGCAATTCTTATATAGTTTTGTTTGGTTCTAATGTGAGTCACCAAGGTCCTCACTCTAAATCATGGTTTACTGTGAAAGACAACCTAAAATGACCCACCTGTCTTTCCTGCCCCTTCCCACATGTAAGTCAATGAACACCTTTATTTCCAGGATAGTTAGGTGATAATAATGGGACATAGGTGCTTGGACCTTCTCTTATTGGGGCATTTCATTTACACTAACTTCATAAAGTTTTCATAGCATTCTCCCTTTGCTAACATAGGAGAAATATTTGACAGGATGCACTCTGTTCTCTGAGGTTTTATTAGAACTCATTTGTAAAGCATTTACATATACTGGGGAGTGGGGTGTGTGTTGGGAGTGTGGTGGAGGGCAGTTGTTAATGCCAGCCCAATTTCTTTATTGTTATTGGCTTATTTATTATTCCAAAAATATTTTAAGTCCATTTTCATAATATTCAATGTACATTGTTTACCTTCTGCTATTCATGCTTTTTTTTCTATAAAATGCTCAATTTCATCTAAATTTTTGTTTGTTAGCATAATGTTATTTGTTGCATCAAAATTAAAAATAAAATCTCAACTGTATTTGTGGTTTTCCATTCCTCTATTTTCTGTTAATGATCATGCCTTTTCTGTCCCCATTTAAAAGTCAATGTAGCAGGGCTGGGGATATAGCTCAGTTGGTAGAGTGCTTGCCTTGCAAGAATGAGGCCCTGGGTTCAATCTCCAGCACATACACACAAAAAAAGTCAATGTAGCTATTGGCCTGTTAGTGGATTTTGATTAAAATGAAATCTTTTAAAAAATTCTTTCTCCTTCATCTTGGTTTTAAATTATGACTTCATATTTTCACTAATGGTACTTTTGTGTTTTTTCTTTACATTTTTTGCCATGTTGTGATGGTGGCCAGGCCATCACACATGATAGATAAGTGCATTGTCACTGAGAAACATCCCCAACCCTAGTATATTATATGTCATTATATTTCATAATTTTTGTGTTCTTATTTCTCTCTTTTCATGCTTTTCTACTGGGTTCACTTCCTTTTGAGAGTGAGCATATACCAGTAATAAACTGTTTTTGTTGTTTATCTGAAAGCATTTGTTACTGTGTTTTGTCTTTACTGCTGAGGAGTACAGTACAGGTGGGAATAGAATCCCAGAAAAGTTGCTTTTCCCTTCTTCTTTGGGACAGCATCTCTTTATGTTCCCCAGGTTGACCTTGAACTTCTGGGTTCAAGTAATCATCCTATCTCAGCTTCCCAAGTGGTTGGGATTTCAGGCACCAGGTATAAGAAAGGCAATTTAAGAAACATTTTTTTTGTGTGTGCATCCCACACTTAGTAATTAGACCTATTGTGTGGTTATTTGAAAAAATGCTCATTCTCCTCCAGAGAGAATGTTTTTATCTCTGTTGTATCCTCAGTCCTAGAACAATGACAGATTCACAGTTTCTAATTTATTATTATCATATAAAATCATTATCAATTGTTCAATGAACTTAGGATGATATTGGTATATCTTTGCTTCACTTTCATCTTCTGCCATTTTCTCTATTACCTAATTCAGTAAACTGCATTCTACTGCATATTTAATTCTGAAATTCAACCAAAAATTCAATTCTCATTTCCTGGTTGTTTCCAAAACACAAAAATCTATGTCTTTGTGAACATTGTCATTCATGATAGACTTGCAATGTCAATACTGACAAAAAACAGGGAAAGGCCAAGAAGAGACAGCAGTGTACACAATTCACCTTATAAGAGAAACTACCACACAGATTGCTCACTACTTAAATAAAACCACTGGCCTGACATGCAATCTTGCAAGTCCAATTCTATCAAACATTTAGCTCTTTCCCTAAGATTAGATTTAGTTATTTTAGATTTAATAATTAATGGCTAAAAATTGTAGCCATTCAACAATCAGAGCTCACTATGTCTCAAATAACTCCAAAAGTGCCAATATTTTTTTTATAAAACACTTAAACTATCTGTGCATTTTTACAATTAAACCCTAAATATTCCTTTGCTCCTTGGGTATACCAGAAGCCATTCTGGCCTGGAATTAGTTGTTGTAGGTTGAAATCATATTCTTTGTTATTTCCCAAATTAAACCTTCTTATTATTTGTTATTTCCCAAATTAAACATTCTTGCATAAAGATTCATTTCTATGTCCAACACCTTTGCCATCTTTAAAGATAGCATTCTAATAAAATTAAGTATGCTTTCCTACCTGGCTAACCACTTCACCAAAAGCTAGTGACCATCATTGGTACTGAAGCTTAGAAGATAAGGAAAACCACCACAGTTAATGGGAAATGCTGACAATTTGTATTGGTTATATTTGAAATACATGTATTATGTAGAGACTTAGCAGTCTGCAGTAGAACAAATTTGTATGGATGCTTGTTATGGCGATTTGTTATGGCAATTGTTTCTGCCAGTTGTTCTTAAAAAACAACGTTTCTGTGTTCATTGGATGGCCATGCTTTTGTCTTTGTGGTTTGGATACAATTTTTAAAAATCATAGTGATAAACTCAGAAAAAGTACATTCTTATTAGAAAAAATGAGTTCTGAGATTCTATTCTTTATGAAATTTATATTGAAAATATAATCCCAGAAAAGGTTGATGTAATTTTGCCACCCATATTGGTGAAACAATTGAGCACAAGAAATCTAAGCATTCAAGTCTGTTTGAGAAGGATCAGTGTAAAACATGAGACATATGCAAATACATGGTTTAGCAAGTATAACCCAAGAAAACTTTTCAAAATGTATTTTGCTCTATTTTCATCTTTAAGTTTTTTATGCACTAACAAATGTGAATTTATAAGTGATATATGTCAAATACATAAGTAAATAAAAAGAAGATCAATAGAGTAGAGGGAAGAGATTAGAGGGAGTGGGAGACATAGAGAATGAGAAAGATATGGAAAGCTGAAGGGCACTGTATACCAAAATGGAGTAAATAAAATTCCATGCTTGTTTGATTTTGTCCAAATCAAACCACTTACTATGCATGACTGTAATTCTCTGTAAAAAAAGAAAGAAAAAGCAATATATGGCAGTTTTATTAGAACTCCACAGATAATAAAACAATTCCAGTTCATATCAATGCCATCACATACTTCAAATAAAAATCAATTAATTTCTGAAAAAGGTTGTTTTTAATTTAATTTATGAAATGAAAAGTCACTAGAATTTCACTTAGTCAAAATTTAATCTGAAATCACTCTGAATGCTAAGTTAATATTAGTTATCATATTTTATCAACTGAAACAGAAGCTGCAACTATCAATGTCTATACACATACACAGATGAACCTACACAGAGAGACACCCAACATAGACTGAATGTAATAGAATTACAAAATTTTAGTTCTGTAGCTCTTGGGAAAAAACAACAAAAATTTCTGCATGATATTAGCTTCTTTTGCTCTTTGGAGCCATTATCAGTAGCATTTAAAAATGTCTGTCTTTTTAAGAACTATTTTATAAATCACCTAAAGATCTGTGTGGCATTTAACATTTTGAAAACAACATCCTATATTTTAGGTGAAATTTACTCAAAGTTAGAAATTTTAGTCAAATACTCAGTTAAGGCACAGCTAAAATATAATCCTTTAAGCTTTTAGCCCATTGAGATAACTCAGAGCAAAGCTTGAAATATGAAAAAAAAACCTAGTGGGATGACTTTTTCTTGTATAAATATTCATGAGAAAAGACACTGGAAGGGAGGGGCAGAAAGACAGTACCTGCAAAGTTTTAGGTTTTGAAATATTCTCCTATTATCCAAGAGCAGACTCAGATGGCACCGACTGCAGCTTCCACCTCAGGTCCCTAGGGGGTGCAGTCAGCACAGGAAGTCACTAGATCCCCAGCAAAATTGCAGGTGGGCAGGCGGGCGGAGCGAGTTGGAAAATAGAAGAGCACGAGGGGCAGCCCTGGGCACAGTCGCCTCTCTCCACCAATCCGCGGAGGACTGCGGGCGCAGCAGCGGCCCCAGCTGCAGGTGCTGCAGTCTGTGCTTGGGCCATGTTGGCATCGCTGTCTCCTTGAAGCGCCTGCACTGGGTGCATGCTCTTTGTTATCAGTGAGAGCAGCCAGAAGTCAGGGCAGAGCGGTTGTCCCCGACAGTCTCCCCAGGGCAGTCGGGGGATCCAGACGCCCTCTTCAGTTCTGCTTGGGACTCATTCCCGCCCGAGGGGCAGCTGCTGTGGCATACCCATCCAGGCGCTTAGCAAGACTGTAGCGCAGTGCCTCCTGAACGGGCGGGTCCAGAGAGACCCTGGTGCTGACACTCTGAAGCCGCGTTCAGCACAGAAGACCCTCAGACCAGCACGCGGTGGTGGGCCAGGTTCAGCCCAGGTGACCATGGATCGTGGGCGCTGCACAAGGTAGGTGTCGCTGGGAGATGGTGGGAATGGCTTGCTCATGGGCCCAGATGCGGTGAAGCCTCTTCAGTAGCCTAGGGTGTGCGCAGGCTGGGTGAGCTATGGCTTGTGGGCCTGGCCCCGGGGGCACAGCATCGCAAGCTTGGCAAGCGCTAGCATCTGAGTCCCTGCCTTTCTCTGGGAGTCACCTAGTTGGGACTGCAGGTTGGTAAGTCTGGAGACCATGAGTGGTGATGTGGTGTGCCTTTAATCCTCAAAGAATCAAGAACAGGGAAACCGAGCTAGCTATATTGCACATGCTGCTGCTCTTTCTGCCTTAATCAAAGCCAGGTGAAAACTTTAAAGCTATGACTCTGCTCTCCACTCCTTGAAAGAATGTCAGAGACCAGTCCCATTACTCTGATTAAAGGTGGGTTGATTAGTGTCTGAGTCTCAGCATCACAGTCTTGTTAACTAAGGATGAGTGACATCCGCGGTGGTTTTCAAGTGTCAAGTGCCAGTCACCAAGCCCACCCTTTGAGTCCTCTGCCCTGGACACCATCCTCCATGCCCCTGAAGGCCTGGTTCCCCACCCCAAGTGGGTGTTGTGCAATCCTTGAAGCAAGACTTTCAGCATTCAGAGCTTTGCCACTCCGCTGTTTTCTTCCTCTGTTGACTATTTAGAATACAGTAGTGATCTCTAAAATAGGGAAGGAGAATGCTGATTTCAAATGACCTTTGTTAAACGGAGGCGCAATCTCTTGTGCAAGAGCTTTTCCACCTAAATCTGAATTTCCTGACTAAATCTGTATCAAGTCTGCTAGTTGCGTCTTTCACAGAAGACCCCTCTTTGATGGGGTCTTTAAAACACTGTAGTGAACTTGTTTTGCTGCTAACAACTTTAGAAAAAATAGCTGTACTATTCATTACCTCTATCCTGAAATACTGGCACACTATGAAACTGTGCACTCTGGGTTTGATAGAAGTTGCCAGCACTGGCTGTGTCCTGTGTCTGGTGAAGGTCATTAAGGTGTGCCAGTGATTTCAATTTGATAATGTTTTAAAGGTCTGAACTCCAATTATGGTCAGTTAGCTTGAAAACATAACTTTTAAATTAATGCTTATCTAATGTTTTTTTCTGAGTCATCTCCCACAGGTTTTCTTAAATGCCTTCTTTAGTGTTTAACTACAATGAAAATAAATTGCTGTATTTCTGGTTAGCTCTTCCATTACTTGTAAAAATTTATTTCATTTATCTGTACTTTTTGCTTAATTATTTAGTCTGTGACAAAAGAATTGTCATTTTGCAAAATGGAATATTTGGATTGACTATTTCAGTTATCTTGGATTCACCAGAGCTAAGGGAACCATTTGTTTATATTTTCTTATATCATTACAAGCTTCATTTAAACATTAAGACTTAAATATTTTCAAGTATTTTTTTCCTCCTAAACTTATGAAGGAAGACATTGTTTCAAATTTATTAATATATAGAAAACAAATTTGCATGTATTTTGCATGTGAATACTGTGCTCTGTGAAGTAGTATTTAAATGTATAATTGAAGAAAATACTGAGAATTATATGGATGTACAACCATTTTCCTTCCTGGAAGACATTTTCATGAACTATCTAGAGGGTACCATTTGTGATTATTGTTTAGACTTTCTTTTAAAATTTTTCATACTTACTTTACCAGACTTCTAAAAAATACTTGGATAATTTTAGGATGATTATCACTTGGATCTCATTTCAGTGTGGTTCAACCATTTAAAATTTTATTTATTCAATTAAGGTAATTTTATTTTAAGACAACTGTAGATTTATATGTAGTTGTGTTAAAAGAGAAAGACATCTTCTGCCCACTTTACTGTAGAGTTGCCCACATCTTGATATTAAAGATGATATAGCTCAGGTATAGACCATTTCTATCACAAGGACCCCTCATGGTGACCTCTGATAACCATGCCCATGTTCTCCTGCTGCCCTCCCACCACTTCTGGCCACCATTAATCCTTTTCCATTTTTATGAGTTTATCATTTCAAGAATTTGTAAATGAATTGTAGAATTTTGATGACCTGGGCTTTGGTTTTAAAAAATAGAAATATTTCAGTTAATTACTCCAATTTAGTAAATGTAATTCAGAAGCAGATCCCGTATCATTCTTGGTTATAATGATTGTTGTATTTCCTAATTTTTTTCTTTGGTATGTGGGAGAGTTCAATAAAATTTAATGAGTATTTATCTGTCAAATGAAGGTTTGAGAATTAATTACAATTTTTCTTCAAGTAAGCTCATTAGTATGATTTCCACTGAGATTTAAAAACAGCAGTTGTCACTATCCCATGATGTTTTTGTACTGAGGATGGAACCCAGGGTCATCTCACTACTGAACCACATGTAGTTCTTTTTATTTTTATTTTTATTTCGAGGCAGGTTTTTACTAAGATGCTTAGGCTGACCTCAAACTTGCAGTTCACCTTCCTAGGCATGTACCATCATGCTCACTTGCTACCTCCTTTTTAATTAACAGATATTGCCCCTTGTAAGTCTTACTGTTTGAATAGTTGTTGCAACTAAATTTACTTCAGAATTATGAAAACTCAGTAACTGCACCCAAGAAAAGTTAACACTGTGATGACACATATCTGAACCAAAAGCATGTAGGTAGATTTCTCCAAAAGATGTAATAAAACACAGGAATACTTTGAACACTCTCTCTTCCTTTCTACTAACACTTTTAAAATATGGTAATAAATTGACAAAAATACAAAGAAGTTCTTAAATTTTTCTAAGGATCTCAATTATAGTTTATTGGCCTTGTTCCCATTTACATTTGATCATATGACACATAGTAACTGTTCAGTTGTAGCATTTTCTATGGCTGAATCCATACCTGACAAGTGGTGTGTACAAAAAGCTGGGAGTCTGTGCCTGCCCTGGGGAAGCTCATAAGCAGGGTACAGATGCCTACATAATCAACTAACTATATTAATTAGCTAAAACAGTTTCTCTTAGCAATGTACACATGACATAAGTAACAGGTTATATGTTAACTTCTATAAGGCAAATATAGGTTACTGATTTGGTGTCCTAGCAAGTTAAAATTGCCCATTTGCAGATTTTTGCCTCTCTCTGTTTTAAACAGAAATTTACAAGACTATACCCAAAGATAGTAATTGTGTTTAGACAACAAATTGAGTTCTCTCTGCCTCTAGTTTTCTAATGTGGACATGAGACTGTAAGTTTGACTTTTAACATTCTATGAAAAGCAACAGAGAGACAGAGCTGAGAAAGAAAGAGAGAATGGGGGTGGGTGAATTGGCCAAAACCAACTCAGCAAATCTTGGCACAAATTTGTTTACTTCAAGCTTTTTATGACAGCAAAACTCTTGGTCATTTTATAGTCTTGTTTTGCTACACCAACTCTGCATGTGCTGCAAGTGGAACAGAGTGACCATGAAAGGATAACATACTGTGAAAATATTACTTATTACTGGAGTCCTCTCCAGTTGCTCAAGACCTTGACATCACCAAGAATGCCTTTTTTTTTTTTTTTTTTGCTGAAATATGTGAGAGCTCTTCTATGGGGGATATAGGGAGGAACATTAAGTACCTTGATGCACACTGTGTCTCAGTACCAATGAAAAATGATATACTCAGATTAAAGAGACTTTGTTTTATACACTTTTCATCCTAAGTACATCACACGTTGCCTCCCATGTTTGAATACATACATGTAGAAATGATTGGATATGACCATATTATGAATCTCACAGATGTCTTGGTATCTTTCCTGGAAGTTCCTCTGGGAGGGAAAAAATACTTAGGATAGTTTGTTGCTAGATATGTTGCACCAGTTTGCTGTGTTGTATGAAATAAGGGGGGATCAGTCTCAAAAGACTGTCCTTCCTTTTTCTCATCAAAAGCCACATTGAATTATCCCAACTTTTTTCTGAGAAAAATAAAACCAGATATTTCATTTGCACCAGTCATTAAAGACTTAGAATAAAGCTGTGCACTTCAGTGAAAAGAGGAATTAACTTTCCAACAAAAATTTTTAAATGCTCCAGCACATAATTTCAATGAGAATGATTATAATTTTCTTTTATCTGTTTCAGGATTTTTTTATTCCATATTTCTAGAAACATTTTTATATCCAATCTCTATTATCCATTGGTCAGTGTAATGAATCAAGGGAACAATGAAGATAAAATTAACACAAACAAAAGGTAATTATTCTAACTGATGATTCTACAAAATACTTCTAATATACATTTTGTATGTATTTTGTATTTAACCACATATTTATGTTTGTTTAATAGAATAAAATATAAGTATAGAAAATGACGAATATTCAAATCTTCCTCATGGACCTGTGTAAAAACAGTTTTTTTCATATTTATGAAAATATTTATTTTTTCAGAATACAGAATAGATTATCATCATAATGAATACTTTTCCAGAATATGAACAGTTTATTCTAGCACAGCTAACTAATTGTATATTGATAGAAGCTTAGGCCTTTATAGCACCCATTTCAACTAAGCTCAAATAAATATCCAGAGAGCAAAAAGGTCTGTTGAAATTACAACCCAAAGGGCAAATTTTACTGCTTCTATCATTGGTGTTACTTTCTCCCTCTTCTTATTAATATAATTCTTGAAAACTGTATACACTTTCTGTGTATCTGAATATAATCATAACTGACACTCATTAGTACACTGGCTCATATTCTAGGCCAATGTCAAGCTTATCATCTTATTATAAGTGAATGTTAGCTAAACAGAGGAATTCTCACATATTTCATTCAATAACTGATGTAGTGAAGACAAAATGACTCATTCCATCATCTGTAGGTCACAGTTTTGTTTTTCAAAAGACAAAATCAAATCAGTTTTGTAATAGAAGGAAATAAAAAAGTCCATGTAATTAAATGCTATTTGAGTGAAAGTGCATTATAGGGCATATACTATTTATTTACTTTACATAAGTTTGCATATATTTAATGTAAACTCTCATATTTGGATTTTAATTAATACCGTACGTGTAATACTTGAATCTAAATGGAATGGAATGAAGATTTTAAAAGGCCCCAAGAACCATATTGTTTTATTTTATCATTGTCATTTAAATACATTAGTGTTTTTCTTTACTCATTTGACTAAGCCAACTTTAGGGGTAAAATCCAGAACCAAAGCATATATAGAATAGCTGAAATTACTAAATAGTATACTCTTCAGTATGTCAGAAGTAGTGATTGTGATTAAACAAAAAATACTTCAACTCAAGTATGATGATCTTACAAAATATTTTAGAATTTTATATGTTGTTGACACTGTAGTAAAATTGATTTGAATATTATGAGTAATGTATGTTCAACTACAAATAAATGCAATTTATAGTTAACACTGGGTTGTTTTGGAATACTACTTTTGACTTCACAATTTATATCAGGAACATATTTTCACAATCTACCAGCTGTACTTTTGATTTCCTAAGAAATGATAGTACTTTAATCCTAGTTCACCAGCTTCTTGCTCTCTCCCATTTTTGTGTGATACTGGGGATTGAACTTAGGGACAATTTATGACAGAGCACACTGATTTTCCTTTTCAACATGTAAGTTATTTCTGGGGAGAATAGATAGTGCCATATGACAAAAGAGAATGTGCCAGGTATCTTGAAGAAGTAAATTGGGTTTTGTAATAAATAGACAGACTTCTGTGAAGATGCTGGGAAAGTGGTTGTTCTAGTGTCCCCAGGTGAAGAGATTATCATACATAGGTCAGAGTTTTCTTGGGTTGTTACTCCTTCATTGGAAGGCCTGCTAAAAGATCAGAGCATGTTAAAACATAGATGGGTTAAAAATTGAATTCCATAAAGTTGCAATCTTTAAGGAGAATTTTATATGGTATGCTAGGTGATTTCAATATATCTTTTAAATAACACTTTACAAAAAACTTTATAAATATGATAGAACTCTAGTGGTTGAAACTGCAGTAGAAAATGCAGAGAAAACCTGTATAATTTCTTCCACTTCTTCCTCCTGGTGGATGCCAAGATGTACCAGAATTCTAGTTGTGCTATGAAAGTGTTTAAACACAATTAGCATTATTTTGGTGAAAATTAATCTGAACACAAACAACAACCAAAATATGAATATTTGTGCTATCAATATTTTATGATATCTTTGGTCAATTATTCTATCTCATCAAACATCAGTATCTTCATGCATGCCAATTATTATAGCAGTGCAATTCAGAATAACCAAGTTACAGAACCATCAATGTGCCTGCCAAAAGATAAATGGATAAGAATGTGAGGTATATATATATGTATGCATGCACAATAGAGTTTTGTGCAGTCATAAGGAAGCATGGAATTTCATTTTTTGTTCATAAATGACTGGAATTGGAGAACATCATGCTAAGTTAAATAAGCCTGACTCAGAAAGTCAGAGGTTAAATGTTTTCTCTCATATGCTGATGTTGGACAGGAAAGAAAAATTGTGGTGACTCTCATGAACATATGAGGGAGATAAATAGAGAAAAGGGATAGAGAGGAACAGGGATTGGGGGCAATTTGAGGAAGTACTGGAAAATGAAACCTAACAAATTATGCTGTGTTCACATATGGATATGTGAGATTAATATTGCTTATATACACATAACAAATTTCCTGATAAATAATTTTGTTCAGTGTACTGAACAGAAATATTTCAATTACAATAAGTGACAGTGTCTTTTAGAACTCTTGAAATGATAACAAAAGTAATGATTACAGTGTGTTATTAATTTAAAATGCTTGCTATCTGCTAGATATTATGTGAGGAATATCATATGCATCATCCCATATAATCATCTCCTTACTGGCAGTGTCACTCTTGAATTATCCAGAATGTTAATAGTGCTCTGTGTAATGTAAAACCAAATGTTCTTCTGAAGTATTTCCATGCATTCCAATGCTAAGGCTTAGGATATAGAAAGTTATCATACATAGATCATAAAACAAAATTGATGGAATTTCATGTTAGTCTTTTGATCTTATTTCCTAAAAATAAATAATTGATGATAAAAGATATACTTAAAATAAAAAATAACTTCACTACTAAAACATCAAAATGAAATATGAATGGAAAATAATTATTTTAGTAAACTAAAGGTAAGTAGATAGCAACTAATTACAACAGTTTTAATCTTCATTACAAGCTCTTATTGAATACCCTGGGACATGTCTTAGCTACCTTGATAAATAAATTTTGTGTTTTGCTGTTGTACAAGACATTTTTCTTTTCTATCCTAAAAATTACTGTAATATGTAAATAGTTAGAATGCTTTGTTTTACATACTTGCACCATGTGGTAAGGAAGAGTAGAAGTTTATGAAGTGACACTCAGAGTTAAGAATAGAAGGAAGACCTGCAACTCTGAATGGTGCTGAGTTTGGTTAGCTCTGAGGCAACAGTGTATTTGAAAAAAGGAAATAGTCCCTGATTTTAAAGCTGGTAAAAATCAGTGTCATGAAAAATTCTCTCCTTTTGTCTCCTGCTCCTGTAAGTATTCATCTTATGACATTATGGCATTATGTGATAACATTCCCTATCCACTTAGTTTCTTCAGGAAGGAGAAATAGCCCTTTATGAGCTTTGACAGTCCTGATAGGACCATGAAATAAACAGAAGGTCAGTCAGTTTCCAAGTCACTGGAAAAAGACTTTAAGCTAACAAGGTCAGCTAGTGATATTTTCTCTTCATTGACCACTCTTTGAAAATGCCTAAAAATGATTTGCTGAGATCATTGCTTAATTCTCCAAAACAGGAGAAAAAAGAAATCATAGAAAAGGGGTGATGGATCCTGGGTTTCAGAGGGGTTTGATTCCCCTGGAAACCTATTCACTGTCTTAACAAAGAATTCCCATGAACAATTATATCAATAAAGCCTACCTGGGTATTAGTCCCTTGCATCTAATATATCTTTCTACCAATATCCTCAACTTGGTTCTGTACCCAGTTTTCCCAGTCATGACTTTCACACTCTGGAGCACAGCATCACCACATCCAATCACTGAGGCAGCAAGTTCTGAGGACTGTACTATTCCCTTTCTAAGAAAAGCATCCAAGACAAAGGTGTAATGTGCCAAATTCTCAATAGAAAAATCACAAGAACATTCTTTTAAAATTATGATTTTTATGACAGCTAGACCAACATAGACAACATAAAAATTTTAAAGTGATATATTATGACCAAAGCTTCTCTACTGAAATGCAAATTAGGCAAATAGAGTGATTAAAGGCAAAGCGTGAAGCCCAGAACAATCAATGTCAGTGTGAGATTGAGACACCCTGGAAACACAGCCAACAGACTTTGCCCTCTGCTCTTGTGTTTGCAAGGAGCAGCAATGGAGTGCATTCTATATATGTCCCTCCTCATATCCTCACATGTGCAGCTGTGTTCTCAGGGTATGGTTATGGTGATCCTCACAAAGAGACCATGGAACTTAGGGGCCACCTGTTTGGTCTCAGGTGCAAAACTGCAAGTCAGATCTGAAGGGTCAAATCCCAGGTGGCATGGAGCCCTGTGTGTGACTGAGGGATGTGTCATTGCAGTTGCAATATTGGTGACATGTTCCTCCCAGAGAAGTGGGAAAAAGACAATGCTTTTTATGTGACTTGATCAGTTGCCTTCTGAACTCTTTCAGTTACTGGGTGTGGTTTGTTTCTAATGGAGCCTGTTGAGAACTTGCATCCTCATTCCAGTTAATGCTCTGTCTTACCTGTCTGCTCCCTGCCAGTGAAGCTCATGAAGAGCAGCCCTACTCATGAGAATTCTATAATAGTATGGATTCTGTAATAGGACTGCAATACAGAGGACAAATATTATATCCCTTTTGGATGGTGTTGTATTGGTATTACATTACTATTAATAACAAAGGACAGATATTGCATTATCTTGAGGTTTTTCATTATGATATTATTTTTGCATAATACTAGGTAAGCACTCTAACTCTAAGCTACATCCCAACATACTTACTATGATTTTGATAAATTTAGTTTATAATAAAAAAATCTTTATAGTTTTAAAACCATATAAGAGTAATCATAATTTTAGTCAGCATCATCATTTTCTTTATTGTAGGTATTACATTAGAACTGGTTATTGTTCTATAAAGAGTTTAATTTGATATTTTGTTACTTATTTTAAAACAGTCTATCAATATTAAATCTTGTATAATTTCCAAGTTACAATTAATAACCTCTCTGTGAAACATAAGGGGCTGTCCAAATGTATTCAAATTTTCAATGAGTATTCCTTAATTGCATCTTTCATATAGCTTATTAAAACAGGGCTTCCAATACATAGGCCTTCTCAAACTCACTACCTGCTCTTTCTGCTCATGTTCAGTATATCCTACAATGTAATACAGAGTTGTTTAATGAATCAATCAAATAAATGTGAACACAACTGTTGGAGTAGCAATAACAAGATAGTTCAGGCAGGTGATACCAAAGAATAAGTAGGACTGGCCATCAGAAGTTTGAGGTCAGGTAGGCAACTTAGTGAGACCCTGTTTCAAAATTAAAAATAGGCTGGGGTTGTATTCCAGGGGTAGGGTGCTCATCTAGCAAGGGTGAAGCCCTGCGTCCTATCGCCAGCACTATTAAAAACAAAAGAGAAGAAGAAGAAAAAGAACTGGTTAACTTAGCCTATATGAATTTGACTAAAAAGCAATAAGTGGTATCGATGGCTTTAATTTTTTTTTTCTCTTCTTTATGTCCTCCCAGCTCTTAGACTATTTGACATATACATTTTGAAAATAATGAATTTTGTACAATTTAAATATAATTTGTCTAATTTAATACCAAACTAACAATCAGGAAGTTGTGAGTTCTACAGTGAGCAAAGATATTATCTGTACATTTTTTTTTATTAAAATGGCTTAGCCAGCTGAGGAGGGAAAAGCAGATGTAGTCATCAGTAGTGGCTGACATCCTTTATCAGGCAAGGAATTTTAAAGTGAATTCTCACAAACTGAGAAACGAGACTGCAAACAACCATATAAATGTCTTTGATAATGTATTGTCAGATGAAGTAATAAAGAGGGACATACATTATGTATATTTATCTCTTAAGCAAATATACTGTCTTAAAGTTATTACAGATTATATTTCAGTTAATTTCCAATTGAATATAAACTGTACAAATATGATTTATTTATTTGTTTATTTTCTGCCATGCTGGGGATTGAACCCAGGGCCTTGTGCAGAAAGCACAAGGTAGAGAAAGCACTCTACCAACTGAGCTATCTCCCCAGACCAATGTTTATTTTTCACATTAAACATGACAGGAATTTCTGAAGTATTCACTTAAGATTAAATGATTTTAGGAAAGTATACTGATATAATTTATTTTCAATTGCAATACAATCACTTAGATTCCAATAATTACTGAATTTAAGCAGCTAAAACTCCCTTTGGATTAACCTTTTTTGCTCTTCGGTATTTTGCAGTGAATACTTTTGTGCAGGAAGTGATACGGTATAGCAAAGTGTGCATATTTGCACTTATTATGTGTCTTGCAGGGGTGATATTCACTTAGAGTACAGGTTGCTCTTTTTTTGTTGTTTGTTTTTGTGCTGGGGATTGAACCCAGGGCCCTGTACTTGTAAGGCAAGCACTTTACCAACTGAGCTATATCCCCAGACCACAGGTTGCTCTTTCTAAAGACTTTTTGTAAAATAGCATATGTCAACATTTTTTTCTTTTCTGAAATTGTTAAGGAGTTTCAGATAATATTGTTACAAAATACTTGGAAACCACAGAAGTCTGTAATACACTTGGTATTTTGGTTGAGCAGTTTAAGAAGAAAAAAAATAAAAGAAACAAAGAACACCTACTAACAGTCAAGACCCAGTAGAGCAGCCATGGTGCACTCAGTTCAGAGCAGTCTTTCTGTGGGGAAAGGATTGCTTCTGTAGTCTTCTCAGGCACATCCACAAACACACAAGACACCTGTCACCAGGAATCATGTGCAGCAATGCAACAAAAGCATGCTGTGGCCCAGAGGGTTAAGACAGGTTCACAGAGTAAGAAATACTGTGGAATGTCCCTGAACAATGAGCACAATTTCCTCAGCCATTACAGACATTGGAGATATTTGGAATGGAGTATTTTTCCAAAAGCAAGCCTATTTTCTACTCAGTCTCTTACCTGTAAATCACATATTTTATATAAAAATAAAACACTTGACAGTTTGTGGTTTGAAACAATGGATCTCAGTCTTTAATGTGTGTTATGAATACTGTGAAGGTTTGCTAAGTTGGCCTTGAGAATTTGTACTAGTTAGTTCCTTTGAAATTTGATGTCGCTGGTCCCAGATCACACTGCTTAGAACTGTGGTTTAAAGCTTTAGCTTTCTTTTTCACTTTTCTCTAGAGGATAAGCTATTCTTATCCCATTAGCTCCTGATCTGGAGTTTTGACTGCAGGGTTTCTCAATATGTAAACCCTCAAATAAAAACAGTGAAACAGTACCAAAAAGACATTTACAATTTAAAATTAAATTCCAATAGACAAAGGATTCAGCAAATTAGAAGATTCTCTGTTGCCTTTTTCAACTCCAAAATTTTTTATGTGTTTGTGTGGCAATGGGGAGTGAACCCTAGGACAATCTACCTCTGAGCTATAAGTAGCTGGAATTATAGGCATGTACTATTGTTCCTGGCCCAATATCACTTATAATTTAGCCAATTTATAAATTATACAGACATATGGTTATTGCTTATTTTGGTAATAGGTATAAAACCAGGAGCAATTTATTACTGAGCTATATTTCCAGTCAACTTTTATGTTTTAGCTAAGTTGTTGAGGCTGGTCTCAAAATTGTAATCCTCCTGCCTCAGTCTCCTGATTCACTGGGCTTAAAGACAGGTGATTTCTGGTGGATTATCATTCTTTTGGAATCTGGGGTCTTACCCTTAGTCCTTCATTTTCAAATTCATTATACTGTAGAAAACATTACTTCTATGGCCTGCAAATGTGTATTTCACCTAAAACACACATGTTGAAACCTAATCACCACTGTGATGGTATAAGTTTTGTTCACTGGGTGTGTTCACTCATAATGAGGAGAGTCTTGCCCCTTTCCAACATGTGAGGACAGTAAGAAACTGCTGTCTGTGAACCAGAGCAAGCCATATCAGATACTGAATACCTTGATCTTGGGCTTCCTAATTTGCATAGTCATGACAAATAAATTTTTTTATAAGGTCCCCAGTTTTCGGTATATTTTTGTAGCAGCCTTCACAGCCTAATACAATTATCATCTTCTCAACAACTAAATATTTTTTTAAAATTAATAAAATGCTGATGTGGTGTTTTTGTTTTCAAATACGTAAAAATTAAGTACACTGAAGATAATTCTTTAAGAAGTAGTATTTGTTTCACTGTTTTGTTATTGTTTTTGTTTTTTGGGCTGGCAAATTGGTAGAGGTGATGTACCCAACTGATACAGTACAAAGAAATAAAACTGCAGAATAAACCATTTCCACATTTAGTAGGATATTAACTTGGGGTTTCTGGCAGACACTGAGGAAAAAAATGAGAGACATGAAACAAACTAAGCTTGGCTCTACAAACAATGATTGAAACCTATTACGAAGCACAGGTGGTAGGAAATTACTAAATATTTTTAAAAAATAAAATAATAAGCTGGTGATATAGCTCATTTGGTAAATTGCCTCACAAGCACAAGGCCCTGGGTTCAATCCCCAGCATTGCAAAAAAAAAAAAAAAAAAAAAAAAAAAATCCCCAAAACCAAAAAGGTGTCAGGAAGGTATTAGGTGTTTTATGGCAATACTGGAATCACATGGAGACCTCTAATCCTTGAGGCTGAAGAAAATATGGCAGTGCTACTGTCATGCCTGCAGGAGTCATGAACTCAAAGGATGATGACAGCAATTTATATGTTGAACACGGTAAGTTCATTGAACATTGGCTGAATGCCTTATGCATTTAATTAATGCAGTATTTCTGATATAACAAGGCTTCTGCTTACACAGTACTGTCAACAGAGTGCCAAACAAGTTTAGCACACGTGGAGTATTTTCTGCTTAGTTATAAAATTGAAATCACCCAGTATGAAGAATTAGAGCAACTGTTTCCTCTATGGCTAGGGCCAGACTTGCTCTAACAATGGACGAAGAAATCTAGGAATACATTATCCATGGGCCATCTACATTAAAGTCTAACTAGATCTCTAATTCTAGAAGATTAAATAATTTAAATTACCATTCAACAGTGGGTATCAATATTGTAGCAAACAATGGGTATAAAATATTAATATTGTAGCAAACCCTGTATGGGCTGTAGAGAGAGAGAGTGTGGACACTTTGGAATGTACCCACTCTTTGTGGGTTAAAAACAGCAGCAATGCACTTACACAAGAATTTAATGATATACTAAAAGCACAACAAAAATAAAAAAGAGGAAAAAACTGTGTTTAATGGTAATTCATTGAAAATCTAGTTGTGAAAAAGTGCTGTAACAGAAAGGAAAAAGAAAATATATGGAGAAAGGAAGGCAAGTCAAAATAGATGTTCAATGACTTTAGGCCTCTTCCTAACTTAGATTAGTATTTCTGCCCTTACAATTGGTACACTACCACTTGTCCTTTGGCTTGTGACTGTGTTCCAAGTAGGAGAAGTAGAACTATTCAGTGTGGGCACTTGCTATTTCCACAAGATATCATTTCTCCATAGGCCTTTCTGAATGAACAGTTTGTGGGCTCATTTGCATCACTGGGAAGTTTCGCAGGGTTTGCTTCCTTCTGTGCTTTGGCTGTGAAGCCTGTCCTTTGAGATCTTTGTGTTCTTTCCTTGGGAGTTCCTGAGGTGATGTCATCATGGTCACAATTATTATTAGATATATTCATCACTTGATTCACATTGCTTAGTGGCTGCAGGGTACACTTGTAATTTGTCTTTTCTGCCTGTGCAACTGTCTTGTTCTTTGCCTTCTCTTAGCCAGCTTTGCAGCTGTTGCCAGTGTTGTCCTTGATCTCTTGAGGTGTCTCCAACATTTTCACATGACTGTTCACTTGTCTGGTCTGGCTCTCCACCAGCTCCACCATCTGACTCAGGATCTGAATCTGCTCATCGCACAGCTCCTGGCTCTGAATCAGGGCTCTCTGGATGCAGTGCAGCACTTGGAATTTTTGGGCACCATCTGTCTCTCAATTCAACTTCGCATCATGTTCATCCTGTTCTTTGAGGATTTCTTGGCATTTTGCTTTAATCTCCTGCATCGTTGAGACATTTCTTTTCAGGTGTAAAGGCAGAGTGAATAGAGGCCCGGTAATCCTCCACATAATTTACCAGGTGGATCTGCTTCCTGTTGGCAGGACTCAGTATGGTTCAGACTGAAGCCCCCTTCTCTCTGCGTGGTTTTCTCCTCCCTGAACCCCTCCCCCTAAAATCAGATCTGCAAAAGATCATGCAGAGCTCTTGCTCTCCCATGACCCCTGGCTCTCCCAGGAACCCCGTCCATCTGACCAGCATTTACACCTGCCCAGGCCACAGTACCTGGCACATACTAGCCAGCCATGGAAGAGGGGGCTCTCAGATGAACCTCAACTGACTGGGAACTGTGCAAGGAAAAGGGGGCTCCAAGATAAATCCTCACTCATCTGGTATGGTGTGGGGGTGGGCGGGCAGGTCCTAGAAGCACACACGCTGGAGAGAGGGTCTAGAGTGAAGAGTCAAGGGCCACTCCCTGCCACACTGGGGTAGGGGACCCCAGCCTAGTGGGCAGAGTAGCACTTTTCCCCTAAGTGGACACTTTAAAATGCCCCATCATGGGAAAACCCTGAGAACTTCAGACCCTTTGGTGAGCACCCTTCAAAAAAGCCTCTCGAAACTCACCCTGCAGGGAAATGTCCCAAACCCAGGAAAGCAAATTGAATACACCCAGCAGTGGGAGGCCCCATCCCTTGGGCATGGTGGGGACATGGAGGCGTCTGCATCCCCAGGACCTCCGCAGGGACTCTCACTGGACTGTGCCACGTCACGTGCAACCCAGTGCCCAAACAAGGACAGGAGAGCTGGAAGCAGCGCTTCACTACCTCGGGATCTCTTCCCTGTGGGCACCTCCATCCCTCAAAGCAGGTCTGTGTTTTGGGACTCAGAAGAGAAGAGTCCACAGTGGGCGGAGCCACATGGGGGCGTGCTCATGTCGCTGTTGTTTTTTGCACAGGCCCAGCTCTCAGGCGGTGCCTGGGATGGACAGATCGATGCACAGCACAAGTCTGGATCCACCTATTCCATGTGTGCTGGCATCCTGGAGGCCTCGACATCTTGTCGGGTGTTGGTGTCTGGCTGCTTCAGAATGGACAGAATCACTCTGCCTGCACCATGTGCTGCTGTGTTACCTGGACAGCTGCTCTGCCTTTGGGGAAGGTCGCGGCCCTTCCCCTCTGGTCAGGTGGACACTGTTTCCTCAGGGAGAACCACCCTCAGGAAAAGCAGCTTTCCTCCAGTAAGGCCGCTTCCCCTGGGTAACACCACCTACTGCTGCCCTCAGGTTAGGCCATCTCGTAATGCTTCTACCCTATGGGAAGGCCGTCTCCTGCTGTCTCCTCCCCTCCTCGTCAGGACACTGCCCTAGGTGAAATCCGCTTCCCTCGGGTCAGGCCTCCCTCAGATAAGGCCTCCATCCTTAGAGGGGACTCAGCTTAGTGTGTCTTTGGGCAGCGAGAGCTCCATATGAGACCAACCCCAGGGTTCTGGGCCTGGAGGTCAGGGATCTGGCACAGAGAGGCCTTGGGGGCTGGGCACATATGGACAGGAGGCCAGGGACTCAGTGTACTCAACCCATCCTGTGGCAGTGACCCCCACTGGTGATGTACCCTCTCTTGGTAAGATCCCCGCCCTTGGGTCAGGCCACCCTCAGATCAGGGCAGGGCAAGGCAGGGAAGGGTGTGGGGGATGGGGTGGGGTGGGACAGAGCATCATGGGGCATTACCAGAAGGGTGTGTCAACTGGATACATATTATTGTGGCAGAACACTTACTTAGCATGTGAGAAACACTGGCTTGGATCTCAGCAACACACACACACACATACATACACACATACTACAATAAATCTTCCTAATTTGTATGACTTTATTCTAAAAATATTTTCAAATCCTTTTTAGAAGATAGAAGCAGAATGGTGATATATTTAATGTTAGCTATTATATGGCATGATATTTAAAACCACTCTGTACGAAATTTCCTCAGGACTCAAATCATATTATTTAAGAGACAAGATAGCAGTTGCTTTTTGTAACTCTGATATATTTATTAAAACAATCTTTTGAAAATCATTTTCTTTTCTAATTTTCAAAGTTAGAAAGTATATCCATTTTTTTTCCCTAAAGTTGTACATTCATGAGAAAGGTTTTCTCTTATTTTTTGCCATCAAGGGGATGGGCATATTGTCACAGGAAGTGCCATGACTAGGTTTTATCATAATACCAGTGCCCCTATGGCTTTTACATCAAAGTCATGTTTAACTCTCATATTTGTTGAATTTATTAACAAAGTACATAAAATTTTTATTATATTTAAAATGTCATCAAATTTGAATTAGTAGAAGCAGGGGTTTGACATGTTATATTATGAACTGAACATAGTGAAAATTAGTTTGATCATGTTGGGAGGTTGGCATAATGACTTCTGCCCTGTTCTGTCATCAAATGTCTGGCCTGCACCATTTTTTGGCAGTGAGAATTGAACCAAGTGACCATTGTAGCATGTATGTATGAGCTACATTTAAATGTTTCATTTTGCGACAGGGTCTTACCTAATTTCCCAGGTGGGTCCCAAATATGTCATCCCCTTTCCTTATCCTGCTAAGTGCTGGGGTAACAGCACTTGGTGTCAATGTGCCAAGCTTGTCCTGGAGGATTTGATGTACTTTATGCTTCTAATGTGTCCTTTCCTAAGCTAGACCATGTCCATTTTGCCTTGTCAACAGTCAGTAAATGCTTTTTTGTTTTGATGTATACTTAATATGAACATGTTTTTTGATGAGGCACTACTATTCATGATATTCGAGCTGTGCAATCCACTCTGAGGAGCATATTTTTTTTATTTTGATAGTGTTCACTCTTTCAGATCTAACATGTTTTGTTAAAATAAGTGATTATTCATTTTGAACTTGATTAGGTAAATAAGACATAGTTATGTTTTTTTTCCTTTTGTGGTGCTGAAGGTTGAACTCTGGGCCTCCTGCATACTAGACAAGTGCTCCTCTGTTGAGCTGCATCCCCAGCACCTAGATCTTTTGTTTATCATAAATTTTATGACCAGAAAGAGTGATAATAAAATAACTTAGAAGTTCAACTCAATTTGGGACCATTCAAGAGTTTGGGCCCCCGATAATGATTTGTGATTTCTAAAAGGAAAAGTAATTTTCCAAATATAGCATCATCTAAGGTTGCACATGGACTATGTTTCCCCAGTTTCTCCACTTGCCGCAGAGCATCTTGGAGGAGATGGACTCCAGTGTCCTTCTCACCTGTTTTGCTCACTTGGCATCATCCACTGTGGCTGGCAATTTTGTTTATCTTTTTCTTCTCTTTGGCTATTTGTCAAATGACAATTTGAATTCATTACTCCTAAAGAGTATGAATAGAAATTAAAAAAAAAAAAAAAGGATTCTTTGAGATAAGTGACCCAGTCACAGTGAAAGTCCCTCTGTTGAGGAAGTTCAGTCATGAGTTGAAATAGTCTTTAAAATGTTATTTTTTCCTCTAGTGCAAGTGGTCAAGTTTTTGCAAGCTGCACCTAGTACCTACTGACTGCATAAAAATATAAATTGACTTATGAGTGTTTTTATTTCAACATAAAATCTGTAAAATTGGTGCTATCTTGAATTATATATAAGATGAAATGATTTAGTTTTCTGTTAAAATACTTTTTTGGATTCATAGGAAAATACAGAACTAGTTAGAATGTCAGTTATCAGCAATTATAATTTTATAAACAACCAAGTGTTTGAAAACATACAACCATGTCTTAAGGATTTATTTTTGAGTAGTTTTATGTTTACAAAAAATTGCAAAGAAAGTGTAGAGATTTTGCAGATAGCCTCATCCTCATTTTTCTTTTGATATGATTTATGTGCTCCATCTCAGATGGGTTAATGTCCTAGAAAAGGTATCATGAAGAACAAACACTAGTGTGCTATCACTAAGTGCAGTTGCATTTCTTTTGGATTCTCGGTTCTGCCTATTCCTGTTCCAGGACCCCATCCAGTATCCCAAATGACATTCAATTTCTGTCCCTATAGACTTCTTTTCGGGGGTGAACAGTTTCTCAGACCTTCCTTGTTTCCATGACGTTAACAAGGTTGAGGAGGGCCTTTCAGGTACTTTTTGCATTGTTCTCTATTGGAGTTTACTTTTTATCTTCATATTTATCCTTGGGCTTTGAGTTTGGGGGAGGCACGTCAGAGAGGTGGACAGCATCTCTGTCATCTCACACCCCAAAGGGGAATGTCCTGTTAGTACTGACTGTGCTCACCTGGCTGAGGCAGGGCCTTTCAGGTTTCTCATTGGGAAGTTTCTCTCTGTGTCCACATTGTCTGTGATCTGGAGGAAGTCACCCTGCATGTAGCTGAAGAAATAGCTGCCTTGTGACTTTTTAATACTCCATAGTATACATACAGTAGCATCTAAAATTCATAAAATAGCTCTCCTGTGGCCTTTATGACTAATGCAATATCCATAAGGTAGCCTATAATATAATAGCTATCCTGTGGAATTTAATATTAATATTATATTCACAATGTGACCTCTAAAACTAATATTATAGTTGTTCTTTGACCTTTAATATTAATAACATATCAGAACTTGTCCCCTGAACATGAAATAGTAGCTGCCCTATGATCTTTAAATACTATACTATATAGTACATTCATTCTATAGCAATTAGAGTTATTATAATATCTTGTCTATGACAATATTAATATGATAGGCAATCTAAAATAATGTAATTGCTCCCTTGTGTCTTAAAATACTTACATGATATGCAAACTATAGCATCTATAACTAATAAAATAGCAGTCTACTGGCTCTTAATATCTATGCAATGTAGGTACTCTTAAGTAATATAGTAACTGCATTGTTGTCTTTAATACTAATATATTATCCATTATATAAAATCTAAAACTAATATTATAGCTGCCCTGTGAATTTATTATTAATTAAACTATTCATACTGTAGCATCTAAGAGAGACATAAGAACTAACCTGTGGCTGTTAACATTTATGTAATATCCACACCATAGCCTGTAAAGCTCATAAATGCTGTGTGGTTTTACTATTATTAAGACATCCATAGTGTAGCATGTAAAATTAATATGCTAGATTCCCTGTAACCTTTAATGTTAATATAATATACATGACATAGCATCCAAAACCAATATAATAGCCACCCAACAGCCTTTCACACTAAAATGATAATCCATGTTACATGTGTACTGTGCTTAATTATTAATGTCATATCCATACTCTAAGAAACTAATATAATATATGACCTGTGGCTTTTAATGCTAATAAGATACCCATAGTAACCACCTAATGCTAATATAACAGCTTCCATATGCCCTTTAATAATAGTATAATAAAATATCCATAGTTTAGCAAGTAAAATTAATATAACTTATTCAGGTTATACTACTACTTTGATATCACAATGTAGCATGGAAAATTAATATTATTGCTTCCCTGTGACCTTTTATATTTATATGCTATCCACACTATAACATCCAAATCTAATGTAAAGTCTGCCTTGTGCATTTGTAGGAAATGATAATCCATTTTACATGCCTGTGGCCTTATTGGGAACATGATGTCCATATTATAGTATCAAAACTTGATAAAACTGCTGCCTGGTGGCCTTGTGTATTAAGACATTTTCTATAAGTATAGCATGTTAAAATGATAAGATAGATGACCTGTGGACTTTAGTACTCATTTGAAAACTAATAAGGAAACTACCTCGGGCTCTCAATTTTGACATTATATCCATATTATATCTTTAAAACTGATAATGGGGCAACCTTTTGACCTTTTGAATGAAAAAGAAAATCCACGTGGCATTCTCTGTAGTTATTAATGTCACTTCTATTCATGCAGATCGTATAATGTCATATATAGTGTGACCTTTAATGTTAACATGATAACCATATGGTGACATTTGTTACTAATCATTCCCTGCAGGTCTTTAGTAATAATCTAATATTCATGTAGAGCTTCAATTCTCATATAACTGCCTTGTGGCATTAATACTACTAAGACATCTGTATTTGAAAAATGAAATTGATATTACAGCTCCCTGGGGCTTTCCAAATTAGTAAATCATCCTCCTAATGGTATTTAAATTAATATCACAGATGCATTGTGGCCTTCAGTACTGACCATATACCCAATTCATAGCATCTATAACTGATAAAATAGCTGCCTTTTGGACTTTACAACTGAAAAGAGATTCAAATTATAGCATGAAAAAGTGATAAAATGGATATACTTGGGCATTTAATATTGGCATGCTGTCCATGTTGGAGTATCAAAACTTGATCAAATAGCTTTCCTGTGTCCTTTAGGACTGGTATGCTATTCCTATGGACCCATGAAAAATTCATGTAACAGGTGCCTTGTAGCCTTTAGTATGCTATGACAAGCATATTAGAGCATGGAAAGTGATAGAGCAGCTGCTGCCAAGTCTTTGGCAGTGAAAATTATAATAGAACACAGAAACTGCAAGGTGCTACCTTGTGACCCTCAGTGTTGAGATGTAGTAGCTCTTAAACATGATAATGTGCCTGCCTTGTGGCATATGGTACCAAAATGAAAATTTATTTTACATGCCCTGTGGTCTTTAGTATTAATATTATATCCATAGCACAGCATAACAAAATAAGTCATATATAAACTGTGGCCTTTAATTCTAATTTGATAAAGTTAAAATATATCACTTATTACTAATATGATTGCTCCCTGTATCTTTTAATATTATAATATCTACTTATATCATTAACACTGATAAAAAAAACTGCACTATGGCATTAATAGTAATGTATTATCTGTATTTTAAGCCTATATGATATTTCATCTCTTCTGTGGGTTTTAATATTAATAAATTGTACATATCATAATGTAAAAGTTATATAACACTGTTCTGTCACCTTCCATATGGTAAAATGTCCATTTTATAGCTTTGGAAACTGATATATATCTGCCTTGTTTCCTTTAGTTCTGGTATAAGATCTGCATTATAGGATAAGAAAGTGATAAAATAGCTACACTTTGGCCTTTAATACTGATACTCTAGAATATAAAACACATAAAATATTTGCCCTATGACTTTAATAATGACAGTGTACTCATACTATAGCATCTGATAGTAATAGTTGCCATTTTGCCTTAATAAATAATATTATATTGATAACAAGACAGTTAAAAGTAATATAATGGTTTTCTTGTATTGTCTGTTCGTAGTACAGTATCTATACTATTACAAGAAGAGCTCAAAATTCCTTCCCTGTGGCCTTTAGTATTCATATGTTTTCTGTATATACATCTAAAATTAACATAAGAGCTGCCCTGTGATCCTTAATGCTAATATTATATCCATACTCTAGCATGGAAAACTCATTTAATAGCCATGATGGGGAATTTAGCATTAATGTTATATCCATATGGTGACTTCTTAATATAGCATTATACCCCTATGAAGACTTTAATATTAATTTTATATTCATACTAATTTTATATACATACTACATTTTATATTACATACTATAGTAAAACTAATAAAATAGGTTGCCCTGTGGCTCTAATTTTGATGTTTTATATTTATGAATATAGCATGTAAAATTAGTATAATAAATTCTTTTAGGTTTAGTACAATTGAATATCAGTATGCAACATGAGAAACTAATATAATAGCTTCCCTGTGGCCATTAATCTCAATATCCATGCTATAATGTCCAAAACCAATGTAAATAGCTGCATTGTTGACTTTAGTCCTAAAATAATAAACCATTTTACCTGCCTTGGGGCTTTAGTATGAATATTATATCTATAGTATAACATCAGAAACTGATAAAATAACTGCTTTGTGGCCTTTAATACCATTGTGGTATATGTATTGTAGTATCAAAAACTGATAAAATAGGTGTCTGTGGCCTTATTAATGATATGATGTCCATATGAGAGCATAATTGATTAAAATCTGGATTTTGGCATTTAATACTGATGTGATATTCATAGTACAGCATCAGAAAGTGATAAAGGGCAGCCCTGTGACTAAATCATATTGATAATATAGCTTTTAAAAGTAATGTAATGAGCTGAATGTGGTGGTGTGTGCCTCTAATCCCAGTGGCTCAGGAGGCTGTGGCTGGAGGATGGTGCATTCAAAGTCAGCCTCTGCAATCGGAGGGACTGAGAAACTCAGTGAGACCCTGTCTCTGAATAAAATGCAAGATAAGACTGGGGATGTGGCTTAGTGTTTGAGTGTCCTTGAGTTCATTCAGTCCCTTGTACCAAAAAATATAATATATTGGTTTATTTGTAGTATTTAATATTAATACAGTATTCATATATAACACCTAAAACTAGTAAAAAAAAAACTGCCTTTGACCATCATTGCTAATATGATATCCAGACTACAGCATTTAAGGCTAAAGGAAGAGCTTCGATGTGACCTTTGATATTAATATACTATCTATACTACAGCATAGATATTATAAGAGCTTCTATCATAAGAGCTTCCCTTGGCCTTCAAAGTACAATGAGGCATAATACATCTTAAACTAATATATTATTTTTCCTGTAGCCATTAATACTAATATGTTATACATATCACACCAGGTAAAAATAATATTATAGCTGCACTGTGGGCTGCAATACTAATATCTAATCTACGTGATCTAAAATTAATTAAATAGAAACCTGTGACATTTCACACTAATACAATATCTATACAATAGTATCTAAAGCCACTACTGCACTGTGGCTTCTAATATAAATGATATTGTATTATAGCTTCTTTTATAATGTGTCCTGTGACACTAATTTGATATTCATATTATGGCATCTAAATATAATTTAATAATTTCCATCTGCTCTTTTTGTTTGTTTGTTTTTAGATACTTTCATTTGTCCAAATTTTTTATCCAAAGTGACTGAAAAAATATGATTTGGGGCTGGAGTTGTGGCTCAGTGGTAGAGCACTTGCCAAGCACATGTGCAGCCTTGGGTTCTATCCTCAGCAACTCATGAAAATAAAATGAAGATATTGTGTCCACCTAAAACTAAAAATATGTACATAAAATATCATTAAGTTAATCATCATCATCTTTATCATTATGGCTTTAAGAGAAAACTGGTCAGATGAATATTATTTCTTCCCATTTTCAACAAGTACATAGTTGCCATTGATAAACATTCAAGAGTGTTCAGAATGCCCAAGACATTTTATATAATACAACATGCCTGTTCACAGGGGTAAAAATTCCAGGAAATAACTTATGTAAACATCTTTATTTTGTCATAGGAGACAATTACAAAAGCAACACTGTGCCTCTGAGAATATTTGACTATGCACCCTTGAAGAAGCTTTGCCTCCTTCATCACAAGCAATCTTCCTCCAGCAGTGAAGTTTGTCTTCAGACATGATGTAAGTTTCTTTGCACTCCAATTGCATCATCATGCAGTGGCAAACAGTATCAAATGGATAGGAAGTCATACAGCAATGCCAGTAACAGACTGTGGTCATCCAGGTGATACAGATGTGAATATTCTTGGGATCTGGAAGCATTCCCTTTGCAATATCACAGATACCAAAGAAGGCAGCTCAGTTGATGATAGTGTCCGGCACAGACACATTAAAGCCTTGGTACAGACCCTCAATTCTATCAAATTTGTAGATGTTAACTAGCCAGTCACCCAGGCTTTTGAATTCTCTTTCAGCTCCAACTTTTCCTAGACAGGTTTGGGCAAAATCAACAGGATACACAAAACACAAGGATGTGGATCCTGCAGCACCACCTGATGCCAGGTTCCCTGCAAAGTATCACAATACTGGGTCCTCTTGTCCACACCACCCAGGAAAATCAGTTTGTGTTTATCTTTGAAGGAAATTTGAGAGCCTTGGTGGGGAAGTATCTGATAATGGTAGCCAGGGTACCATGCCAGAAGGACAGGACTCCCTGCTCCCTGGGATATGATCCACACAGTTCATAATGCCCTTGTGCTGCTTAGCTGCAGTGGATTTGCTTGCTTGATTATTTGCTTGGGCACTGTCATGGTCTTGGAGATGACTGTCCACTCCACTAGCAGGAAGTCCTTGGTGAAAGACACAGTGGATCTGTTATGTTGGAAGAAGAAGAGGTGGGTGACTCCCATTTGGTCTTAAATATTAACATAAGATCCATACTGTGGTCTATAACTAATAATAGTAGCTTCCCTGTGGCCTACAAAGTTAATGTGATTTCCATTTCATAGCCTCTAAAAGTATTATACTATCTCTACTATGCATTTATTTAATGTTATATTCATACTATAACATCTTAAAGTAATATCTGCCCTTAAAAACTAGTATAAATGCATATTCTAGCATCTTAAACTAATAAAATATGTTCTTTGTACCCTTTGCTACTAATGTAATATCTGTATTATATTAGTTTTAGATACTACACTAGTTTAGTTTTAAATACTATATTATTATTATAATATTATTATTACATTTATTTTAGATACTACACTATGGATAGTTACTGTGTGAACTTTAATATTAATGTGATATCCATAGTATAGATGAAAAACTACTGAAATAACTGCCCTGTGACCTTTAATACTATTATGATATCCAAATTATAGCATCTAAAAGTAATTTAATGGCTGCCAATTGGCCTTTGATTTTTAATTTTTATTTTTTAAAATTTGTTCTAATTGGTTATATATGACAGTAAAATGCTTTTTTGATACATTGTACACCAATGAAACATAGCTTCTCATTCCTCTGACTGTCCCTGCTGAGTCACACCAGTAGTATAATCATACATGTGTATAGGGTAATGTATATCAGGTGATAATGTATATAGGAAACTAATAACTGTCTCTACCCTCCTTCCCTTCCTCACATCCTACCCCTCCACTCACTCCTCTGAACAATCCAAAGTTCCTTCATTCTTCACTACCCCTCCCACTATGGTCTTTGATTTTAATATGATATCCTTGCTATGGTCTCTAAATCTGATAATGTAGTTTCCCTGTGTTTTTTAATACACATGTAATATCATAACACAGCATCAAAAATGTATATGACAGAAGCCTTGTGACTTTTAATATTATATGATATCCATATATAGCACTAAAACTAATATCATAACTTCCTGAAGCCTTTATTATTAATATGACATTTATTCTACACCATCCAAAACTGAAAAAGAGCTACCCTGTGGTCTTCAGTACATGCATACTATAGCATGCAAAACTGGTATGATGACTTCCTTGTTGCCTGAAAACTATTATGAAATCCATACCTTTGAGTTGATTTAAAAGATTTGATGATAAATATTTAATAACTTAAAAGTGTTTAGTTGCTTAAATTCCCTGCATCCTAAATTCTCATTCATCCTGAAAATTGTCTGATGCAAGATATTATGAAATTAAAACATTTAAAGTCAATTTTATAATTTGAATATTTTATATAGAATTTATTAAAAATAACTTTTAAAAGAAAAGAATGCTTACCATGAATTTGGTAAAAATATTAAACCATGTGGTATATAGCATCTTATTACTTAAAAGCAAGAAAATATATTTTGGACATATTTTAAGCAGTTAGAGATTGTGCTATATAGTCTTGTATAAAAGAAATCAAATGTAATCTCTATTCTATGTAAGTTTATATTTTTTAAAAATTAAACAAATCTCATTGTGGAACTGACATTTGACCTGTATCTTCAAGGGATAGCAAGCATTTATTAAAGAAAGAAGATCAAAGAAACAGCACATACACAGGTACACAGTTTCAAAACACTTTATGTAATGTTTTCCATAAAAAAAAAATAAAATTAGAAGCAAGTAATTCATTCTGGCTGCAGAATGTTATATGCAGGTTGTGGAGAGCTAGTGAATGAGTCCAAAGTGTCAGTTTGATGTAGAATCATGGATGGCATTAATCTATTTTGTGTTGCTGTATCAGAATACCTGAGTCTGTTTGGAGTCCTGTAAGCCTCTTGAACTTGATTTTCCATTTCATTCTTCAGATTTGGGAAATTTTCTGATATTATTTCATTGAATAGGTTGTTCATTCCTTTGGCTTGTTTCTCTAGACCTTCCTCAATCCCAATAATTCTTAAATTTGGCCTTTTCATGATATCCCATAGTTCTTGTAGATTCTGTTCATGATTTCTTACCATCTTCTCTGTTTGTTCAACTTTGTTTTCAAGGTTAAATATTTTGTCTTCAATGTCTGAGGTTCTGTCTTCCAGGTGTTCTATCCTATTGGATATGCTTTCTATGGAGTTCTTAATTTGGTTTATTGTTTCCTTCATGTCAAGGATTTCTGTTTGGTTTTTTTCAATATCTCTAAATCTTTATTGAAATGATCTTTTGCTTCCTGTATTTGCTCTTTTAACTGTCGATTGGTGTGCTCATTCAATGCTTGCATTTGCTCTTTCATCTCATCGTTTGCTTCTCTGATCATTTTAATTATGTACATTCTGAACTCCTTTTCTGTCATTTCTTCTGCCATGCTGTCATTGGGTTTTATTGATGTAACATCTAGATTTGTTTGCAGCATTTTCTTTCCTTGTTTTCTCATATTGTTCAGATATCAGTGGACCGCTGAGATATTGCAGATTTCCTCTGTTGATTTACAATGTCCCTGAAGATTTCTATATATATCCCCTCTTAGCCTTCAGTAGGCTGAAGTCTTGGAGGAAGTTGATAATGCGGTGCTCCACAAGGAAGCTGCCTCTCTAGGAGTGGTGGCCTTCAGGTGGGGTATATTCCCTGCTAGTGGGCAGAAGTGCCTCCACTTGTTGACCAATGGTCATCCAAAGGGGACCTAGGCTGTGGGCTGAGGCAAGGCCTGTTTGGGCCTGTGTCTCTGGTTTTACCGTCCTTGTGGGGAAACCTCACCAGGCAGGGAAGACTCACCCGGTGGGGAGGTCTCGCTGGTCAGTTTCCTCCTAGAGGTTCCCCTCAATTTACAGCTACTGCCTGGGCTGGGCTGCCTTCCTCTGCAAAGTTTCCAGGGGCCCGGCCCTACCTCCTGGGCCTGGGAGCCTCACCCTTCGCAGATGAATCTCCTTAGGCTGCCCCTCCTCAGAGAATTTGCCCATAGGCCTGGAACCTTCTCTCCGCCCTAAGCCTGTCTCTGTGTGGCTCTTCCACCCAGAAGCCTCCTAGATCCAGGGACCCTGTTCTGCACCTAATCGCCTGGCTGCGTGGCCCCTCCTCTGAGCAGCCACCTGTGGCCCCGAACAATCGCTCTGAGTCCCAGAGACCCGCCACAGGCCTCTTCCTCCAGACAGCCGCCCAGTATGCCGGTGCGGTCACTAGGAGTCCAAGAAACTCACTTCGTGCCTCCTCCTCCCACCAACCACCCGTAGCCCGGGACAATCAATCACTCCGAGTCGAAGTGACCCTCCCCGTTCCTCCTCCTTCTCCAGATAACCCCCCGGGTGTTCAGGAGCAGTCCCTCTGAGTGGCTCTGAATCCACGTGACCCGCTGCACAGGTCCTCTGGGCACCACCCGGAGCTCTGGTGCGGCCACTCAAGACCAAGCGTCCCACCACGCTTCTCCTCCAGGCAGCCCCCCTGTGTTCAGGAGCTGTCACTTTAAGACCAAACAACTCACCACTCGCCTTCTCCTCTGAGCCGCCGCCTGGAGCGCTAATGCAGTCACTGCGAGTCCAAAGGACCCGCCGCGCTCCTTCTCCTCCTACCTGAGTCTGGTTACTTGGTAAAGAGGTTTATGTTGGGTCAGGGTTTTGGAGGCTGAATATCCAAACTCATGCAGCAACATCTGGTGGGGGTGTCATGCTGCAGTTTAGCATGCCAGAAGGAGGGAACTTACATAAGAGGTGAGCAGTGTATCTGGAAGAGTCCAAGTAGTAAGGTGGCCCTACTTTTTAACACAAGTCTAGTCTTCTGAAAACTAGCCTAGCCCAAATGTGTTGGGCAGTATTCCTTTCTGAGGGTGGTTTTCAATGATCTCCTGCCAGACCTTATCTCTTAAGATTTGACCATCTGTCAAATATTGTCAAACTGGGGGCCAAGTTTCTAGCACATGAACATTTGGGGACACAGTCTCACCATATCCGAACCCTAGCAATCATGAAAATGTTGTGTGCTAGACCTAAGGTTGAATTTAACTCTGCAGTGAGAAGCAAAATGATAGAAAACAGACCTGAAAAGTTTGAGCAGTGAGGTGGCTGTTATAGTAAAAGAAATAATGGAACCTGGACCAGGTTAGTGTGAGGGTGTGGAGATGAGAGTGCAGGTGTACACTGATTACCCCAATCCCCAGCTCCTTCAGCTCTTCCTGCTTCCCCTTACCCTCTCCACCAGGCTCATAGCATATTAAGGACAGTGCATAGTTTTGGTAATCTTTTCTTTAAAATTGTGTTCATAATGTGTGTTTTAGTGACACTTAATGGCAACTTATTGTATATTAAGTCCACCATTAATTACCAACAGGATATGTATTACAAAGTAAAATTTATTATGATTTAAGTAGTGTTATTTTTTAGTGTATAATGTTGTCATCAGATCTGCTATATTCTCCATCGCCCACACCATTTCACAACCCAGATTCTCAGTCTGTGAACATCCCAGGCAGCTATTGGTCCACTCATCAGCCTGTGAACATTCTCAGCAGTCATTGGTCTGTTATTAGCCTGCAAACTAATTAAAAATAGCTCCCCCATGAATTTCTCTCTCTCTCCTCTGGGCTTTCATGCTCTCTCCTCCTGGCTTTCTCTCTCTCTCTCTTGCATGCACATTCTCTCTCTCTCTCTTTTTCTCTCATTTTCTCTCTCTTTCCCTGCAGGGTGACACTCTGCCTGTTTGCTTAATAAAATCTCTTGAATAATTTTTCACACCTAAAGTGGTTTCTGAGTACTTTCATATACCAAAGTTTTTAGTGTAAATTATTTTATTCTCAAATAATAGGTTGATTTCACAGTATGGTTTTATCAACTATAATCAACTTAAAGGATAAGATTACATACTTTAAAGATTTAAAAAGATTACATACCTTATTAACATATTGGTGTTTAAACTGTAGATTATGTGTTAAGTCTTTAGTTTTGTTTATCAGGATTTAAGAAAGAAATTAGAAATCTAATGAGAATAACTTGAAAAAGTATAAGTCTGTACCATGAGCAAGCACTGTAACCAGAAAAAAAGTGGCCTGGAGGAACTTCTAGGGGCCAAAGCAGAAGGAAGTCAATGTTCATTTCACTCTCAGTCTGAATTTTGTATTGGTACTCAGCAAATTTTTATTAGAAAACCTCCTTTATCTTAGTGTTCCAAGGGATTATGGTGAGAACTTTGGTCTGCCTATGTCTCTCTGTCTCTCTCTCTGGAGATCCCTTTTCTGTGTTTCTGGAGATCAAACCTAGGTTCTTGTTATCTCTTCTTGACAAAGTTCTTTCACTATTACCTTCAGCAAAATGTCAAACATGATGGATACTTATAAAAGCCCTTCTCATTTCCATTGGTCCCTGAAGAGTTTTGGAAAACATAGTCTCAAGTACAGAGACTTTTTTCATTGTTGACTCCCATGACTCTTCATGATACATCATTTTGGGGATGATCATAAAATTGGTGTCATGAGGAACTTTGCATTATATTTGTTTTTAAGCCTTAACTGCATTTTCAGCGTGATCAAAAATAGGTTAATATTTTGAATAGATGTACCCTGAATGGTGAAAAGGCAACACACTTGACCAATGCTAGCTTCATAAATCTATTTCAATCAGATTTCATGATCATTTTGTCCATATAATTTACTTTGGTAACTTCACTACTTCAAAGGACTGGATTGTGGTAATTTTTGATTTAACATTTTGTTTAAATGAATCACAGCATATTTGTTTTTCCATGCAGGCTTAAGTTCTATGAGCCTACATTTGTGGTTGGCACTCGCCTCCAGGTAGCATCTGACAGTCATCAGTATGATTGGATATTGTGGATCTGGAGTGCAGAGGGATGATGATCACATGAAGATACTACTGAAATTTGGAGGCATACTAGTTTTGCCTATAGAAGATAAGGTAACTTTCACTGCCCTTTATCTTAGTGTCACAGGAAAGAAGTGAGTTGAAGATTGGGCAGTGTTCTTAGTGAAAGTGAAAGATATATTTTAATTCTTAAAGAAATACTCTTCACAGGTCTATGTGTCTAGAAACAACTTGAAAGAGACTGTAAATTACTTAGGCAGAGCAGAGGTAGAAATAGTCCTACAGTGTTACTGAGGAGGTGGCCTTCTCCCTGTGCTCTTCACCACTGTGTGTGTGGTATTAAACAAGTTGCACCCTCCTCTGGTTTCCCCACCTGGAAAATGTTGAATTGAGTGTGATGACCTCTGTAAACTGTCCAGTGTCCACCCTTCATAAGTTCTTCAAAACAAATGAAGAGAAATCCTGTTCATGCTTGGATTGAGTTATTTAACTTTAATAGTGAATTTTAAAATGTTCATTCATTACTATTTAGACTCATTTGAAAATATTCTTCAACTATTTATGTGCATTGTTATATTTATCATTACTAGCCTTTGCTTGGAATTATTAAGTACAATAAATGTACGAAGTACAAATTTGTTCAGAAAAGAGGGTCCATATTTTTTTTTTTAATTTGGTACTGGGTTTTGAACCCAGTAGGCTTAACTACTGAGTCATATTGTCAGTCCTTTTTATTTTGAGACAGTGTCTTGCCAAATTGCTGAGGCTGGGCTTGAATTTGTGATCTTCCTGCCTTAACCTTCTGAGTGTGGGATTAAAACATGTGCTACCATGCTTGGCAAAAAAGGACATTTGTAAACCCAATTACATTTAATGTTTATAAAAATTCATTCCAAAGAAATATGATATTTTATATTCACATTAAACTAAATCTGAGCTACTTGAAACACTTTTTAGTTTCTAGAGTAGAGGTAGCTTATCTAAGATAACCAAGACTTAGATTGGTGGAGTCCCTTGACATCACAATATGTCATTTATACCATTACCACACACTGTACTTGAGCATATTGTTAGTTATCGTAAAGGCAGAATATAAAAAAAAAATTCAGTAAAAACATTCCTGGAAAAATACTACTTGAATGCTTACCAGATTTAAATCTTAATCTTCCAATTAAATCTTTTCCCCCTATATTTCTTTAATATTTTTCAATATTTAAAATGTTATTTCCTAATCAATTAAAAAATATTTGTGGTATAAAATCTTGTTAATACCAAATACAATAATGAGCTCCTGCTTATAATGAGTTGAAGGTACCTGTTCAACTTGAACAAACTACATACTGAACTATTTTTTCCCCAGAAATATGGATGGGTATTTGCTTAGTTGATAAAATTCCTAGTATCTTAGTGATTATATATTTTTGTGAAATACCAAGTCAGGGTTAGAAATAGATTCTAATTCAGTAGCATCATAGAAGATACTGCAGTCAATTTGTTGCTACTGCAAAAAAAATATTGTTTTATTAAATTACTTTAGCCAAATGAAGGAATCTATCATATTTATGTTTTGGGAGGTAACAGCATGTATAGGTACTAGTGGTGACACTAGGAGGTATTGGAACTCAACTCTAATATGCAGACTCACCTGTCCATATTTGGATATCCCATTTGGATTGTACCATCCATCATAAACAAAAATGATTTTAATTCCTTTTATATTATTTTATAATTCCTAAGTGGAAGTTATATAGTTTCATTTAACTATAAGTTAAATATAGTCCTCACTGGCAGCTGTTCTTTTAAAACAAAAATTTGACTCTAATCACATCACCAGAATTAAGCAAATAATGTTTTTTTGTTGCCTTGTCTTGAGTTATCAAAGGTCTGTTCCACTGCAAGTAAAAGACAATATTTTGACAGCTATTAATTGTATTTCAAGTTCAGCCTTCAAGATAGGCAGTTTCAGAGAATAAACTGTTTTCAAGTTCTGCCAATATAGTGGCTTGCCAGTCTGAAATGGAATGAAGAGTGTGTTCATTGAGGGTCTAGGTTGTGGCTCAGTGTAGAGCACTTGCCTGACATGTGAGGCACTGATTTAGATTCTCAGCACCACACATCAATAAATGAATAAATTAATTAAAGGTCTACAAACAAAATGGGTATGTTCTTTGACTATTTCATAGTTTTAAAAATTTGAGGCAGAGTTTTATAAAATACTTTGTATTTTAATAAAATTAGTCAAGAAATAGCATTTCATATAGGTGAATCCAAATTATCACCAGTTTATTGAGAAAAACCTACCTAACAACTTTATTATACATTTTTGCTCTGAAGTCATCCCACTGAAGCTGATACTGATGGTGCCTGTCTTATATTAGATGAGGTCTACTATCAATCCCATTTAAAGATAAAGTGATCTTTTGTACAATTAATTTTCTTGCTCTTAATATTGAGTTTTGAGGTGTTAATACTTGAAACTTAGCAATGGTTTTCCTGATATATTTTTGGAAATTTGTTCAGATAAAAAAACATTTTAAGAGAATTATGTTGATATTTTTAAACATATATAAATGCCAGTGTTCCATTGAGTAGTGTAGTGGGTTGGACATTGGGCTGGAAAATACATATGACAGTACAACTATCTTAGGAATAAATTTCTCAATGCAGAAGAAATAGGAAATTTGGTCAAGGATTTTTTGTTAGGTTTACATTAGTGTGAAATTTAAATCATACTTACATAAATTTTAACATTCATGCTCAAGTTATTTTTTGTAGAATCATGGAATTTCCCTCATGCCTTTAATTTGAAATAAGTAAAGCACATTGCTTGCAGTTTTTTTTTTTTATTTTTTTTATTGGACCCTTTATATTTTACTACCATACATTTCTAGGAAAACTTTCACATTATTTCTATTCTGGGCTCCAATTTCACACTAAAATAATGTTAGAAATTATGGAAACATAGAAATTTAGAATATGTATATTAATTCATGGATTAGGGGCTGCAGTTGTAGCTCAATGGTACAGAACTTTCCTAGTCTGTATGAGGCACTGGGTTCAATCTTCACCATCACATATAGCTAAGTAAATAAATAAAGGTATAAAAATATAATAAAATTATGATATATTTGCATTCAGAAAGGATTTCACCATGGTTTCTGGCTCTTTACATGAAGAGTTTATTGAAAATTCTTCATTTAATTGAAGGTAGAAGTCTTGTGCAAAATAATAACCATATCTAGATGCAGAGACTCTCAAAAACCATATGATGATGTTAGTTTCATAATTTTTTGCATCATAGTGTCTAAAAGTATCCAAGCCCTTATGTCACATTCTGAAATCCCAAATTTTAAGTTATTTGCTTAGTTATATAACTATTCACTTATAGTATTCAATTTTTAATGAGATTTTCAATGTTAATGAATACATTTGCTTATTTTCTGAAGCAACTACAATAAGGTTTCAAATGTAAGAAATTTCTTAATTTTTTGAACATGAGTGAATTTGTAGAAAAACTATATAATGAAGTGTTCTAAATAACATGCATGAAATGACTATCAGTTAATTCTACTGAATTCTAAAAATTGTGCTTTAAGATTGTGTTCACTTTTGATGTCTGGGATATACATACAAGCGAGTTAGCTTGATTTGGTGCCATAAAAAGAAGCAAACAAGTTAGAGAAATGTCATAAGTATTAAAGTAGGAACCAGAATATCCTCTAAGCATCCTTTAATCATGAAGCATATATTGGGACTTAAGATAAACATTTGCTTATTTTTTTAAAAAGATTTACTCCCAGACTCAGTAAAACATCTCTCCAATGTCTATTCTTTGAGCCACCTCTGTCACCATTTTTTTGTTATTTAGTAAATCTTTTCTTTTAGTGACTGTGCGGTTTCCATTTACTGCCCCCACAAGATTGTGGCATTCTTCTTTCTTTCTTGGAAGGATCAACACTTATATTTACATTTATTGTTAAATATTTGACACATAGGATGGGCAGAGCTTATACTCTTTGTGATTCCAACTGCTTCATTTTAAGGTTCTCTTAAAGCTCAGGTCTCATGTTTTCACTTCATGAGATAATTTGTTCCAATATAAGTCACAAAATCTCATTCAAAATATCACATTTAAATTTCTATTTTTTTAAAAAGCACTCTAAACTACAGATGGCTGTAATTTTTTCTAGGTAATTTGAATTAATAAAATAGTCTTATGAATGCCAGTATTTATGCAATTATCTTAGAGGTAAGGGGAGTAACATTTCAGATCTCTCTCTTATCTCTAATCATTCTTACCCACATGAGATGACATAGGTTAGTAAGTTGAATTGAAGTTTGATTTTTATATTGGAATGGCTCAGAAATGTGTTCTGTTTCTCTTGTATTCTGCAGTAAATGAAACTATTATGATAATTTTTCATTTACACCTAAATATTTTTTCCTTCTTAGAATGTCCCCAAATAAGAATGAGATTCACATCAGGCTTCTAATGAATTGAGGAAAGAGGGTAAATTATTTAAAAAATACCTATTGCTGAGCTGCTCATTGATTTGAAATTATGGACCTTTTTATTTTCTACTTTGTTTTTATTATTACAGAACAAACACTGACACTAGGGAACCAGAAATTAGAGCATTACCTGACAACAGTAATGTTGATTGTTTAAAAAAAAAAAAAAAAAAAAAAAAGTGGTTGAAACCACTCTTGTAGAATGTTGCATCATAAAGAACAATCCACATTTTCTCTTCACATTAGTTGGCCCAAAGGTAAAATTTAAAAAAAAAAAAAAACATTTTCTCAAATGTTTTTACATATCATCTCTCATATGCACATAATTATGCCAAACAACCTAGATATAAGTTTAAGTCCTTGGGTTCCTAATAACAAGGAGAGCAATGGTTGTGGTTTATGTATAGAATCAACATTTGTAAAATATGGTGGGAGTAGTCAATTCTGTGGTAAGTCATCATATAACAAAAGAATCAGAATGCAAGCCAAAAATACAGCTTGATTAATATAAATAGGAAGAATTTATTTATGAAGGGAAAGTTATACTTGGTCTGTGGAATGTTATGGTAAGTTCCTCCTCTGTCTATATCCTCAGGGCTTTGTAATGAAGTGCCATTGAATATTTTCAAGCACTTTTCCTGCATTTACTAAATTAACTTATGATTTTACCCTTGATTCTTTGTCTGTTGTATTAGATTTTTAGTTTTCATATATTAACCATTCTTGCATCCCTTGAATAAAACCAGCTGGACCATGGGGTATGGTTTGTGTGTGAGTGTGTGTGTGTGTGTGTGTGTGTGTGTGTGTGACCCCAGAGACTTAACCAAGGTGTACTCTACAACTGGCTCCAGCTCCTTTTGTTGTTCATTTTGAACCCAGATCTCTAAATTGTCCTGGTTGACTGAAACTACAAATGACTTGACACAACCTCCTGAATTTCTGGGAATGCAAAAATACACCACTTTGTATGGCAGTGTTTGTAGTTTTTAATGTGATTTTGAATAGATTTTGCAATATTTTATGAAGATTTTTATACTATAGCTTGCCTTCAAGGATATTGGCCTGTAGTTTTCTTTCCTTGTTGTGTTCTTATTTTCCTTTTCAATCAAGGTAATACTGACTTAGTAGAATTACTTTGGATGTGTCTTTCCTTTTCTCTTACATATAATGGTGGGGCACTGGTGTCAGTTCTTCTTTGATTATCTGATAAAATTCAGTCCTGTGTTCACCTCTGGTCCTGGAGGCTTTTTATTACTGCTTCAGTATAATTACTTGTTATTTAGTTGGAATTTTGCATTCCTTTGATTTATATTTTGAGCTGCTTAGATTCATATCTACTACTTCATACATATATTATAGGCTTTCCATTTTTTACCATGTCAGTCTTCATAATGTTTTCTAGATATTCCTGTTTATTGAACAATAAGTTTTTCCAGATAATTCCTAGTAGTGTTCTCAGTTTCAGTGATGTCTGTTTTAATATTTCTCTTTTGCTTTTTACATTTATTTATTTGTTTCTTCTTTCTCTTTCCTTTCATTACCTTGGTTAGGGGTTTATCAATTTTGATTTCCTTTTCAAATATGAACTCTGTTCCCTTATTACTTTGTATTTTTTTATTTTCTATCTTATAGTTTAAACTCTGATAAGTAGTATTTCTTTTATTCTACTTATTCAAATTGATTTATTGTTATTTTTCTAACACCTTGGGTTGCAACATTAGGTTTTTTTATTTGAAATCTCTCAGATTTTAAATGTACGCAGTCATTTATATGAAGTTTTCTCTTACAAGTTTTTTTGCTAGATCAGGGGACAGGGATGGAAAGGGAAAAGAAAGGGACTACCATGCATATTTATGTATATATCATAAAGAATCTCTCTATTATGTAGAATTATGCTTCAATAAAGGAAAATAAAACACTGGAAAAAAATCCCATAGATTCTGGGATGCTGTATCTCTATTCTCATTTTGTTCTGAGGTTTTTAAAAATTTACCCCAACATCATCAGTGATCCATTGAACATGCAAATGTATTGTTCATTCTCCAAGTGTTCATACAGTATTTGTATATTTTTATTGTGGTTTAATTCTTTTCCTTAGTTCATTATTGTTGTATGTAAGACCAGGGTTAATTTTGACATAATTATAAAGCATGGAATAAAACTTTCTCCGATTAAGTGTCCAATACTTTCCCATTCCCTTTCATCCTCCCTCCTGATATTACCTTCCTTTAGTCCACAGATCATTCTTCTGTTTGTTCATAGTTGTCTTAATTTGTGCTTTATGGATATACATAAAGGTCAAAGTCACAGTGATATTTTCACATGTGCATACAGGAAAGTTTGTTCAGATTCATTCCACCATTGCTCTCTTTGCTTTCCCTCCTCTCTCCAACCTTAATTCATTTTCTCTACTCATCTGTTCTCACTTTTATTTTTCATAAATTATCCACTTTTCCCCTTTATTTTCGTCTAGCTTCTTCAAATTACAGAAACTATTCTTCAAATGATGGAAACCGTTTACTTTCTAGTTCTCTTGTCTATTTTACTTAGCATATATATTTTTCTGTTTCATTCACTTACCAGCAAATGCCATGATTTCATTCTCATTTATGACTTAGTACAAATTTATTACAGGGGCTGTGATAGTAGCTTGGTTATACAGCACTTGGCTGGCACATGTGAGGACCTGGGTTTGATCCTCAGCACCACATTAAAATAAATAAAGATAATGTGTTCATACAATTAAAAATATTTTTAAAAAATCATTTATACACACACACACACACACACATATATTCCTTTATATACATATATGTATACCTGTGTGTGTGTGTGTATATATATATATAGTTTGTTTATTAATCTGCTTATTGGTACCTAGACTGATTACATTGCCTGGCTATGTTGAATTGTGCTGCTACATATACTATGTTTTTACCAATATATACTATTTTTATTTTAGATCTTTTCAATATGTATCAGTATCTGAGATAGGTGGATCATACAGTGGTCCTATTATTATTGTTTTGAAGTTTCTCTATAATGCTTTCTAGGGTGATATTGCCAATTTGTAGTTCCATCAACAACAGATGAGTGAACCTTTTCCTTGCATCCCTGTTAACATTCATTAATAGTTGACATTCTAACTGGAGTAAAGTTTCAATGTACTTTTGATTTATATTTTCCTTACTGTTAGACATGTTGAACACTTTTTTCATAGACTTATTGTCATTTGCTTTTCTTTTTAAAAGAAGTATCTCTGTAGTTCTTTTGTTCATTTATTTCTTGGGTCATTTGTTATTTGGAGATAAGTGTTGTGAGAGTTTAAATATTCTGGGTGTTAATCCCATATTTGAGAATAAGGTGGAAAAATCTTCCCCCATTCTGTAGACTTACATTCTGTGTTATTAATTGTTTCCATTGGTGTGTAGAATCTTTTCAATTTGATGCCATCCCAACTCCTGATTCTTGGTTTTATTTATGTACCTCATTATTGATATTAATTTTTGCAGGGCAGTTCTCTGAGTCTTCCTCAGAAATGCATGGTCATTTATCTGGTGATGCATATAAAAGAGAAAAACATGGCTTAAAGCACACTCAAAACAATGGTTATAATATAACCCTCTGAATGAACATAAACAAGTTTCACTACTGGAGGTGGTTTAACAACTCCATTTCAAAGTCACTTCCAGAGCAGCTTTGTCATATTATATACACAGGCCTTTATAATCAGGCAGTAAATCTTTCTGAAGGTGGTGGTCATTTTCCTACAGTTTCTCTCTTTGGTAGACCAAACAACTTCTTGAGGGTGCTTATCCTTCCACCCATCCAGCCTCAGGGCTTCACTCACTTTCCAGAATGGTTGTTTGTTTGCCTTCTCAGGACAATATGTCTCCTGGAGCTTGCACAGAGCAATCTAGAGGCCCCTAGCCTATACTGATTGGCCAAATTTTATAGCATTTACCTGCCTTCTTTGGCCCTCAAAGCCCAGGCTGGCCTCCATGTATTTGGTCAGTGCGATTCTTCTCACCATGCCATGACCTGCCATCCAAAGGTGCCATTTATCAGCACCAACTCTGGTGAGGATGGACAGGACTGGGCCAGGAGACTTGGCAGCACAGAAGTCCAGGGTCTGGGGTCCAACTTGTCAATGCTGCCATAAGATCATCAACACAGGGGGAGAGACTTGCCAGTCCTTCATGTTTCACACCCTGGGCAAACAAGGGGCAGGCCCAGTGGGAGCTCCAGCAACCCACACAGCAAAGACCAAAGTCTTTCTCTATGACTCTCAGGTCATCTGCTGGCTTAGGACTGGAGGGCACCAGAGGGCCATACTCTCTGCTGGAACTGACTTGGTAGTTGCATCTTTTACATTTAATCCTGTTAGTCAAGCTTTTTGTTTTGATCTGTGTTTTGTAATAATATATTCATAATCAAACTAGTTTTGAAAGTGAACTCACTATTCTAACTTTGTAAGTTGTTTTCTGTATTTCTTAATTGTTTTTCTTACTTTGCTTAATGTTTTAACTTGTGGTTCATTGCTTTGCATAATGGCAATCTTTGATTCCTCTCCCACTTCTTTATATATTCTATAGGTACTTAAAATCCTCTTTGCTCAGCCTCTCCCATGTTGCTAGACAGTTTTGCACACCATGCATGCCTTTTTTAGAAATTTTTCTTAAGGAATTCTTCACATAAATAATTTCTGCTTCTTTATATTAACAATTTTAGCTCTTCAAACTTCCTTCAAATGGTTTTTTAGTGTTCTTTGGGTAATTCATAACTCCCTATGCTAATGTTCAGTTTAATATTTTATTGTATTACTTTGATTAAGCCATGCTTTTCTTTATCTTTATATGCTGTAGTATTTTAAATTGACTTTTCCACTAAAAATCCAGTCAACAGTACATTATATAGTTATTCTGGAAAACAGTATGGAAGTTTTTAAATAAATAAAAAAATTGGCATGAACACTGCTACATGCTTGTAATCCCAGCTAATTGGGGGCCATTAAAAAGGATTTCAAGTTGGAGGCAAGTCACAGAAATTTTGAAACACCATGTCTCAAACAATTTTCAAAGGACTTGTGTTGCAGTTCAGTGGTATAGCACCTTTGGGCTTAATCCCAAGCACCACACAGAAAAATGACCTTGTGATCCAGAAATGCCAGTATTAAATATGTATTCATAAGAGAGTAATAAGCATGTGAAAGAGAGCAATTCAATGTTTTGCTCAATGTAAACATTGTTCTCAGTATTCAAGATATGGACTCAACTGTGTGCTCATCAGTAGTCAAATGAGTAAAAGTGTGATATTTAGACACTTAATATTTAACTAAGAAAAGTAATATGTCATTTAAATTGACATAGTTTGAATATACAGGACTGCATTAAGTGAAATAAGGCAGACACAGAAAATCAGTTGTAGGAATATTTGACTCACATGTGGAAGTCATATTCAGTGAGTAAAATTGTGGTCACCAGGTACTGTGTTTTGTTGACTGTTGGCATTTTGTTAGTCAGAGCCTACAAATTTTTATTTTAATAGGTACAAGAAGGTCAAGAGTTTTGTTGTACCACATGATGAGTATAGTGAAGTATGTTACTGATAAATATTAAAAGACTGAATGCAATACTTCATAAGCACAAACTGATAATTGTATGAAATATGCATGTGTTAATTCACTTCATTTAGTCATTTCATCATATATATATATCATGATAAATTTAGTAAATGCACAAAGTTCAATGAAACAAATCAGCAAATAATACACACAAAAAAAATTAGTCTTGATTGCCATGTGTTGGCTTCATCCAAGTAATATGGACATAGGCTGTGCAATGTTTTTATTGCCTCTCAAACTTGTTTTCATGGAGAATCTTCCAGATATAAGTGCATTTTTTTAAATTAAAAATTTTGTGTGTGTATCTTCTTAAGAATCCATAGGCTCTTTAACTTTGTTGATTATCTGTGACATTATCATCTAAAATGTATGTGCTATTTTCAGGTCCCTGTGTCATGATAGACAGAAAGCAGATTTCAGATGCTCTGCAAGAGAACCACAAATGTTTGTGTATGTTTCATAGTTCTCTTATTTGACTGAGAGTGAATGTAGCTGGTAGAGTTTTCCTTTTGCACAATGCAATGTTAGAGAGGAGGAAAGTCTGTGGTAGATAAAAGTAACATATTTCCTTCCCTCTACTATATTACTCTCTTTAGTAAGATACTCATCTTGGATACTGTGATCTCTATAATAGTTTGGGTAATTTTTATAATATTAATTTGTCTGTACATTTTTATTTAACTTATATATTTCTGGAGTAATAATGACCTTGGATTTACTAAACTGCTAGTCTGATGATGTACAGACACTGCTATGATTTCATATTTTATGTATGCAATGTGGACAAAACAAATTCATCCCAGTCTAGTAAGTAAAATAATTTTTATTTTGAATTATTTCAGCAACGACTTCTCATCATACCCAAGCATTTTCACCAGAGCAGGGCACAAAAAACATATTTCAAAAAGTGATAAATGGAAAATACAGAAATTGTGACTTTGACTACTTAAAACAAAGAAAAATATTGAAAATGGCAACTGAGAATGAACATCAGAAATCATGTTATCAAAAGTCAGACCTTACTCACCACCACAGAATTTGTACTGGGGAGAAGTCCTATAAATGTAAAGAATGTGACAAAGTTTTTAATGATAAATCACACCTTATTGACCACCAGAGAATTCGTACTGTAGGAGAGAATTCATATTGTAGGAGAGAAGCCCTACAAATTTAAATATGATAAAGCTTTTTACTGAAGATCAATTCTTACTCAACAGCAGATAATTCATACTTGTGAGAAGTTCTTCAAATGTGGAGAATGTGACAAAACTTTTAATCAAAAATCAAACCTTATTCACCACAGCAAAATTCACACTGGAGAGAAGCCCTACAAATGTAAACAATGTGATAAAACTTTTAATAGAGGAGCACTCCTTATCCTCCACAGCAGAATTCATACTGGAGAGAAGCCCTACAAATGTGAAGAATGTAGCAAAACTTTTAATGCAAAATCACACCTTATTGACCACCATAGAATTCATACTGGGGAGAAGCCCTACAAATGTAAAGAATGTGGCAAAGCTTTTAATCGAAAAACTAGTCTTACCTTCCACAGTAGAATTCATATTGGAGAGAAGCCATATAAATGTGGAGAATGTGACAAAGCTTTTAATCAAAAATCATACCTTATTAGACATCAGAGAATTCATACTGGAGAGAAGCTCTACAAATGAGAACATTGTACCATTCCTGTAAGTATGAGTAAAAATTTATTCCAAGCCAGAAAAATCATAGCAAAGAGAATTATCCAAATGAAAAAACTGTGTCAGTGTGACAATATCTCCAACAATTGATCATCCCTTACTCAGCACCTGGAAATACAACCTGGTTAGAGGGAGTACAAGTGGAAAAAGTTGTTCAAAGATCTTAGCCATTGCTCAAACATTATTGAACATTAGAGAACTCATAGTGTTCATAAATCCCAAAATGTTAAAGTTTTCAAGATTTTATTTAAGTGGGAGGAAGCTACTAGTCCTCAAAGACAGGGAGAAATAGTGATCAGCAACTAAACCCCACCTTCATTTCACCTCTTTTTCGTTTGTTTACATTCTAGATACTTGTCTAGGATAGATATGTTCTTACATCTATGAGTGTCCCTCCAATGGAGCTCTCTCATTGTGTATATGGTGGTACCTCTGTGTGGATTTTCCATATTTAGTCACTGCAGGGACCCTGATGATACTGCCTCCTCACTGCTTATACTCACAGTTATGTACCCCTTGGTAGTTATCTTTGTGGCAACATGTCATTTCACGGTCCAGTCATAAAATTTAATATTATTAACCCTAATAAGTAATAAAGTTTTGATACAAGCTTAAACATGGTTGATTCTTGAAAATATTAAACTGAGCAAAAGACATCAGAGACCAAAGGACAAACACTATCTGTCCAAATTAAATGAGATATTGGAAATGGCAAATGTATGTATAGAGAATATAGAATATTGGTTATCAAAAATTGGGCATTATTAAAACAGTTTGATAACTGTTGGTTATCAAAAAGAGAAAGATTGGAAGTCAGTGTTTAGAAACTGAACCCTGCATAGTTTTAGTTTGGGGTAATAAAGTTCTGGAGATGGATAGTGATAATGGTTTGCAAAACAATGTAAATTTAATTAATGTCATTGATTTATACAATAAAATTATTACATGGAAAATTGATCTTATGTATATTATACCATTTTTAAATTAGGTAAAAGAAAATTATTCTTTAGGTATCAACACCTAGTTGATAAAACTGAATAAAAGTGAAGAGAGGATTACAAGAAAAGAAATACACTGATACATGCTACAACATGGAAAAATGCTTTTAATCATAGAAGTAATAGGAGATAACATGAAATACTTACCAAATTCCCTATATAGTGTACATATTTTCATTTTTAATTCATTTAACCTTTACATCAAGTTGTATAACATGGGTTTTTATCAATTTCACCATTTTTTAAATGAGATAATGTGAGTGTAGGAAAAAATGAGCAACTTGATGAATCACCCAGCTAATAAATGGGAAAATAGAGTTTCTGAATTCATATGCTTTGGCTCTTGAACTTCTGAAGTTCTGAGAGGTAAGTGTCAGGTGTTCAAATTTGAGCTGATGTCACAAGCTGAGACTTCCAGGCAAGAGCAGAATTTCTCATCATGAAATGACTCTTGAATTCTGTAGTTAAGATAAGAAAAGAGAATAATCAAGATGAGGAGAAACTAAGAGAACTCCTGGAGGTGGGTAAGCCAAAAATTAGGACTTCAAAAACAGGAAAATCTAGAATGAATATTTAAAAATAGCTTCATTGAAGAACAATTTACAAAAAAATAAACTATACATATGTAAAGTGTACATACCTTGAAATAATCCTGCACCTCCTGCCCACATAGCAACCATTCATCTTCTATTCGTCACTATGCATTCACTTACTTTTTATAATTTTATATATACAAAATCATGTAGTATGTATTACTCTGATGATTTTTAGCCAGTATCATATTAATTTGCTTTAGAAAGCATCAATTTCTTATTCCTTTTTATTGTGGTGTATTTTCTTTTTTAAAAATTCATTTTTATTTTTAAAAAATGGGATACATCTTGTTTCTCTGTTTGTATCTGAAGTAAAAGCATACAATTTGTGTAATCATAAATTTACCTAGGGTAATAGTTTTTGATTCATTCTGTTATTTTTTTCTTCCCCACCACTCCTCCCACCCCTCTTGTCCCACTATACAGTCCCTCCTTCCTCCATTCTTGCCCCCTCCCTCCCCATATATGTGTCATTGTCTGTTTATCAGTGAGATAATTTGTCCTTTGGGTTTTTGAGATTGGCTTATCTCACTTAGCATTATATTCTCCAATTTTATACATTTGCCTATGAGTGCCATACTTTTATTATTCTTTATGGCAGAGTAATATTCCATTATATGTGTGTGTGTGTGTGTGTATATATATATATACATATATATATATACATATATATATATATACATATATATATATATACATATATATATATATACATATATATATATCAGAGTTTCTTTATCCATTCATCAATTGAAGGGCATCTATGTTGGCTCCACAATCTGGATATTGTGAATTGAGCAGCTATGAACATTGTTGTGGCTGTGTCTCTCTAGTAGGCTGATTTAAAATCTTGGGTGTAGGCCAATAAGTGGTATAGCTGGGTCAAATGGTGGTTCCATTCCAAGATTTCTGAGGAATCTTCACACTGCTTTCCAGATTGGCTGCACTAACTTCCAGCCCCACAAGCAATGTATGAGTGTACCTTTCTCCCCACATCCTCGCCATCACCTATTGTTGTTAGGATTCTTGATGGTCACTATTCTAATTGGGGTGAGATGGAACCTTACGGTAGTTTTGATTTGCATTTCTCTTATTACTAAAGATGGTGAACATTTTTTCATATGTCTGTTGATTGCTTGTAGATCCTCTGTGAATTGTGTGTTCATTTCTTTGGCCTATTTGTTGATTGGGTTATTTGTATTCATGTAGAGTTTTTTGAATTCTTTATATAATATGGAAATTAGTGCTCTATCTGAAGTATGAGTGGCAAAGTTTTTCTCCCACTCTGTAGGTTCTCCCTTTGCTTTCCTGATAGTTCCATTTGCTGAGAGAAAGCTTTTTAGTTTGAATCTATCCCAGTTATTCATTCTTGATTTTATTTCTTGTGTTATGGGGGTTCTGCCAAGGAAGTCTCATCCTAAGCCAACATTTGGACCTAAGCCAAGATTTTGACCTACTATTTCTTCTATAAGATGCAGGGTCTCTGGTCTGATTTCAAGGTCCTTGATCCATTGTGAGTTGATTTTTGTGCAGGGTGAGAGATAGGCGTTTAATTACATTCAGTTGCATATGGATTTCCAGTTTTCCCAGCACCATTTGTTGAAGAGGCTATCATTTCTCCATTGCATATTTTTGGCCCCTTTGTCTAGTATGAGAAAATTGTATTTATTTGGGTTTGTGTCCATGTCCTCTATTCTGTACCATTGATCTACCTGTCTATTTTGGTACCAATACCATGTGGTTTTTGTTACTATTGCTTTGTAGTATAGTTGAAGTTCTGTTATTGTGATACCCCCTGCTTCACCCTTCCCGCTAAGGATTGCTTTAGTTATTCTGGGTTTCTTCTTCTTCCAGATGAATTTCATGATTGCTTGCTTTATTTCTGTAAGGTACATCATTGGCATTTTAATTGTAATTGCATTGAATCTATATAGCACTTTTGGTAGTATGGCCTTTTTGACAATATTAGTTCTGCCTATCCAAGAACATGGGAGATCTTTCCATCTTCTAAGGTTTTCTTTTATTTCTTTCTTTAGTGTTCTGTAGTTCTCAATGTAGAGTTCTTTTGCCACTTTTGTGAGATCAATCCCCAAGTATTTTATTTTTTTGAAGTTATTGTGAATGGGGTAGTTTTCCTAACTCTTCTTTCTGAAGATTCTTCACTTATGTATAAAAATGCATTGGATTTATGAGCATTGATCTTATATCCTGCTACTTTACTGAATTCACTTAAGAGTTCTAAAAATTTTCTGGTGGAATCTCCTGGTTGCTTTAAATATATAATCATGTAATCAGCAAATAGGTATAGTTTGAGTTCTTCTTTTCCTATTTGTATCCCTATAATTTCCTTGGTCTGTCTAGTAGCTCTGGCTAGAATTTCAAGGACAATATTGAATAGAAGTGGTGAAAGAGGGCATCCCTGCCTAGTTCTAGTTTTTACGGGGAATGCTTTCAATTTTAACCATTACGATTGATATTGGCCATGGGCTTAGCATAGATGGCCTTTACAATGTTAAGGAATGTTCCCACTATCCCTATGTTTTCTAGTGTTTTGAGCATGAAGTGATGCTGTATTTTATCAAATGCTTTTTCTGCATCTATTAAAATAATCATGTCATTCTTGACTTTAAGTCTGTTGATATGGTGAATTACTTTTATTGATTTCCGAATGTTGAACCAATCTTGCATCCCTGGGATAAAACCCACTTGTTCATGGTGCACTATCGTTTTCATATATTTTTGTATGTGATTTGCTAAGATTTTGTTGAGAATTTTTGCACCAATGTTCATTATATATATTGGTCTGAAGTTTTCATTCCTCAATGTGTCTCTGTCTGATTTAGGTATCAGGGTGATATTGGTTTGACAGAATGAGTTTGGGAGGATTTCCTCTTCTACTTCATGAAATACTTTGAGAAGTATTGGAATGAGCTGTTCTTTAAATGTTTTTTAGAAATCAGCTGAGAACACATCTGGTCCAGAACTTTTCTTTTTTGGTACGCTTTTGATGACTTCTTCTATTTCATTACTTGAAATTGATCTATTTAAATTATGAATGTCCTCCTGGTTCAGATTAGGTAATTCATATGTCTCTAGAAACCTGTTGTTGTCTTGGAGATTTTCAATTTTGCTGGAGTACAGATTTTCAAAATAGCTTCTAATTATGTTTTGTATTTCACTCATGTCTGTTGTGATATTTCCTTGTTCCTTCAGAATATTAGTAATTTGAATTTACTCTCTCCTTCTCTTCGTTAGTGTGGCTAAGGTTTTATCAATTTCTTTTTTTTTCAAAGAACCAAGTATTTATTTTGTCAATTTTTTCCATTGTTTCTTTTGTTTCAATTTTGTTGATTTCAGCTCTGATTTTAACTATTTTCTGTCTTCTACTACTTCAGGTGTTGTCTGTTCTTCTTTTTCTAGGGCTTTGAGTCATAGTGTCAAGTCATTTATATGTTGATTTTTCTTTTATTGAATGCACGCCATGAAACAAATTTTTCTTGAAGTACTGCTTTCATAGTGTACCAGAAATTTTGATATGATGTTTCTTTGTTCTCTTTTACCTCTAAGAATTTTTTAATTTCTTTCTGATATCTTCTGTTATCCATTCATCATACAATAGCATATTATTTAATCTCCATGTGTTTGAGTAGCTTCTGTTTTTTACTCTGTCATTTATTTCTAACTTCAAACCATTATGATCTGATAGAATACAAGGTAGTATCTCTATCTTCTTGTATTTGCTAACTTTAGCTTTGTGGCACAAAATATGGTTCATTTTAGAGAAGGATCCCTGTGCTGCTCTGAAGAAAGTGTAATCACTCTTTGTTGGATAGTATATCTATAAATGTCCATTAAGTCTAAATTATTGATTGTGTTATTGATATCTATGATTTCTCTTTTCAATTTTTGTTTGGAGTATCTGTCCAGTGGTGAGAGAAGTGTGTTCAAATCACATAGTATTATTGTGTTGTGGTCTATTTGATTTCTGGCATTGAGAAGGATTTGTTTTACGTATATGATGAGCTAATGTTTGGGCATAGATATTTATGATTGTTTTGTCTTACTGATTGATGCTGCTGTTAAGCAGTATGAAATGTCCTCTTTATCCTTTCTAACTTTGGCTTGAAGTTGATATTATCTGATATGAGAATGGATACACCAGATTTTTTTGCTGTGTCCATGTGCATGGTATGATTTTCCCATCCTTTCACCTTTAGTCTGTGGGTATCTCTTTCTATGAGATGAGTCTCTTGCAGGCAGCAAATTGTTGGATCTTTCTTTTTAATCCAATCTGCCAGTCTATGCCTTTTGATTGTTGAGTTCAGGCCATTAACATTCAGGGTTATTATTATTAAAATATGATTTGTATTCCTGGTCATTGGACTCATTTTTTTTTTTTGACCCGACTTGGTTTCTCCTTTATTTGGCTGTTCCTTTAGGGTACTTCCTTTCTTTGCTGATTTACATCATTGTTTTTCATCTCTTCCTCATGAAATATTTTGCTGAGAATGTTCTATAATGCAACTTTCTTTTTGTAAACTCTTTTCTCTTTTGTTTATCATGGAAGAATTTTATTTTATCGTCATATCTCAAGGTTAGTTATGTTGGGTATAAGATTCTTGGTTGGCATCCATTTTCTTTCACAGCTTGTGAAATGTTGTTCCAGAGCCTTCTAGCTTTTAGGGTCTGAACTGAAAAATCTGCTAATATCCGTATTGGTTTCTCCCTGAATGTAATTTGATTCTTTACTCTCGCAGCCTTTAAAATTCTGTCTTTCTTTTGTATGTTAGTTATTTTTATTATAATGTGTTTCATTGTGGGTCTGTTGTAATTTCGTGTATTTGGAGTCCTATAAATCCCTTTTTTATTGTAAATAAATGAGATACATTTGTTTCTCGGTTTGTAAATGTAATAAAGGCATACCATTTGGGTAATCATAAATTTACATAGGGTAATGTTGTTTGATTCATTCTGTCATTTTTTTCCTTCCCCCCACCCCTCTCACCCCTCTTTTCCCTCTATACAGTCATTCCTTCCTCTATTCTTGCCACCCTCCTTAACCCTAACCCTAAACCTAACCCTAACACTAATGCTAACCCCTCCTACTCCCCATTATATATCATCATCTGCTTATCAGCAACATCATTTGTCATTTGTTTTTTTGAGAGTGGCTTATCTCACTTAGCATGATATTCTCCAATTTTATTCATTTGCCTGCAAATGCCATAATTTTATCATTCTTTATGGTGGAGTAATATTCTATTGTATATATATATATATATATGCCACAGTTTCTTTATCCATTCATCAATTGAAGGATATCTAGGTTGGTTCCACAATCTGGTGATGATGAATTGAGCAGCAATGAACATGGAGGTGGCTGTATCTCTGTAGTATGCTGATTTTAAGTCCTTTGGGTATAGGCCAAGGAGTGGAATAGCTGGGTTAAATGGTGGTTCCATTGTATTCATAAAAGTCTCTTTTAAGAAAAATATATTTTCCAAGACTACACTTATAAAGAACTTTAATTTTGATAAGTGATAATCTTTGTATATAAATTCACCTGAAATATTTTTATAAATTTTATAATTCCTAATTGCTATAATTTCATAATTAATAAAGGTTGAAGTTTATATATTTTAATAGAACAGGTCAGTCTCTCTGAATGCTTTTCTATTTTTTCCCATTGGTTATTGTTTCAGTCCTAGGCACCATAAACCCAAATGCCACCATAAATTCTAGTCAACATATCATGACATATTCAAAATAAAATGTTACCTTTCCTTTTTAAAATGTGAAGGACACATGTTTCATTTATTTGCTCTACTATGATTGTGTAATATAGCATAAACCTGTCACATTATAAAAAAGAAAAACACACAAACACTTCATATTTCGCATCTGTTATACTACCCCTATTTTTTCTTGCTTCCATGAAGAGGGCTGCAGAGGGATGCAGAGTGAGCATGATTGATGCAAGTGGGAGTGTACCAGTGTAGGCAGGGAAAGCACAGTAAGCATGCTGCAGGTGCTGGGTTGTATGCATTTAACACATATTTGCAATAATATTTATGTATGCATATATACACACATAATATATGTATGCTCATATTTGGATGATATGACTGTATACACACAATAGATATCAAAAAGATCTTTAAGAAAATAACCATCACATATTTAAAATTTTAAAATATTCACAATGTTCAATTTAGGTGCTGTTAAAAAGGAACTTCTCAGAAATTTCCAAAATCATGTTTGTAATATTAAACTACATTTTAAATTTTAACATTAAAACTTCCAAAACTCTAACTTAAATTTTAAAAAGTAATTAAAACTTCAAAATAGAAACAAAATATTTTGAAAAAATTGATATCTATTAACTTTAAAATGTGAGTCATTGCTCAGCTTTGCCTCCACCTGGATTCTTCAAAATGTGATTCTGATTGCTAGAACAATGAAATTTCCCCAATTTTTTTCTGCAAATTTCCTTCAAGTGCTTGCCTTGACCCTCCTTTAACATCTCAACAAGGCATACTGAATTATGATATGCTTGGGTCTGTTTTCTTTTCTCCTGCCTCTTTTGCTAAGAATCACTGTCTGCCCATAGTGAGACTGCCATCCAGTTTGCCATTCTTAACCTGCCCTTCACATTTCCCCTCTTGAACATGACCACCTGACCCATTTCTTTCTCCCCACTCTTTCTCCAGGTCATAACTGCTCAGTACCATCCCAACATGGCTATCTCTCACACAGTGGCATCATCAGGAGACACTTTAGAGCTGACATGCTTCACATACGGTAGGAATAAAGTTAAAGGAACTGAAAGAATTTTCAGAGTTAGGGCCACTGGAAAGGACAGAAGAGAAAAAAAGCAGAGATAAGTCACAGGAACCTGAAAAAAATGGCTTGCTTCAGTAAGAAATGGGTGGCATCAGGCACTGTTTACCTGGGCCACAACCTACCATGTTTCTGGTCCTGGCACATACACAGCATTCTCACAACTATTGTAAAGTCAGACAATGTTTTTGTTCAGGCTGAGGGTAAGGGCTCAAGTCCTGGCAAGAGTGTAAGAAGAGTGGGTGTGTATGCTTATCCTGCTGCCTCAGCTTGAAGGATTACAGCAAGAACTTCTGGCTTTGGAGGACTCTACTCCTGCTTATGGTCACCATAGTGTGCTTTTGCATATAACCAATGGTCATTCCATCACCATTTTTTAAAAAGCTCTACTCTTTTTATTGCATTGACTGCGCTTTTTTTCAAAATCATCTGACCATGTCTGTGTGAGTCTCTCTCAAAATTCTATTCTTATCTTTGATCCTCATATCTCTTTATACCAGTATCACATTGTCTTGCCTACTTGCAGATTTGTAACATGACTTCAACTAAAACAATGTAAGATCTATTCCTAGGTTCTTCATCTTTCAATTTCTTTTCCTATTCAAATCCCTTTGAATTTTCCTGCGCATCTTAGAATAAATTTATCATTTCTAAAAATAATTATCTAGTATTTTGATTGACAGTTTCTTGAATCTATGTATTAATTTAGGAACTATTAACAACCTAACAACCTAAGAACAACCTAAGAACATTGAGTTATCTTACCTATGAAACTGAAATTTCTCCTTATAAAATGGATTTTTAAGATATTATCTTGTATGTGCTGGCCTCTGTCCCAGTCTTCAGCAAATGTCTCAAGTCATAAACACAAGTTCATGAAGATTTTATGTTGTGTGAATTTGTTTGAAAATTGTTGCAGGGTCAAATTTTATGTTTCTATCAATATGGTAAGTGTTGCAACAACTATGTGGAACCATGAGCAGAGGGGTCCCAGGAAGGTGAGTCTCCAAGAGTTAATATAAATTTGCAGTGGCTCCCACAGGCAATAAAACTGGTGACTCACAAAAGATAGTGTCTTGGTTACATATTTTGGGAGGATTTCTGGAGGCATCTGTGTGCTAGACTTTAAGCCCTTTTCTTTCCCCATAGCATCTTGGAAGGAAAGGCTTAACCATAGCACTGCAGGAAAACTGCTGGCGCTCATGAACATGCTCTAAAGATCTAGAGCACTGGATGTCAACATATTTTCCCAGCTACTAATGACAAGCTCAACCACCTTACAATGATGCACAGCTTTGGAGGGCTGCTGACTCTGAGAAAAATATTATTTTTTTTGTCCTTTCATCCTATCTATCTTTTTTTTTGGTCACCTTTCTATTGGTGCCTTCCTTTTTCCCAAGTGTTTTTCTTCCCTCCTCCACTTCTTTCCCTCTTCCACTGTCTTTTCTTCCTTCTTTGTAAATTGAAGCTTTTGTTGATGAAGGTAAAAATTAATATGCCTATATATCCATCCTCCTCAGGGATTCTGTATAACCTTGAAACATGGGTTCATGTCACCTCCCTGCTCATTTATCATCCAAAACAAGTTGAAAAAGCAAGTTGAGCATTCAAAATCTCTACTTCTTTCCTATTGAATTAGGAAACTTCAGATTTCAGGTTGCTAAATATTTCCTGTTTTTACTTTTGATATGGAGAGGCTCAGAATTGTCCATAGTACAAGGATTCTGTTTTATTTTCAGCAATTTTGCTACCTGAGGAACATTCTACTATCTTTCTTTTGTTGAGGACAAACTAAGAAACATTATGATATAATGAATTCCCCAGGTGAGACTGGCAAACCTGCCTCAATAAACATGTAAACTACAGCCAATAAGAAGAGAACTTACTTACCATATGTTAATAATTTCTACTTCTAGTAATAATTCTGGTTACTTGCCAAAAAAAATGTATTCTTTCAGACTTAAGTCTGTGTAGAGTAACTTTCTTTAGGGCAAGGATATTTGCCATTCCCTGACAGATCTCTTGGGAGAATTAAGAATCCATCCCATACACAACATTGAAGCTGGATAATTTGTACATGACTGTGGTTCTCTTTGGACCAATAAAATGTGGCGGGCAAAACCTGGGGCCCAGGGTTATGCCACGTGCATCTAAAGATGGCGACTGGCAGAGAGCAAACAGCATCCTGATTATGCCTGGAGAGAGGCAGGAAGTGTTTACAATTGGCTGCATGATAATCAGTTCAGCCGCCTAGCACATGGACAGATATACTTTACATGTATGCTGGAGCGAGGGATCACTTGAACTTTAACAGGATTGGATGGACATATCTGGTTACGATTGCTTATGCATGAGACTGCTTATATATTGAGGGTGTTAATTGAATAAAGGGGAAGCTGCTTCATGAACCTCTGAAGTGTACGTGTCTTTCATCCAGCTGGTCGAGCCATAAGAGAAGCGGCTGCAGACCCACTTGAAGCAACCCAGGCTAGAAGCAGCGGCTTTCCAAAATAAAAACAAACATGTAATGGTGTGGAGATATAATTAAGCATTTAAGTCCTTGCCTAAAATGTGTGACACCCTGGGCTAAAGTACAGCACCACCAAAAAAAAAAAAAAAAAAAGGAAAACATGAAGGAAGGAACTTCATGGTTTCTTCAGAGTTTATTTTCTATACAATAGTTTTGTCAAAAACCTGCTGGAAAATACATAAAATAGTGAAATTGTATTACCCATTATGGCAGAGAAAATTGGTTGTCACTACATATTTAATATTCCCAACCCTATAAAGTCCAACCACCCCTGCATTCAGTGTGTGGTCATGTGACTTATTCTGGCCAATGGACTATGAGTCAGGTGATGCCTACATATCTATCTTTTCATGCAGCAGAGACCTTAGGACCTGCTTTTCATGTGGAGAAATGTAGTCAAACCCACCCTGGACTTCCAGAAAGTGAGAGGTAAGTATTTATGTATTAGGTCACTGAGGCCTAGGCCAGGTAGGGAAGTTACTGATCATTTTGTTGTGTCAATGAACACATGTAAGCACACTTCAGCTGAGGAACCCTCTCATGATTTGATGCCAAGTCAGGATGAGAAGTACTTGCAGTCATCACACACTGTAGGCCAAGATGTATGCTGCCTCGGGGGCCACTGTTTGGCTTTGGAATTGTTGGAACTATTGGAGAAATTGTGCTCATAGAACTCTTCATAGAATTTGTACCCAAGGTAGTAGGAACATTTTGCAACTATACAAATGAAACAGGAATTTCAGCAACCCCCCTAAATGAGAGGTTTTTTCTTTACCTAATTACTTGCTTTGCTTTGCTTGTAGATTCCAGGCACACACTTCTCTTCTTGCTCTTATGCAGAGCTCGCAGAAGCAGACTTTTCTTCCAGATGTATGAGTTACCCATCCAGACCATCAAAACACTTCTGCAATAGAAGAACGCAGGCTGCTCATCACTGACTATCTGCAAATCTTATCATTTGGGGTAAAGAATCTTGCCTGCCAGGAAAAGTGGAGATGCTTGCTAGCTAATATATAGGTTAAATAGTGCTGTGACCCTTGGAAACCACACTGTAACAGGAATACTTATGGTACTACTCTGAAATAAATAAGTACATACTTTTCTCTATGGCTTCAACCTTACCTTAGATTTGCCATGAAGCAATAACATGTGATTGTGTCAGGACTGGAGTCTCCTTTAAGGGAACTGATAGGATCTGTAGGAAGAATTAGGAAGTTGCAGATTGACCATGTTCCCTTTTATACAAGGATTGCTCCTGTTTTGGATGGTGTTGAAGTCATCTGTTTAAATGGGCTAGAAATCAAAATGAACTCTAAGAGAAATGAGGACATAGAACTTTTTATTTTATCTTATTTTTATTCTTTTACTTATTTATTTTGAAATGAAATTTTGACACACATTAGTCTCAAAAGCAGAAACATTCAAGTTGAAAAATACTTGGGATAGTTTTCTGCTTACTATAAAGCTTTGGCATTTTAGAATTTTTTTAAACCTGAAATGTGAAGAACTTTTAACAAGATATAAAAATGTGCCTGATGAGAGATGATCAAGTAACTATTTTGTAAAAATGGACTTTTTCATTTTCATTCTGCCTGAGCGTTTGCTAAAGCTCAGCATTGTTACTTAAAGAAAACTAGTTCTTAATAGGCCTTGGTGCCACAAAACATACCTGGAGGAGCATCCTGGGATTATTTATAATATTGTGAAAATTTGGCAGTATGTGTATATAGACAGGCTTCTACAGAAATAGTTCAGCTGGGAGATGGTCTAAAAATGTTCATCTGAGACCTGCTTTTTCTCTTTTATTTACATATGTGTATAAACAAAAAAAAATTAACTCCCTGTAATACTCTCAGCAAATCTTTTCACTGGGGAACAGGAACCACAAATGTCATTTTTTCTCAACCTCCAGGATCACCTGCCACCTAGATGGGGTCAGTTCTTCCCTGGGATCAGAACAATGGTTAAGGAAATGAAAGACAGTAATGTAGCAAAGTATTAATTTTTGTGTCCTCTCCACCTTGAGTTTGTTTACTTAAGTCAGAATACATCTGGTTGTGGAAAAATAACCAAAACTTTATTAAATGTATTGGTAGATGAAGTGACACTCTAATTTGGGTTAGCTATAAAATGGCCAGGCTATGTGGGGAGGGGTTAAAATTATAAATGAAATGACAGTAGCTCGGGGAAGATACTTGTTGAAACTATATGATGTGGGTAATATTCTATGAGAATTGGTTTGCGGATTTTATGAGCTAATTGATGCAGAGTTTTCAATCTGGTATAAGTACTTAGTAAACAGTGATTCATTACTCACTTTGCACTTGAAGACTCACCTGTGGTCACAGTTCTATGATGTGATATAGTTCCATCTCTAAACCCCAGTGTACCACATTCCAACACCTGTGCTTTTAGACAGTTACCATTTGGCATATACTCAATGTGTGGCCTAACACCCACTTGGTACACACCACAACTCATCCATCTTTATGTGCTGGTTACTGAGTTGAGCTCTTTGTCTGGATTACTGTATTGAACTAAGGCAATAGTACTACAACATAGATACTATTATGTTATGCAATAAATTCATTAAGGGATAGAGCTAGCAATGGAGTTCTAGATCACTGATTTTAGAATCTAGCCTTCTCCCTGTTGTGCTGTACATTCATCGTCCCACTGTGTGAGGTAGTGCACAGACATGTCAAGGTGAGGGCAGGTTTTTTCTAATGGCAGGGGTCCCTTGGTGCTTCTTTTAAAAATCACTAACAGAAGCTGAGATTTTTGGAAATAGCCAGCACTCATCCCCTTGTGTACATTTCTCTTCTGTGGAACAACAAGAACACAGGATGTGCAGGGGTCTTTAATTCCAGGACTTCCATTTCAAATTGAGAAGTATGAGGTGAGAAAAATCCCGTGGAAAAATAAGGAAGGAGATGGGTAGAGGTAGGAAAATAATATTTGTAAGTGACATTCCCTTATTAGAAGCAAGAATGGGGTGTTTCAGAAATTAAGGGAAGTGGTACCTGAGGTGATTCTTAAGCCATCGGAAGCCTAATGAAGGGCACACATAGCCCACTGGACAGCATGCAGAGAAATGAGCAAAGGTGTAGCATCATGCATAGGGTGCTGACAGTGAGTGGCTTCGCAAAAGCAATGTCACAGAAGGCCATCTACAGCTGAAACATTCCTAGACTCTGCTCTGCTGGTCTGTGTGTTTCCTAAACTCATTTGATAAAGATTACCATGGTATTTGTTAAAAAGCTTTTTCCCAAGTTCTTGGCCAGATCCACTCATTAGAGTCTTCAGCAATGTGACTTTGAGTCTGTATTTTTCATAAGCCCTCAAGTGATTCTTATGATCTGACAAGTTTGGAAATAACTGAGGAGAGATGGGAGATAAGAATTAATTCCTGTCCAGTTCTTCAATCCTTAATTAACCATGTATGTTCTGAATTATAAGTTTTTCCCAACCTTTGCAGAACTTCATATGCTTAGACCTGGCCTTCAGAACTGTGGATCCCAGGTCCCATTAGGCTGTTTTTCCTTTTTCACAAGAAGCATCTCTGCAAATCAACATTTCTCCATAGGCAAGAATCAAGCACCAGACACAGAAAAATGTTTACCATTTTTCTGCTTTCTTTTTATTAGGTGATTAGGGCTCATATTTTCAGTGTGCACTATGGACAAGTCTACCATCCAATGATAGGAGGAATTGAAGAAATAGAGCACACATCTAGGAAGAGGGATTGAATGATAAACTGAAATTTTAAGGTACCCAAAAATCACATCTGAAGTCCTTTTGGAAAAGTGATAGAATGCACCTTGTTGAAGAGACAAGTGTAATCCTCTCCTTTTAGCATTTTCAAGACTACTGGCAAAGCTGCCTTAGTGCCATCCATGGTGGCACACACCTGTATTCCCAGTGGCTTGGGAGGCTGAGGCAGGAGAATCACATGTTCAAGGCCAGCCTCAGCAACTTAATGAGGCCTTAAGCAACTTAGTGAGACCATGTCTCTAAATAAAATGCAAAAAAAAAAAAATGGCTGAGCATGTGGCTCAGTGGTTAAATGTCCCTGAGTTCAATCCCAGTACACATACAGAAAAAAAAAAAAAACCTGCCCTAGCAAGAGTAATAAGTGACTGACAACACAGGTTATATGCATGCTGTGCAGGGCATAGGGATTAGGTTTTATAATACCAGGTCATTCTTGCTAAAACTTCCCATGGTGAAAAAGTGCTCTTTGTATAGAACATTATAGATTTGAAAAGTTCATAAATGTTAGTGAGAAAGTCTATTTCTATTTATGTTTCACACAAACAGAGGGATAGGGAAGGAGGAAGAGAGGAAAGAAAGATAATAGACAATACCAGAAAATGAAAACACAATTCAGCTTTTCAATTAAAGTCAGATGTATTTTAGGCTCTACTTATAGGCAACTTCATATAGGTAACATAATTTATTTGTTTTTTATAAAGACTTGAATCTGTCAGAGCAAATAATATCATGGAGTAATTAAAAAATAATAGGGATGACACATGAGAGGCAGGATCAGTCCAGGATCACTTGAGAAGCTGGATCATTTTATATTTTACATTCATTTTCAGAAACTCTATGATCTTTCTTGGAGCCATAGAAAGGCTCCATATTTGCAAGACCCTTTCTCAATAATATCTGAATAGGGCATTGGCATGAACCTAAACATTTTCTCATCACACTTCTAAAGTCATTAATCAAGTTTGATAAAATCTCCACAGTGTGAACAACCCGGTAAAGATTGTTAAAGAGGGTGTGCAAAAATCATCCAGAACATCTCTGAATCACCAAAGAACATCAAACTCAAATGTACCTAGGAGAGTAGGCCCACAAGCTTCTTAAGTAGATAAGAAAACAGAATCCAGAGGAGGGGGTCCTAAGTTCTGTGAAGCACATGGATGAGCCTACTTTGGGTTTCCAAAGATGGAGTTAGGTCTTCTATATAGTACTGACTTTGTTATTGTGCACATGATTAGAACAACAATCAAAAAATAACATTTATTGAATTCATAAAAAAACTTTTCTCAGTTTGTCATGTGTTTACATTTTCATTTGATTTTTCATTTTCATTTTGATTTTCACAATTTCATAATGTGTATGGCTATCTTTTATATTTTACACAGGACAATGGTGGAACTTGGAGGAGTTTAGAGCATCCATGGCTCCCTCACTTACCACTTACTTGACCTTGGATAGAGTCCATGAAAGTCCTCACCTACAAAATGATGATCATACCATATTTATAACATAGTATTTTACAGGGAAACATGAGGCAGTTTATGGACTACCCAGCATAATAATGGGTATAGTCTAAGTCACAGCATCAGCCTGCTTTTCTCAAAGTCTTCCAAGAGCTTCCATTTCCCAAAAGTGAAAGGCAGGTTCTTGACTCACAGAACCTAAGCCATCTGAAAATGCCCAGTCTTTCATTTCTAAGCATTCTCCCAAGTCTAGATTTTATTTGTGAGACTCTCTCTATGCTAACATTCTTCCCTGCATCTCCTCTCATAGCCCATACTATTTATCATTGCAGCTCTTCAGTTACCCACCCTGATACTTTCACCCCACCACTCTGCTTTCTCAATATAATTTATGATTAAGATGCCCTATATATCTCTCAATCCCCAACAAATATTAAGCTACAAGGTAAGGAATAGATAAGCTTTATTTTGTTATTGCTATGCACCTAGTTGATGTTCCTTCATTAAATATAGATTGGGATGTTTTCTCTGTCCCTTTCTTTCTTCCTTTTTCAAGGTCACAACCTTGATTGATCAGAAGTCTTTATTTTCCAAGTGTGCAAATGTCAAAAGAAACATTTGAACTGTCAGTAACTGAAATAGTTTTAAAGGGCCCCAAGATAAAAAGCAAACAAAAAGAAGAAATTTTTTTGGGGTCTGCTACATATAGAATTGTGCTGTTAATAAATAGGAATAATTTGAATTATTTTTCTATGCATATCCCTTTAATTTATTTCTCTAAATGCTCTGGCTAGGGTTTCAAGGACAATGTTGAAAAGAAGTGGTGAAAAAGGGCATCCTTGTCTTGTTTCAGTTTTTGAGGGGAATGCTTTCAAATTTTCTTCATTTACAATGATGTTGGCCTTGGGTTTAGCATATATTGTTTTTACAATACTGAGGTATGTTCCCATTATACCTAGATTTTCTAATGTTTTGAACATGAACAGGTGGAGCATTTTGTCAAATGCTTTTCTAAATCTATTGAGATAATCATATGGTTCTTGTCTTTGGGTCTATTGGTGTGATGAATTAATTTTCTTTGATTTCCATATGCTGAATCAAACTTGCATACCTCAGATGAACACTACTTGATCATGGTGCATTATCTTTGTAACATGATTTTGTATAAAATTTGCCAGAATTTTACTGAGAATATTTGCATCCATATTTATGAGGAATATTGGTCTGAAATTTTCTTTCCTTGATGTGTCATGGTGATGGTAGCTTCATAGAATGAGTTTGGAAGATCTTCCTCCTTTTCTATTTCATGGAATAATTTGAGGAGTATTGGTGAAGGACTTGTAGAACTTGACTGAGATTCTGTCTGGCCCTGGGGTTTTCTTAGTTGTTAGGGTTTTGAGGGATCTTCTGTTTCACTGTTTGAAATTGATCTGTTTAAATTGTGTATGTCCTTATTAATCAGTTTGGGTAGGTCATATGTCTCTAGAAATTTGTCAATGTCTTTAAGATTTTCAATTTTACTGGAGTAAATTTTTTAAATAGTTTCTAATTAACATGTTCATTTTAGTAGTGTTCATCATATTTCCTTTTTCATCACAAAATTTAGTAATTTGAGTTTTCTCCCTCTTTGTTAACATGGCTAAGGGATAATAAATTTTAATTATCTTTTCTAAAAACTGAGGTTTTACATTGTTGATTTTTAAAATTGTTACATTTCTTTCAGTTTTATTGATTTCATCTCTGATTTTAATTATTTCCCAACTTCTACTACTTTTGGTGTTGATGTGTTCTTCTTTTTCTAGGGTTTTGAGGTATGATGCTTGTTTTTTGGTTTGACTATTTTTTATTATTTTATTTAATGAGCTCAATGCAATGAACTTTCCTCTTAGAACTGTCTTCATGTTGTTCCATAGATTTTGATATGTTGTGTTGCTATTCTCATTTTCTTCTAAGTATTTTTTTTATTTCATTCCTTATTTCTTCTTCTATCCACTGGTCATTCATGCATCATTTAGTCTCCAGTTATTAGAGGAGCTTCTAATTTTTATTTTATCATTCATTTCTAATTATATTCCATTATGTTCTGTTAGAATGCAAGATATTAAAAATTTCATCAGAAAAATTATAGAACTAATAAACAAATTCAGCAATGTAGAAGGATGTAAAATTAACACCCATAATATCAAACACATTTCTATACAACAGTGATGAATCCACTGAAGGAGAAATTAGGAAAACTAGGCCCTTCACAATAGTCTCAAAAACAAGAAAGTTGGGAATCAATCTAACAAAAGAGATGAAAGACCTCTATAGTGAAAGTTGAAGAGCACTAAAGGAAGAAATTGAAAACCTTGAAACATGGAAAGCTCTCCCATACACTTGGATACACAGAATTAACATTGTCAAAATGACCATTCTACCCAAACCATTGTACAGATTTAATGCTACTGTATTAAAATCCCAATGACATTCTTCATAGAAATATAAAAAGCAATCATAAAATTTTTTGACATAAGAGGGTTTATTAAGCAAATAGAGTGTCTCCCAGCAGGGTAAGAGAGAAAATGAGAGGAAAAGTGAAAGGGTGCAAACAAGAGAGAGTGGAAAAGTGAGGAGGAGAGAGAAAGAGAATAGGAGAGAGAGAGCATGAGAAAAGATGGCAGGGATGCTATCCTTAAGCATTTTAATTCTGCTGGGCTAACAGGGGACCAATAACGGAGAAGGACTTACAAGCAAACTGATGAACAAATAGCTAGCTAGGATGTTCACAGACTGACAAGTAGTTGGAGGTGGGGATATGGCTGCAGCAGAAAGGGCGTGGAGAACTGTGTATAGACTGACAAGCTAGTTTGTGGTGCAACGTAAATGGCAGGGGAGCAGCTTTGTATTACATTCCCCTGTTTCTGTTTTTATAATATAATCTTTTTTCTCCAATTCTTTCCTGCCTTATCTCTCCTTTCTGCCTAAGTGACTAGGACTGGTTTTGCAGGTGAGATGTAAAAAGTCCATTCTCCAAGGGGCAGTCTTCAACTTCCAGACATCCACAGGCAGGCAATTTTCATGGACTTCATTTTTCTGATTTGACTGTATTTCTACACTAACTGCCTGTCCCCAATTCTGGCTTCCTTCACCCCTCTAATTTTAGGAACTCCTTTACTTCTGTAGGAAAAGGGGGCAATGACCACTCTGGCTTCATGGAGCTGAAGGGGGAAGCGTGGGGCAAGCAGTTTGGAGTTCCCTTTTTAGAAGTCAGATGAATCGAGGATTCCATGGTAAAAGTCTTGTTGGGGAAGAGAAGGTTGTAGAGTAATCTGGGGGTGGGTGCTTTTATGAGAGAAGAACAAAAAGACATGAGTACTGAAATGAGATTAATACATTATAAATGTTGCAGAATCTGGAACTTGCCAATGAATATCATAGAGATGACAGAAGTCAATAATTTCTCACCAGAGGGTAGAAGAACTGAGAAGTTGTTCCCATAACAAGGCCTAGCAAAGGCTAGAGAGGACAAGACCTGTATTTGGGAACTTTAACTTTGTCCAGGTTATCAGGAATGTAAACACATTTAGTAGAGATCTCTATATATCTGTTACTAGCAAACATAGATTAAGCCTACCTGTGTCTGCAGGCCTTAAATGGACTAAAAACATTTGACTCTGGCAGTTTTTCTTGATAGTTATCAGGCACATTTGCCTAAGAATCTCTTTTGTAGCTTTCAGTCTTTATTCTAGTGGGCTATCACAAGTGTTCATCTTAAGTTACATTTTACTATTATTTCTTTTAAATGCCCAAGAATGGCTATATATTGGTTTTAATTGTTTTGCTAGGTATCTAAGATCAAGCTGGTCAAAGTGACCTGTTCCTTGCTGTTAAAGAGTCATTTGAGTTCCCACAGGAGTCAGTCATAGAGAACTTAAGGAAAGCTTCTTAGCTTTAGTGCCATCCATTAGACAGGGTATCCTCAATGAGGTGGCTTTCCTTGAAAGCACCAGGGATGCCTCCCTTTTTCCTCTGCAGCAGATGGACTGATTGGATTTTCATCCTCCAGGGGCTCATTATTCTCCCTGATCGGGAGGTCATGTGACCCAGAGTTTCAAAGCTCCTTAAAAAACTACTGTTGTGGAGATCCACAATGGTGGACTAGAGGGAGGCTGCGTTCCTTGTCACTCTGTAACTCCGGTTTCAAGCAGAGGATATCTGTTTCTTGGTGAGGCAGTTTTTGTTGCTTATTGATCCCCTGCTGTTTACCCCATTTGCCTGCTGTGATCACCTGCAGTCTGCCAGCATATCAACGCCTTTTTTGAATGCAGATTGCTCACTGTCATGTGCCTATCATTAGCCATTTGCCTGCCTCTCACCTTTCCATTGCCTACCTTACACCTATCCATCATGCAATGCAGGAGGTTCACCTCCTGATTATTCCACAACAGTCATCAAACTGATCGCCGACCACCAGTGGAGCACCAGCTGCCTGCTGTTGGCTGGAAGTTCACTGTTACAGTACCTGCAGGTTTGATTACACATGGCTACCGCAATATTGAGACAACAGCCAGGCCCCATAGGACACCTGGCCAGACTGACTGAGCCCCATCTCCAGGATCCCTCAGCCCAAGCAATCACTCCCTGCCTCTGGGGCTCTCACATCAACTGACTGATCTCTGCCGCCAGGACCCCCAGACCAACTGACTGTGCCCTATCACTGGTTCCCCAGACTGATTGCACATGGCCTCCAGGATCCCGCACACACATCAAACACACCTGACCTCCAGGACCCCTCCCTGACCAACCGCACCCCACCTCCAGGACCTCCAGCCGACCACATCCACACCCTGAGCTGCAGCTCCCCATTTGCCAACATATTTGAAAGTCACAGTGGCCAGCTTGGATAATCCTGGAAGTTGAAGCTCTGATATTTTAGGTGGGGCTAATCCCATCCTGAGATGCCTGCTGGAGACAAGCTCATTGTGAGGTACCTCTTATGCATCAGGCTACTGAAGACGTGGTTTTCATTACCATATGACTATTATACTGTAGATTTCATTTTTTCTCCTTATTGAAAAATTTTAAGTTTTTATTTCTTTACTTTTCTTACTCTCTCTTCCTTTTGTTTACCTCTTCCCTCAGTCTCTTTCTTCCTTTTTGCATTCTAATATCCAATTTCTTTTGATAATACTCTCACCCATTCTATTATCTAGAATTTCTATACATTCTTTTCTTATCCCATTAATAGCTACATTCTACATCCTTCTGCATCCTCTTTGTCCTTCATTAGAAATTGCAGACCTTATTGCAAATCTGTTTCTTTTATTGAAGATAATATTTGAACTCATTCTGTTTATTATGACAATATTGTTATTGTCCTCATAGGACATATTTGATATAGGATTGCATAGTGTCTGAATTGGGAACTGTTAATATTGATCTCCCCTTTAAAAAAAAAGGTTTTGGAAACCTATAGGACCACTATAAGCCTATAGGGGGAAATCTGCAATACCACAGATCTGCACTCCTAGAGGGGAAGATACATGAACAACATGGAAAAACAAGGAATAAAATGATCCAAACAAATCTAGATTCTATATTGATAGAATCCAATGACAGTATGGTAGAAGAAATGTCAGAAAAGAACTTCAGATTATACATAATTAGGATAATTTGTGAAGCAAAGGATGAGATAAGAGAGCAAATGCAGGCAATGAATGATAATATCAGTAAGCTGAAAGAGCACCTGCAGGAAGCAAAAGATCATTTCAACAAAGAGATAGAGATTCTCAAGTAAAAGAAAACCAATTGGAAATCCTTGAAATGAAGAAAACAATAGTCAAATAAAAAATTCAATGGAAAGCATCAACAAAAGTGTAGACCACTTGGAAGACAGAACCACAGACTATGAAGACAAAATATTTAATCTTGAAAACGAAGTGAGCAAAACAGAGAAGATGATAAGAAATCATGAACAGAATCTCCATGAACTATGGGACATCATGAAAAGGCCAAATTTAAGAATTATTGGGATTGAGGAAGGCACACAGATACAAACAAAAGGGATGAACAACCTATTCAATGAAATAATATCACAAAATTTCCGAAACCTGAAGAATGAAATGGAAAATCAAATACAAGAGGTTTACAGAACACCAAAGGCACAAAATCATGACATATCCACATCAAGGCACATTATAATGAGAATGAATAACATTCAAAATAAAGATAGAATTTTGAAGGCCATGAGAGGAAAAGCATCAGATTACATATAGGGAAAAACCAATACAAATAGCCGCAGACTTCTCAACCCAGACCCTAAAAGCTAGAAGGACTTGGAACAATGTATTTCAAGCACTGAAAGAACATGGTTGTCAACCAAGAATCCTATACCCAGGAAAACTAACCTTTAAATTTGAAGATGAAATAAAATCCTTCATGATAAACAAAAGTGAAAAGAATTTACATATAGAAGGCCTGTGCTACAGAATGTTTTCAAAAAATATTCCCTGAGGAGGAAATGAAAAACAATAATGTAGGTCAGCAAAGGGAGGAACTACCTTAAAAAGAAACCACTCAAAGGAGAAGCCAAGCCAACTTAAAAACCAAAAATAAGCCCAAATGACTGGGAATACAAATCATATCTCAATAATAACCCTGAACATTAATGGCTTAAACTCGTCAATCAAAAGACATAAACTGGCAGAATGGATTAAAAAGAAAGACCCAACAATATGCTGCCTGCAAGAGACTCATCTCATAGAAAAAGACATCCACAGACTAAAGGTAAAAGGATGAGAAAAAACCTACCACGCACATGGATTCAGTAAAAAAGCAGGGGTTTCCATCCTTATATCAGATAAAGTGGACTTCAAGCCAAAGTTAGTCAGGAGGGATAAAGAAGGTCATTTCATACTGCTTAAGGGAACCATAAATCAGGAAGACATAATGATAGTAAATATTTATGCCCCAAACAATGGTTCATTCCTGTACATCAAACAAATCCTCTCAAATTTAGGAATCAAATAGACAACAACAAAATAATTCTGGGTGATATTAATGCACTGCTGTCACCACTAGATAGAACATCCAAACAAAAACCAACAAAAGAATCCATAGAACTCAATAACACAATCAATAACCCAGACGTAATAGACATGTATAGAATATTCCCTCCATCAATGATCAGATTCACTTTCTTCTCAGCAGCACATGGAAACTTCGCCAAAATAGACCATATGTTATGCCACAAAGGAGCCCTTAGAAAATGCAAAAAATAGAGATACTGCCTTGTGTTCTATCAGATCATAGTGGACTGAGAGTAGAAATCAATGACAAAACAAAAAACAGAAATTACTCCAACACTTGGAGACTAAATAACATGCTATTGAATGAAACATGGATAACAGAAAACATCAGGGAGGAGATAAAAAAATTCTTACAGGTCAATGAGAACGATGATACAACATATCAAAATAACTGGGACACTATGAAAGCAGTACTAAGGGGAAAATTCATCACACTGAGCACATTTCAGTAAAGAATGAAAAGTCAACAACTAAATGACTTAATCTTACAGCTCAAAGTCCTAGAAAAATAAAAACAGAATAACAGTAAAAGTAGTAGAAGTCAGGAAATAATTAAAATCACACCTGAAATCAATGAAATTCAAACAAGAGAAACAATTCAAAAAATTGACAAAACAAAAAGTTGGTTCTTTGAGAAATAAACAAAATAGACAAACCCTTAGCCACATTAACAAAAAGAAAGCGAGAGAAAACTCAAATTACTAAAATTCGTGATCGAAAAGGAAATATCACGACAGAAAACACTGAGATACAGAACATAATGAAAAGCTACTTCGAAAATCTGTATTCCAAAAAAATAGAAACTACCAAAGACATTGAAAAATTTCTAGAGACATATGCTACTCCCAAACTGAACCAGGAGGACATACACAATTTCAACAGATCAATATCAAGCAATGAAATAGAAGAAACCATTAAAAACCTACCATCGAAGAAAAGCCCAGGACCAGACGGATTCTCACCGAGTTCTACAAGACCTTCAAAGAGGAAGTCATTCCAGTACTTCTCAAAGTACTCCAGGAAACAGAAAAGGAGGGTACCCTACCAAACCCATTCTGTGAAGCTAATATCACCCTCATACCCAAACAAGGCAAAGACAGATCAAGGAAAAAAAAATTTTAGAACAATATCCTTGATGAATATAGATGCAAAGATCCTTAACAAAATATTGGCAAACCGTATTCAAAAACATATTAAGAAAATCATGCACCACGATCAAGTGGGGTTCATCCCTGGAATGCAAGGATGGTTTAACATCTGTAAATCAATAAACGTAATCCATCATGTCAATAGACTTAAGGATAAGAACCATATGGTTATTCCAATTGATGCAGAAAAAGCATTCGAAAAATACAACACCCCTTCATGCTCAAAACACTAGAAAAAATAGGGATAGTAGGAAGATACCTGAACATTGTAAAGGCTATTTCTGCTAAACCCATGGCCAACATCATGCTGAATAGAGAAAAACTGAAACCATTCACTTTATCAATCGTAACAAGACAGGGATGTCCTCTTTCACCAATTCTATTGAACATTCTTCAAACCTCTAGCCAGGGCAATTAGGCAGACCAAAGAAATTAAAGTACTAGGAAAAGAGAAATTCAAAGTATCCCTATTTGCTGATGACACAATTCTATATTTAGAGGATCCAAAAAACTCCTCCAGAAAATGTCTAGACCTCATCAATGAATTCAGCAAAATAGCAGGCTTTAAAATCAACAAACATAAATCTAAAGCATTTTTATACGCAAGCGATGAAACATCTGAAAGTGAAATGAGGAAAACAACTCCATTTGCAATAGCCTCAAAAAAAAAAAAAAAAACAGAATAAATTATTTTGGAATCGATCTAACCAAAGAGGTAAAAGATCTCTGCAATGAAAACTACAAAACATTGAAGAAAGAAATTGAGGAAGACCTTACACGGTGGAAAGATCTCCCATGTTCTTGGATAGGAAGAATTAATATTGTCAAAATGGCCATACTACCAAAAGTGCTATACAGATTCAATGCAATTCCAATTAAAATCCCAATAAAGTACCTTACAGAAATAGAGCAAGCAATCATGAAATTCATCTGGAAGAATGAGAAACCCAAATATCTAAAGCAATCCTTAGCGAGAAGAATGAAACAGGGGGTATTTCAATACCAGAATTTCAACTATACTACAAAGCAATAGTAACAAAAACGGTATGGTATTGGCACTAAAATTGACAGGTAGATCAATGGTACAGAATAGAGGATATGGACACAAACCCAAATAAATTCAATTTTCTCATACTAGACAAAGGGGTCAAAAGTATGCAATGGAACAGATAGCCTCTTCAACAAATGGTGCTGGGAAAATTGGAAATCCATATAAAAAGAATGAAATTAACCCCTATCTCTCACTCTGCACAAAAATCAACTCACAGTGGATCAAGAACCTTGAAATCAGAGCAGAGACCCTGCATCTTATAGAAGAAAATGTAGATCCAAATCTTCAACTTGTTGCCTTAGGATCAGACTTCCTTAACAAGACTCCCATAGCACAAGAAATAAAAGCAAGAATCAATAAGTGGGATAGATTCAAACTAAGTAGCTTTCTCTCAGCAAAGGAAACTATCAGCAATGTGATAAGAGAGCCTACAGATTGGGAGAAAATCTTTGCCACTCATACATTGCATGGAGCACTAAATTCCAGAATATATAAAGAACTCAGAAACTCTACACAAAGAATTCAAATAACCCAATCAACAAATGGACTAAGGATATGAACAGACACTTCACAGAAGAAGATCTTCAAGCAATCAACAAACACGTGAAAAATTGTTCACCATCTTTAGTAATAAGAGAAATGCAAATCAAAACTGCACTAAGATTTTATCTAACTCCAATTAGAATGGCTATTATGAAGAATACAAGCAATAAAAAGTGTTTGTGAGGATGTGGAGAAAAAAATGCACACTCATACACTGCTGGTGGTGCTGCAAATTAGTGGAGCCACTCTGGAAAGCAGTGTGGAGATTCCTTAGAAAAATAGAATGGAACCACCATTTGACTCAGCTATCCCACTCCTCAGCCTATACCCAAAGGACTTAATATCAGCATACTATGGAGATACAGCCACGTCAATGTTCATAGCTGCTCAATTCACAATAGCCAGATTGTGGAGGCAACCTAGATGTCCTTCAATTGATGTATGGTTAAAAAAACTGCGATATATATATATACAATGAAATATTATTCAGCCATAAAGAATAATAAAATTATGGCATTTGCAGGCAAATGGATGAAATTGGAGAATAGCATGCTAAGTGTGATAAGCCAATCTCAGAAACCAAAGGACGAATGATCTCACTGATAAGCGGATGATGACACATAATGGGGGGGAGGGTGGCAAGAATGGAGGAAGGAATTACTGTATAGAGGGAAAGGAGTGGTGGGAGAGGTGGAGGGGAAGGAAAAAATAACAGTAAATCAAACTTCATTACCCAATGTAAATGTATGATTATGCAAATGGTATGCTGTTACTCCATGTACAAACAGAAACAACATGTATCCCATTTGTTTACAATAAAAATAAATGAAAAAAAAATAGTCCTCTTGTTCCCTAGATTCAGGATGACTGAGAACAAAACACAAATACTGGCTTTTCTTGGCCTCTGTATTTAATCTCAATCTCTAAGTTTGATCTTAACCATCCAGCAAGCCAGTCTCACCAGTTACAAAGTAAGTGTTTTGGGCTTTAATTTCAATGTCTATAAGTTTTCTGTTATTTTTATCCTTTTTTCTAATTGGAGTCTACATTATCCATTCTATACGATTTCAAGTTAATTTACGGTGTTTGCTCTTGAAGCAGAACTTCTGCAAAATATTAATCAGGCAACTGTTGGATTTTACATGGAAAATACAAAATGAAATCACCAACAGTAAAACATTCAGTTTGTGCAATAGCTCTCTTGAATTTTGGCTGAGTTATTCATTATAAACCCTGTTTGAGATCAGAGTAATCTTTACAACAATCATCAAACTTTTGAACACAATTGTAAACAAGTTAATGTCTGGCTTACTTTGGAGCCATTTAACATGCAGGCAGGATGATGCAGAGCCTTATTGCAGATTAGGCAGGGCTCTTCACAAATCTTAGGTAAAATTTTCTAAACTTGAAGCTAATTTTTTCCTCTTTTGCCATGACCAGCATGACCAAATTCTCAAGTTCAGTGAAGGGCAAAGGATTATTAGAAAATAAAGGTTTATAAACACAGATTTTAAATATTAAGCTGAGATCAGATGGAGCTCTGTTCTTTGATGGGAATGCAGATCTAAAGAGTTATATTAGCAGTCTTTATATATGTATGTAAGTGTTATTCTTTGTTTTCAGGAAAGTTACAGAGACTAGGACATCAATGTAACATTTTTTTCAGGGTTACAAAGTGAAGTGTTAGGAGCTCTGTGTAGCTCTCAAGGAAGTCTAACATCCAAAGTTACTGTAAGATAGGCAGGAACCAGAGAAGGGAGCTGATGGAACACTGGTTATCTAGAAAAAGAATTCCTTCCTGCCCAAGAGCTGTGTGCCTGAGATCAATGTCAGAGCTGATAGAACTTCTGTATAGAACCTCCCCAGGGAGGGTACTGCCACAGCAGTTAGGCATCTTGTGCCTCTGCACAGGAACAGTCACAGGTACCAGGCATGCCACAGTCATGAGGTTGGAGACCCCAAACTCAGTCACTGTTGTCCCATTTTTTGCTACTGTGCATTACCCTCTTTCTTAAATGTCATTTTAAGAAGTTTACATATATTGACTCCTGAGTCTATATGAACATTAGTTAACACAACTTAACTTTATATCAAAAACATGAATTAAAGAAAGGCTGAGAGAGCTCTTAATTTTCATTTTGTGTGGCAAAGTGGCAAAATGCTTTCATGTTTCAAGATATTAACCTTTAAACAAATCAGGCTCCCACTAAATTTTAGAAATACATTTACACTTGAATTTTTTATCTCAGTGTAAAAAGTAACAAATATTACATATACCCTATTGATGACAAGTCCTATAATAGAACATTAAATGATAAATTTAAAATTACCATTACAGACAAGTCTAATTTGGAGAATAGCAGCTTGATACATTTTCTGCTTACAGGCTTGTATACCTGGAAAATATGAACACATTTAATATATAAAGAATAATGTTTAAGTATGTTACTCCATGGAATAACTTCATAAATTAATCAGATGTCTCTAACAAACACATTTGAGTAACCCCATACATGTCAACTCTAATTCACTCATCTTATTGTAAAAAAAAACAAGATATCAGAAAAGTGTACCAGAAGTATTTGCCATTTCTTTCTTGTTGAAGAAAAGTCCTAGAAAAATTGATGTTAGACATTTTGTAAATATCAACATTTTATTAGTTTGACCACCTAGAGATTTCTGAGTTAATTTTAAAGACATTTTACTCCTGTTAGTTTAACCAATTTAAATTGAACCTTTTAAAATCAAGTGAATTAAATGTATTTGGATCCATTTTTTAAAATTTTTAATTTTATGCATACTTATATTTAACACAAAAGCAAAGGCCTTGTAATGTTTATCTCCAATGCAATGTAATAGATGTTCAAAAATAACTAGAATTGGATAAAAAGGACTGATCAAAAAATCATTAACTGAGGTATGTAGGATCAAAATTGTGAGCTCAAAAATATATCATTTAAGAAAAACAAGAGTCCTAGAAGAAAAATGATAATGGCCATTAATTATAGCATGAGAGACTGAGAAGGAGAAGGGCAGACAGAACAGATAAAAGGGAGAGATAAAGTGTTCTGTTTTGCAGCCCAGGAGAAATTTAAAATGGATACTTTTTTCTCCTTGGGTTTGAGACTGGTCTCCCACAGAGCATTCTGGCTTCCTCCATTTACATTTCAATCTAAGCCTTGACTGAGATCTGAAAGGAGGTAACAGGTTCTAGCAGAACCTTGATGCCTAGGGCATTTTAATCCTTTTTCCTTGTTAGTAATCTAGTCAGATTTGGATGCAGAAAATTATGAAACATTATCTCCCACTACTTGTGGGGAATTGGACTGCTATCATACTCCTTACTGGGACATGCCACTGATGGTTGGGCTGGTTACTCCCTCCACACTGGCATATGTGGAACCTCATGGCAGGAGTACTAGATGGACTGAGCCAGGGAATGAAAGCAGAAACAGAACAGGGTAAAGGAGATGGAGAAGCAGGAGGAGATGGAGAAGCAGGGGCCAGAGGTGCCCGAGCCTACAGGAAGAGTCAAGAATTAAGAAAGAAGAGGCTTGAAGATAAGGAATTCCTTTCCATCTGCCTGCTCCCTCACAGAAGCTGTGTGCCATTGTGTGGTCATTTTGGATTGATTATCTAAAGGGTACTGTGGCCAAATATCATTAAGTTTTGATGGCTTTAAGCTGGGGTTCAGATGAAGGGTTTTAAAGTTTTCTCAGGGATGAATCTGCTGGAACTGAGGACCCAAATTCCGTGGTGGAGACTGATACAGCCGAGTCTGTGGCCAGGGCATTCTGAGGCCAGAGTAGTCGACTAGAGAAAAGGAGGCAGCACAGTGGTCGTGTTGTCACACAAGTATCAGTCTGTGTGTTGGGCAAAAGCCAAGGGGGTTGAGAACCCGATATCAGGGTTTTTGAGTGTGAGTGCATGAGCATGAAGATGAGCTTCAACCCTGAGAGAGAATCTCCACCATAAATTCAGGAACCTACCTGACAGATAAGACTGACTAAGGGGGCCAGCCGTAACTATAAAAGTCATGGCTGGGGGTTAAATTGGCCTAGGGGAACCCACCTAGGGGACTCACCAATCTGAAGCCCAGTGATGGATGCAGAGCAGAACATCTGTACAGAATGGGAGGTGAGACTGTGTCTAGGGGGGGCACTGGGGTGTCAGATGGGGTTCCACTTGCTTAAGAGACAGTGGAACAGCCCATCTGAGCCACAGCACCAATGTAAGGAATGCACAAAAACCATGCCAGACACGGAAATTGACATAAGAGGGTTTATTAAGCAAACAGAGGGTCTCCATGCAGGGTAAGAGAGAAAATGAGAGGAAAAGAAAAGGAGCACATGCAAGAGAGTGTGGAAAAGTGAGTAGAAGAGAGAAAGACAGTAGGATAGAGAGAGCATGCAATCATGAAATTTATTTGGAAAAAAGAGACCTAGAATAGCCAAAGCAATCCTTTGGGAAAAAAGTGAAGCAGGAAAAATCACAGTATCAGACCTTAGGCTACAAAGCCTTGTAACAAAAATGGCATGGTGTTAGCATCAAAACAGACACATAGACCAATGTTACAGAATAGAAGACAGAGACAAACTCACATAAATATGATGTAATGGTAAATTTGAATTGTCATCTTGATTGTATTAAGAGGTGCCCATGATTAAGTGTCTTCTCTGTGAATGAGGGTGTATCTAGGAATGATTGGAATATAAGATAGTGAACTGAAGTGGAGATCCTCCCTATGCACAGGCAACACCACCCATTAGATGGTGGCTTGGATGGAATAAAAGTTGGATGAACAAAAAAGCAGATGCAGATGCAAGTTTGACTCTTTTTGAATGGGTTCTTGATTGTTGTTTTGATCATCTGAGGATATTGTACTCTTGCTTTTTTATTCTTCCAAAGCAGATTCTGTTATTGAGTCTCTGGGGAGTTTCCAGAAGTCTTGATCTTGAACTAGGATAGCACTGTTTGTCCCTCTTGTTTTGTAGCTTCTTCCTCTTGGACTGCACAGCTACTCGTCCTGCTAGCTCTCTAGTCTGAAGACAGCCATGGTGGACTATCCAGTTTCTGTTTGTGTAATAAATTTCCCTTTTATAATCATAATTTCTGTTAATTCTGTTCCTCTAGAGACCCCTGACAAATACAAAAATTGGTACCAGGAGTGGCTCTGTAGAAATAAAATTGTAAGGATGAATTTTCTTAGTTGGTTTTGTGGGTTCTGTAGTTGGCTATATAAATTTGTTAGACCTAAAGTTATTAAAATTTCTCCTACAGGTAATATGGAGAGCACTGGTAATTCATAGTGTTTAAAGAGATCCATAAAGTAAATGCATTTTATGCTCCCAATTTGCTACTTATAAAAAGCAAGATATTTAGTGATTATAGATGATAACTTTGAACAATTCTAGAAAACTAAGAAATATGATGTTTGTTGGTTGCTTCTGGCTTCAATGGACAAATTGAAAAAGGAGAAGGATGAGCTCAGAAATTTAGCTTCTCAGCTGCAGGTATGCATAACTTTTCTGAAGACCGCTAAGTGTGTTCTGAAGGAGACTCTTTTCTCTTGTAATCATAGGGCTCAGATTGCTGAAAACCAAACACAAACCCCCATCCTGCAATTGGCCAAATTAGGATGAAAGTTTAACTCAGTCTCAGAAGGTGTCTGCAGCTAAAGTGAGAACACTGCTTGGCAGATAATGGGATCCTGCAGGTTGGGATGGGGCTGTATCGGAGAAGAATGAAGGGGCTGGGGACATGGAATGCCCACATTCTGATGAGTTTATTTTGCCAGAAGTTGTTGCGTCTCTACCCTTAGTCACAACTGAGGCATCCCTATCCCCACCTTCTTTGCCATTTTCTTCTTCTCTGTCCTGGGAAGTAAGTGATGCTACTTTGTTTACAGAAACCGGAAAATCCCTCTGTGATTCAGCTACTCAGAATAAAATTGTTGAGAATTTTCAGGACCCACACTCATCACCCACTTTTGCCTCCAAGGCTATAACTAGATCCAAATCTAAGCACCTCCCTAGATGTGAGATACAGAGTGTGACTCACAAGAGGGTGTGTTACACTCCAAAGGAACATCTTGAGTTTCTAATTTATACAAGCAGAGGTCTGGGGAACATATGTGGGAATGGATTTCAATGGTTTAGGGTAATGGTGGAAGGAACATAAACTTAGATCAGGCTGAATTTATTAATTTTGGCCCATTAAACAGAGCTTCTACATTTAATTTAATAGCTAACAGTATTAAAAAAGGTATTAATTATTTGGCTGTATGTCTGAAGTATGGGTCCAAAGATGGCCTACTATAAATAAATGCCTGGCATCTCTTGGTTTACTGTTGATGAGGGAATTCAGAAACTCAGAGAGATTGGAATGCTGGCGTGGATCTGTCAAGTATGAAATCCTCTATACTTGGGTGATCCAGAAGATGGGCACTTGTCCAAAACTATAAAAAAACAAGTTTGTGATGGGTGTACCAGCATCCTTGAAGAGCCCTGTTGTTTCTCTTCTTTGTAGACCAGACCTTACTGCAGGAGTTGCAGTCAATCAATTGGAAGTTGAAGTAGAGGCTGTTTGTGTTATGTTCTGGCTGAGAGGTTGTCTGAATTTTGCCCATGTCCAGAGAATTTCTCTGAGGCTGATTTTAGAAGGCATGAACTTCATAATCTGGCAGAAGAAATGCCTAGGCAATGTAGCATTCAGGCATTGGCATGAATATTGCTGGCAGCTTTTAGTCAAATTTATTGTAATAATTAGAAGCAGAAAGAGGAGCAAAAAGATTTTTAAACGGTGGACTTGAAAGGCAGGGGTAAAACGAGGGCTAAAAATGTTGCAGCTTTCAAACACACTACTGTCACTAAAGTAATGTTAAGACAGCCTAGAGACAATGAGAAAGATGTCTTGAGGCTATTTCAGGATCTTGCAAGACAACACCCATCTCAAAATTCAGGATATAAAGAAAACTTCTCTTGAGAGACCATGGGGTACCCTTCTTGCACAACATGGTCTAGGAAGTTTCTTCAATGTGCTCAGCCACTCAGACACTCAGAGTTTACTGTAGCAAAGGGTCTTGGGAGGCTTGAGATGGCAGCAGAACTTGGCATCAACCATGCAGTTCTGTTTCTGCAGGAATGTAAGATGCTGGAGTGGGGGGTCATGGAGGCTTCCACCAAGAATTCAAAGGTAGGCGTGGATGGATAGGCAAAGCACAACAGGGTTGGAGTCAATGCGGGCACATCCTGAGAAGTGTGGAAATGTGAGGAGGAAACTGAACCTGGAGTGGAGACCACCAAGATTAAGAAATCCGAGTAAAAAAGGACTTCATCCTAGGAAAGATGCAGGAATCAAGCACAACCAAGTCAACAGAAAGGCCACTGGGCTGCAGTCAACAAGGTCACAGGGCCACAGCTACACAAGCCTTTTGGAGAGAACATCAAGATGTCATGTGCCCCACATGCCTATATGGAGCTACAGGACCTGTTTGTTCAGCAGGATTTCAGCCTTGCTTAGGTTGCATCCTTTCTTTCTAGGCCCATATTTTTGTAAATAAAAATGTTTACTCAGTATCTTTATGTGTTGGATGTTTGTAAATTGCTTTTAATTTTATAGGAGCTCACAATGCAAGATTGCCTTGAGCCTCAGAGAAAATTTTGAGCTTGAACTTTGATCAATATCAGAACTGTTCAGATTGTGGAACTCATTGAAATGGACTAAATGTATTTTGCATTTTCAGATGACTGTGAACTTTTGGGGGCAAGAGGTGTAATGTTAGCTATGGATATGAGGTGTCTCCCAAATCTCACCTGTGAGAAAATGCAAGAAAGTTCAGAGGAGAAATGATTTTGTGGTAAAAGTCTCAACATAATCAGGGATTTAATCTCCTGGTAGGGATTAACTGAGTGATAACTGAAGTGGTAGTGTGTGAGTTGGGGGTATATATTTTGTATCTGAAGAGTGGCAACTCTCTGCTTTCTGTTGATGTGAGCTGCTTTCCTCTGCCACGCTCTTCTGCCATAATGTTTTGCCTTACCTAGAGCCCTGAGGAATGGAGTTAGCCTTCTATGAACTAAGACGTATGAAACTGTTAGCTCTCAAATAAACCTTTCTGCCTCTATAATTGTGCTCAGATCATTTAGTCACAGCAGCAAAATAGTTGACTAAAACATATAGTTATCTCATACTAGGCAAAAAAAAAATACATTGGAGAAAAAATAACCTCTTCAACAAATGCTGCTAAGAAAATGAGAAATTCCTATGTAGCAAATAAAATTAAACCCCTATCACTCAACCTGCACCAAACTCAATTCAAACTGGGTCAAAGACTTATACATTAGAACAGAGACCTGCATCTAATAGAAGAAAAAGTAGACCCAAATCTCCATCATGTTAGCTTTGGGTCTGACATCATTAGTGAGACTCCTAAAGCACAAGAATTAAAATGAAGGGGCTGGAGTTGTGGCTCAGTGGTACAGCACTTGCCTGTCATGTGTGAGGCAATGGGTTTGACCCTCAGCACCACATAAAATAAATAAATAATGCCTTAAAAAAGAAAGCCTAAATAAAGTAGTAAAATGAGAAATCAATGCAGTGGATTCAAATAAAAACTTTCTTTGCGGCAAAAGAAACAATCAATAACATGAAGAGAGAGCCTACAGGATGGGAGAAAATCTTTACCACATGTATCTTAGATAGAACATTAATCTCCAGGGTACATAAAGGACTAAAAAACCTGAACACCAAAGAAAATAACCCAATCAATAAATGGGCTAAGGAGCTGAACAAACACTTCACAGCAGAATTATATTGATAAGCAAATATGTGAAAAATGTTCAACATCTCTAGCAATTAGAGAAGTGCAAATCAAAACTACACTGAAATTCTATCTCACTCAAGAATACAAACAATGAGAAAAGTTGGCTAGAATGTGAGGGGAAAGTGTACACTCATGCATTGTTGGTTGGGTTGCCAATTGGTGCAACTAGTCTGGAAAGCAGTATGGAAATTCCTCAGAAAACTTGGAATGCACCCATCATTTGATCTAATTATCTTACACCTCAGTTCTTAATCAAAGTACTTTTAAAATCAGCATACTACAGTGACACAGTCACATCAACGTTTATAGCAGTTCAATTCACAATAGCTAAACTATGGAACCAAACCAGGTGCTCTTCAACAGTTGAATGGATAAAGAGAATGTGGTATATATACACAATATTACTCAGTCTTAAAGGAGAATTAAATTATGGCATTTGCAGGTAAATGGATGTAGTTGGAGAATATCATGCTAAGTGAAATAAGCCAATCCCAAAAAACAAAAGGCCAAATGTTTGAATCTATCCCATTTAATGATTCTTTTTTTTTAATTTTTGCACTATGGGGGTCTTCTTAAGGAAGTCTGGTCCTAAGACAACATGATGGAGATTTGTGCCAACATTTTTTTTTGTATTTGGTGAAGGGTCTCAGGAGAAGCCAATCAAAGGAGAATTCAAATCAAGTTAAAATCAAAAATAAGCAGAAATGATGAGGAATAACAAATCATATCAGAATAATAACCCTGAATGTTAATGGCCTAACATCAATAATCAAAAGACATGGACTGGCAGATTGGATTAAAAAGAAAGATCCAACAATATGCTGCCTTCAAGAAATTCATAGGAAAAGATAACAACAGAAAAGGTGAAAGGCTGGGGAAAAACATACCACGCACATGGACCCAGTAAAAAAGTGGGGGTCTCCATCCTCATACCAGATGAAGTGGACTTCAAACCTAATTTAGTCAGAAGAGATAAAGAAGGGCTTTCATACTGCTTAAGGGAAGCTTAAAAGAGCAAAACATAATGATTTTAAATATTTATGCCCCAAACAATGGAACATCTATGTTCAAACAAATCTTTCTAAATTTTAAGAATTAAATAGACCAAAACACAATAATAAAGAGGGACTTTAACACACTGCTGTCATCACTGGATAGATCCTTCAAACAAAAACTGAACAAAGAAACTAGAACTAAATAATATAATCAATAATATAGACTTAATGGACATTTACAGAGTATTCCATCCATCATATAGCAAATATACTTTCTTCTCAGCAGCTAATGCATTCTAATCCAAATTAGACTAAATGCTATGCCACAAAGAAGCCATTAGTAAATACAAAAAAAATTAGAGATAATATCCTGTGTTCTATCAGAACATAATGGAATGCAATTAGAAATCAATGATAAAATAACAACAAAAACTACTCCTATAACCAGAGACTAAATAATATGCTATTGAATGATGCAATAATTACCAAAGATATCAGGGAAGAAATTTCAAAATTCTTAGAGGTAATTGAGAATGATGCAACATATCAAAATCTCTGGGACACTCTGAAAGCAGTACTATGAGGAAAGTTCATTGCATTGAGCTCATACATTAAAACAATAAAAAGTCAACAAGTAAGTGACCTAACATTACATCTCAAAGCCCTAGAAAAAGAAGAACAGATCAACACCAAAAATAATAGAATACAGGAAATAATTAAAATCAGAGCTGAAATCAATAAAATTGAAACAAGAGAAAATTCAAAAATTTAAAAAACAAAAAGTTGGGTTCTTTGAAAAAGTAAACAAAATTGATAAACCACAAGCCACACTAATGAAGAGAAGGAGTAAAAAAAACTCAAATCACTAGAATACACAGTGAAAAAGAAAAGAACACCATTGACATACATAACATAATTAGAAGCTACTTTGAAAATATATACTCCCAAAAAAGAGAAAATATCAAAAACATTGGCAAATTTTTAGAGACATATGATCCTCCTAAACTGAATCAGGAAGATGTGCACAATTTAAACAAATCAATTTCAAGCACCAAAATAGAAGAAGCCATAAAAGACTACCAACCAAGAAAACCCAGGACAAAATGAATATACAGTCAAATTTTACAAGACATTTAAAGAAGAACTAATACCAATACTACTCAAAGTATTCCAGGAAATAGAAAAGGAGGGAAACCTTCCAAATTCATTCTATGAGGTTACCATCACTGTGATACCAAAAATTGACAAAGACTTATTAAGGAAAGAAAACTTTAGACCAATATCCCTGATGAACATAAATGCAAAAATTCTTAAAGTACTGGCAAATCATAAACAAAAATATATTAAAAAGAAAGTACACCATGATCAAATGGGATTTATCCCATGGATGCAAGGTTGGTTCAAAATTCAGAAATCAATAAATGTAATTCATCACATCAATAGACTTAAAGTTGAGAATCACATGATCATTTCAATAGATGCTGAAAAATTGTTTGATAAAACACAGCACCCCTTCATGCTTAAAACTCTAGAAAAAATATAAATAGTGGAAACATACCTCATCATTGTAAAGTCTATGCTAAACCCATAGTCAACATCATTTCTAATGGAGAAAAACTGAAAGCATTCCCTCTAAAAACTGGAACAAGACAGGTATGCCCTCTTTCACCACTTCTATCAACATTGTCCTTGAAACACTAGCCACAGCAATTAGACAGACCAAAGAAATTAAAGGGATACAAATAGAAAAAGACAAACTTAAGCTGTCACTATTTGTGGATGACATGATCCTATACTTAGAGGATCCAAAAAACTCCACTAGAAAATATGTAGAACTAATAAATAAATTCAGCATAGTAGCAGGATATAAAATCAATATGCATGAATCTAATGAATTTCTATTCATAAGTAATGAATCCTATGAAAGAGAAATTAGGAAAACCACTCCATTCATAATAGCCTAAAAAAAATACTTGGGAATTAATCTAATAACGAGATGAAAGTTCTCTACAATGAAAACTACATAACACACTAAAGAAAGAAATTGAAGAAAACTTTAGAAGATGGAAATATCTCCCATGTTCTTGGATAGGCAGAATTAACATTGTTAAAATGGCCATTCTACCAAAGGCTGTATACAGATTCAAAGCAATTCCAATTAAAATCCCAATGACATTTCTCATAGAAATAGAGAAAGCAATCATGACCTTCATCTGGAAGAACAAGAGACTTGAATAGCCAAAACAATCCTGGGCAGAAATAGTGACATAGGAGGTATCACAATACCAGACATTGAACTATATTACAAAGCAATAGTAACAACAATGGCATGGTATTGGCACCAATATAGACAGCCAGACCAATGGTACAGAATAGAAGACACAGAAACAAAAGCAATATATAGTCACCTCATACTAGACAAAGGAGCTAAAAATGTACAATGAAGAAAAGATAGCCTGTTCAACAAATGGTGCTGGAAAAACTAGAAGTCCATATGCAGTAAAATAAAATTAAACTTCTATCTCTCACCCTGCACAAAACTCAACTCAAAATGAATCAATGACTTAGAAATTAGAACAAAGACCCTGCACCTAATAGAAGACAATGTAGGCCCGAATCTTCATCATGTTGTCTTAGGAGAAGACTTCCTCAATAAGACTCCCATAGCACAAGAAATCAAAGGAAGAATCAATAAATGGGATGGACTCAAATTTAAAAGTTTTTTCTGAGCAAACGATGCAATAAAAATATGTGAAGAGAGAGTCTACAGAGTGGGAGAAAATGTTTTCCATATGCCCTTCAGATATCTTCAAAATTTATAAAGAACTTACAAAACTTTACAAAAAAAAGTACAAAGAACCCAATCAACAAATAGGTCAAGGATCTGGACAGACACTTTACAGAAGAGGACATATCGTTGATTAATACTAATACTAATACTAATGGTCACTAATACTAATATCAATACTAATATATTAATACTAATATATATTCCATTTCTTGAAAGATCAGGTCCCTGGCCCTCGCTCCCTTCCTCTATCCTCTTACTGTCACCGCAGAGCTGGTGCTTTTCAATCTCAGTCTGAAGCACCCAGGACCAGAAGCCTCTCTGGTTTCCAAGGGAACTGTGATGCCACCACGCTGTCGTGCTGCCCCTCTGTGACCTCAGGTGCTCTCTGAGATGCGTACACCAATTCACAGAAGCCACTCCAAGAAAAATGCCAGGAGGGAAAATAGGAGTGAGGAAGGAGTCAGCAGATTATAATTGGAATGTCTATTGAACCAGGAATGAATGATCCCAGATATCTCCCTTCATACTAACAACCTGAGCATATTCTTCCTTGTACTGTAGTGCCTCTTGCATTTATACCATGAAATAAACTGTAAATTTTGTGAATCAAAGACAAACATTTCATATGTTTTACTAATCAGTCAAATTTAAATTGAATTAATCAAATTTTCTCCTAAGCCTTTCAATCAAATTTTTTTTCTACAGAAACTTGTGGCTACCTATACCTCCATCAATGGTGTGCAGCTATCAAGATCACTGAGGTCAGTCTTACAATTCTTCTTTATTAGATAATCCACCATTTCTGCTTTGCCAAAGTCACAGGCATAATGTAGAGCTGTTATGAAAGTAAGAGGCTTTGTTAGGACCTCATAAAATACCCTCTCAAAAATCTACAATTATTAATGAAATTATAAATATTAAATAAAAGGCCATTCCTATAGTATCTTCTGAGGAAAGTAAAATATTCTCCAGCTTTTATTACACACTGAATTAATGAATTAGCGCCTATTCTATTGACTTTTTCTTTTACCTTTCTTTTTTTTGGTTCTTCTAGGGTTCGAACCCAGGGGCACTTGACCCAAAAGTCATATTCTTAGAAATTTTTATTATTATTACTTTTAATTTTGAGGCAAGGTCTCACTAAATTGTCCAGGCTGTCATTGAATTTGTAATGCTTCTGCCTCTGTCTCCCAAATCACTATTATTATAGTCATGAGCTACTGTGCCTGGTCCCACTGATCTTTTATTTTTCTTTAATCTGTTTTTGTGTTGCTAGGGATGGACTTCAGAACCTGGAGCTTCCTAGGTAAGAGTTTTACCACTGAACCACATTCTAAGGCTAGAGCATCCCACTTGTCTATAAAGAGCATGGCCCTTGAGTCTAGTTCAACATTGGCTGGAATTCTACTTTAACCTCTGTGACTCACTAGTTAGACCACCTATCACTCAATTTTATCACCAATAAATAAGGATTAAAGTTAGTAGTTACCTCCCAGGATACTACAGTGATGCTTAAATGGGAATCTATGCAAAAATTTGAACAGTTTCTAGAAAAAGCAACAGTTCAATAATTGTTGCCTTGTTGGCTATTGTAATTATTACTATTACTATGAATCTACAAAGTATTTCAATTAATAAAATAGTACTATTATAGTGATTTTACTGATATCTTTTAAGGAGTATTATTTCAGTCAGTCTTAAATACTCTTTTTTCTATCATTTTAACATCACTGACTTTGGAATGCCACTAAAATTTAGGCTGCATTATAAGTATAATTGGGAACATTCAACTTTTTTATTCATACATGAAATAAAGAACCATCACATAATCCACAGTGCCTTACCTTGAGTGAAATGTAATGCAAACAAGAGGACTATAGTGGTACTAGTCATATGGGTGAAATTTAATTTAATATTTGTTCTTAAAATTATTATAGGTAAAGAGAGATGAATGACAAAACAACAATAAAAGACCAAATTTAAAACATAATAATCCTCATTTTTCAATTTTTTTTTCAAGTAACTTAGAGCGATAGGAAATGTAGCACCCAAATGAATTAGGATGGTTCACTTTATTCAATATTTAGACTTATAGGATATATGTAAATCAGGTATTTCCAATGTTCAATACTTAATACTGCCTTAAGTTTTAAAACAGTTTAGAGATTCCTAACTTCAGAGGTGTTTCTGGGTAAGGAAAGGGTTTACTTGAAATAAAGTCCTATCTCTTCAGTTTTAAATGTCTGATAAAGTAAACATAAAGCTTATAGGGAAGATTTTAGGAGACATTATGTCAATTATATACTAGGTACTCAGTGTATGGGTATAAACGAATAAAATAAAAGAAGAGGTAAGTATGCTTGAATTCAGTTTTTTAAGCAAAACTTATGAAGTAAAGCAATACTTTAGCAGCAGTAATAATCTTTTACACTTGCTTTCTTCTTTTTTGTCAGCATACCACTAAAGCAGATTTATCCTACAATGACATTTATGTAACAAGCCCTACATATAAAAATTCATGTGTAATATCTATAAACACAGATGAAAAGTTTTCTTTCACTTCTACATAAAAATGTACAAGAAAATGCAAATTCCTCTTTATATATTTTGTGTTGGCAAGGATTTTCCTAAGAAAGAATGAAGTGAAAAGAAAACTTCCTTTATTTCTACCTCTTTAAAAACTTTTATTTGTTTCATTTTGGTGCTGGTGATTATGTGCATGCCCTTTAGCTTGCTAAAGTCAAACTGACTTAAATCAGACAACGTACTCTTTTGCAGATGCTCATGTGATTTATGGATATAAGAAAAAATATTTATGCCCCTAGTAAGAGAAGAAATTTAATTCTATTATTAAATGAAATACATTTTTCATCTGTGAAGTTTTGAGGATGCAAGAGGAGTTGTACTTAGACTCTGCTGCTTAAAGTTAAGCTGCATAACACTCCTCAGATGATTAGATGGTATGTTCTGTGGAATGTTTAAAACTGTATACTTCCCTACCCACCAATTCTAGTATACTAAATATTTTCCATATATTTGCATAGTATGTATTTTATCCTGTTCTGGGCACTTATCTTTTGGCAGTTTGCAAACAGGTAATTTGTGAAAGTTTATAACATTTTTTGATACCCACATTGGCAAGTCCTCATTCTTTTTTTTTTTTTTAGTATTTTATTTATTTATTTATTTATTTATTTATTTATTTTTTATTGTAAACAAATGGGATACATGTTGTTTCTCTGTTTGTACATGGCGTAAAGGCATACCATTTGTGTAATCATAAATTTACATAGAGTAATGTTGTTTCATTCATTCTGTTATTTTTTCCCTTCCCCCCACCCCTCCCACACCTCTTTACCCTCTATACAGTACTTCCTTCCTCCATACTTGCCTCCCTCCCTAACCCTAACTCTAACCCTAACACTAACCCTTCCCTCCCCCCCATTATGTGTCATCCTCCACTTATTAGCGATATCATTCGTCCTTTGGCTTTTTGAGATTGGCTTATCTCACTTAGCATGATATTCTCCAATTTCATCCATTTGCCTGCAAATGCCATAATTTTATCATACTTTATGGCTGAGTAATATTCCATTGTATATATATAAAACAGCTTCTTTATCCACTCATCAATTGAAGGGCATCTAGGTTGGTTCCACAGTCTGGCTATTGTGAATTGAGCAGCTATGAACATTGATGTGGCTGTATCTCTGTAGTATGCTGATTTTAAGTCTTTTGGGTATAGGCCAAAGAGTGGGATAGCTGGGTCAAATGGAGGGTCCATTCCAAGTTTTCTAAGGAATCTCCACACTGCTTTCCAGAGTGGCTGCACTAATTTGCTGTCCCACCAGCAATGTATGAGTGTACCTTTCTCACCACATCCTCGCCAACACCTGTTGTTGCACGTATTCTTGATAATCGCCATTCTAATTGGGGTGAGATAAAATCTTAGGGTGGTTTTGATTTGCATTTCTCTTATTACTAGAGATGTTGAACATTTTTCCATATGTTTGTCGATTGCTTGTAGATCTTCTTCTGTGAAGTGTCTATTCATTTCCTTAGCCCTTTTGTCGACTGGATTATTTGAATTCTTGGAGTAGAGTTTTTTGAGTTCTTTATAGATTCTGGAGATTAGTGCTCTATCTGAAGTATGATTGGCAAAGATATTCTCCCACTCTGTAGGCTCTTTCTTCGCATTGTTGATAGTTTCCTTTGCTGAGTGAAAGCATTTTAGTTTGAATCTATCCCAGTGGTTGATTCTAGCTTTTATTTCTTGTATTCTGGGAGTCATGTTAAGGAAGTCTGATCGTAGACCAACAAGGTGAAGATTTGGACCTACTTTTTCTTCTATAATCTGCAGGGTCTCTGGTCTGATTCTGAGGTCCTTAATCCATTTTGAGTTTAGATTCGTGCATGGTGAGAGACATGGGATTAGTTTCATTCTGTTGCATATGGATTTCCAATTCTCCCAGCACCATTTGTTGAAGAGGCTATCTTTTATCCATTGCATATTTTTGGTCCCTTTTTCTAGTATGAGAAAATTGTATTTATTTGGGTTTGTGTCCATGTCCTCTATTCTGTACCATTGATCTACCTTTCTATTTTGGTACCAATACCATGCTGTTTTTGTTACTATTGCTTTGTAGTAGAGTTGAAGATCTGGTATTGCAATACCCCCTGTTTCACTCTTCCTGCTAAGGATTGCTTTCGCTATTCTGGGTTTCTTATTCTTCCAGATGAATTTCATAATTGCTTGCTCTATTTCTGTAAGGTTTGTCATTGAGATTTTAATTGGAATTGCATTGAATTTGTATAGCACTTTAGGTAGTATGGCCATTTTGACAATATTAATTCTTCCTGTCCAAGAACATGGAAGATCTTTCCATCTTCTAAGGTGTTCTTTAATTTCTTTAGTGTTGTATAGTTCTTATTGTAGAGGTCTTTCACCGCTTTTGTGAGATTGATTCCCAAGTATTTTATTTTTTTCGAGGCTATTGTGAATGGGGTAGTTTTCCTAATTTCTCTTTCTGAAGATTCATCACTTATGTATAAAAATGCATTGGATTTATGAGCATTGACCTTGTAACCTGCTACTTTACTGAATTCACTTATGAGTTCTAAGAGTTTTCTGGTGGAATATCCAGGTTCCTCTAAATATATAATCATGTCATCAGTGTACAGGGATAGTTTGAGTTCTTCTTTTCCAATTCATATCCTTTTAATTTCTTTGGTTTGTCTAATTGCTCTGGCCAGAGTCTCAAGAACGACGTTGAATAGAAGTGGTGAAAGAGGGCATCCCTGCCTTGTTCCAGTTTTTAGGGGGAATGCTTTCAGTTTTTCACCATTTAGAATGATATTAGCCATGGACTTAGCATAAATGGCCTTTACAATGTTAAGGAAAGTTCCCACTATCCCTATTTTTTCTAGTGTTTTGAGCAAGAAGGGGTGCTGTATTTTATCAAATGCTTTTTCTGCATCTATTGAAATAATCATGTGATTCTTTACTTTAAGTCTATTAATGTGGTGAATTATGTTTATTGATTTCCTGATGTTGAACCAACCTTGCATCCCTGGGATGAAATCCACTTGATCGTGATGCACTATCTTTTTAATATGTTTTTGTATGCGATTTGCTAAAATTTTGTTGAGAATTTTTGTGTCGATATTCATTAAGGATATTGGTCAGAAATTTTCTTTCCTTGATGAGTCTCTGTCTGGTTTAGGTATCAGTGTGATATTGGCTTCATAGAATGAGTTTGGGAGGGTTCCCTCCTCTTCTATTTTATGGAATACTTTGAGAAGTATTGGAATGAGCTCTTCCTTAAAGGTTTTGTAGAACTCGGCTGAGAACCCCTCTGGTCCCGGACTTTTCTTTGTTGGTAGGCTTTTGATGACTTCTTCTATTTCAGTACTTGAAATTGGTCTATTTAAATTGTGTATGTCCTCCTCATTCAGTTTAGGCAATTCATATGTCTCTAGAAACCTGTTGATGTCTTCGAAATTTTCTATTTTGTTGGAGTATAGATTTTTCAAAATAGCTTCTAATTATGTTTTGTATTTCAATCCTGTCTGTTGTGATATTTCCTTGTTCATTCTGAATTTTAGTGATTTGGGTTTTCTCTCGTCTTCTCTTTGTAGTGTGGCTAAAGGTTTATCAATTTTGTTTATTTTTTCGAAGAACCAACTATTTATTTTGTCAATTTTTTGTATTCTTTCTTTTGTTTCAATTTCATTGATTTCAGCTCTGAGTTTAACTATTTCCTGTCTTCTACTACTTTTGATGCTATTCTGTTCTTCTTTTTCTAGGACTTTGAGCTGTAGTGTTAGGTCATTTATTTGTTGAGTTTTACTTCTTTTATTAAATGCGCTCCATGAAATAAATTTCCCTCTAAGTACTGCTTTCATAGTGTCCCAGAGATTTTGATATGATGTTTCTTTGTTCTCATTTACCTCTAAGAATTTTTTAATTTCCTTCCTAATATCTTCTGTTATCCATTCATCATATAATAGCATATTGTTTAATCTCCAGATGTTGGAATAGTTCCTGTGTTTTACCTTTTCATTTATTTCTAACTTCAATACATTATGATCTGATAGAATACATGGTAGTGTCTCTATCTTCTTGTATTTGCTAACATTAGCTTTGTGGCATAATATATGGTCTATTTTAGAGAAGGATCCATGTGCTGCTGAGAAGAAAGTGTATTCGCTCTTTGGATGGTATATTCTATAAATGTCTGTTAAGTCTAAATTACTGATTGTGTTATTGAGATCTATGGTTTCTTTGTTCAATTTTTGTCTGGAAGATCTGTCCAGTGGTGAGAGAGGTGTGTTAAAATCACCTAGTATTATTGTGTTATGGTCTATTGGTTTCTGAAATTGAGAAGGATTTGTTTGACATACATGGATGAGCTACTGTTTGGGGCATAGATGTTTATGATCGTTATATCTTGCTGATTTATGCTTCCCTTAAGCAGTATGAAATGTCCTTCTTTATCCCTTCTGACTAACTTTGGCTTGAAGTCCACATTATCTGAAATGAGGATGGATACTCCAGCTTTTTTGCTGAGTCCATGTGCACGGTATGTTTTTTCCCATCCTTTCACCTTTAGTCTATGGGTATCTTTTTCTCTGAGGTGAGTCTCTTGCAGGCAACATATTTTTGGAACTTTCTTTTTAATCAAATCTTCCAATCTATGTCTTTTGATTGATGAATTCAGGCCATTAACATTCAGGGTTATTATAGAGATATGATTTGGTTTCCCAGTCATTTGGTTAATTTTATAAATTTTATTTATTTATTTGTTTGACACAACTTGTTTCCTCCTTTATTTGACAATTCCTTTAGGATAATTCCTCCCTTTGCTGATTTGCTTCTTTGTTTTTCATCTCTTCCTCATTGAATATTTTGCTGAGAATATTCTGTAATGCTGGCTTTCTTTTTTTAAATTCTTTTAGCTTTTGTTTATCATGGAAGGATTTTATTTCATCGTCAAATTTGAAGGTAAGTTTTGCTGGGTATAAGATTCTTGGTTGGCATCCATTTTCTTTCAGGGCTTGAAAAATGTTGTTCCAGGCCCTTCTAGCTTTTAGGGTCTGGATTGAAAAATCTGCTGATATGCGTATTGGTTTCCCCCTGAATGTAATTTGGTTCTTTTCTCTCACAGCCTTTAAAATTCTGTCTTTATTTTGTATGTTAGGTATTTTCATTATAATGTGCCTTGGTGTGGGTCTGTTGTAATTTTGTGTATTTGGAGTCCTATAGGCCTCTTGAACTTGATTTTCCAATTCATTCTTCAGATTTGGGAAATTTTCTGATATTATTTCATTGAATAAATTGTTCATTCCTTTGGCTTGTTTCTCTAGGCCTTCCTCAATCCCAATAATTCTTAAATTTGGCCTTTTCATGATATCCCATAGTTCTTGTAGATTCTGTTCATGATTTCTTACCATCTTCTCTGTTTGTTCAACTTTGTTTTCAAGGTTAAATATTTTGTCTTCAATGTCTGAGGTTCTGTCTTCCAGGTGTTCTATCCTATTGGATATGCTTTCTATGGAGTTCTTAATTTGGTTTATTTGTTCCTTCATGTCAAGGATTTCTGTTTGGTTTTTTTTCAATATCTCTAACTCTTTATTGAAATGATCTTTTGCTTCCTGTATTTGCTTTTAATTGTCGATTGGTGTGATCATTCAATGCTTGCATTTGCTCTTTCATCTCATCATTCAGTGCATGCATTTGCTCTTTCATCTCATCGTTTACTTCTCTGATCATTTTAATTATGTACATTCTGAACTCCTTTTCTGTCATTTCTTCTGCCATGCTGTCATTGGGTTTTATTGATGTAACATCTAGATTTGTTTGCAGCATTTTCTTTCCTTGTTTTCTCATGTTGTTCAGGTATCAGTGGACCGCTGAGATATTGCAGATTTCCTCTATTGACTTACAATATCCCTGAAGATTTCTATATATATCCCCCCTTAGCCTTCAGTATCCTGAAGTCTTGGAGGAAGTTGATAATGCGGTGCTCCACAAGGAAGCTGCCTCTCTAGGAGTGGTGGCCTTCAGGTGGGGTATAATCCCTGCTAGTGGGCAGAGGTGACTCCACTTGTTGACCAATGGTCATCCAAAGGGGACCTAGGCTGTGGGCTGAGGCAAGGCCTGTTTGGGCCTGAGTCTCTGGTTTTCCTGTCTTTGTGGGGAAACCTCACCCGGCAGGGAAGACTCAACTGGTGGGGAGGTGTCGCTGGTCAGTTCCCTCCTAGAGGTTCCCCTCAATTTACAGCTACCACCTGGGCTGGGCTGCCTTCCTCTGCAAAGTTCCCAGGGGCCTGGCCCTACCTCCTGGGCCTGGGAGCCTCACCCTTCGCAGATGAATCTCCTTAGGCTGCCCCTCCTCAGAGAATCTGCCCGCAGGACTGGAACCTTCGCTCCGCCCTAAGCCTGTCTCTGTGCGGCTCTTCCACCAAGAAGCCTCCTAGATCCTGGGACCCTGCTCTGCACCTAATCGCCTGGCTATGCGGTCCCTCCTCTGAGCAGCCACCTGGAGCCCCGTACAATCGCTCTGAGTCCCAGGGACCTGCCATACGCCTCTTCCTCCAGACTGCCACCCAGTATTCCGGTGCGGTCACTAGGAGTCCAAGAAACTCACTGTGGGCCTCCACCTCCCACCAACCACCCATAGCCCTGGGCAATCAATCACTCCGAGTCGAAGTGACCTTCCCCGTTCCTCCTCCTTCTCCAGATAACCCCCCAGGTGTTCAGGAGCAGTCGCTCTGAGTGGCTCTGAATCCACGTGACCCGCTGCATGGGTCCTCTGGGAAATCGCCCGGAGCTCTGGTGCGGCCACTCAAGACCAAGCGACCCACCATGCTTCTCCTCCAGGCAACCCCCCTGTGTTCAGGAGCTGTCACTTTAAGTCCAAACAACTCACCACTCGCCTTCTCCTCTGAGCAGCCACCTGGAGTGCTAATGCAGTCACTGCGAGTCCAAACGACCCACCATGCTCCTCCTCCTCCTCCTCCTAGTCCTCCGGTCAGGCCCCGGTGTTCAGAAGTGGTCTGAGTCCAAACAGCTCACCACACAGCCCTTCCTCTGGCAACCGCCTGTAGCTCTGGTGCAGTCACTCCGAATCCAAGTGGCCACGCTCCTCCTCCTCCTCCTCAGGGCAGGCCCCGGTGTCCTGAGTCCACACAGCTCTCCTCACCACTCCTCCCCTGGACAGCTGCTGGAGCCCCAGTGGTTGTTCCGAGTCCCAGCGCTGTGCCGAGCGGCCTCCTTTACGGAGCTCCCAGTTGTCCAAGTTCACTGCTCCAGCGAGGAGAGGGGCGTCTCACCGGCAGCTCTACTTCACAAAGTTCCCTGCGTTCCGGGACCACCGTTCCATCCGGGACGCCTTCCCAACGGGTGGGAGTCACTCGGCTGCTTTGAGTTGGTCCCAAGTGTCTCAATATCTCCTCTTTTGAATCCTGAGTCCTGGAGCAACATGAAATGCAGCCACCCTCTTGGCCGCCATCTTGAAACCCTCCAAGTCCTCATTCTTTACAAACATTTTCATAGTGTTATGATCTTAAAATACTGCATGCATATGGGACTGCAAAATGGTATAACTTTGATATTTTATTATTTGTGAAAATTTTGCAATATTGATAACTGTAGAAATAGCTCACATTTTGGGACAAGGAGTATTTCCTTCCACATAACCACCACCAGGGCCCAAGCCCATATGGATATCCTTAGTTCCTTGGGAACAAGGCAGGGCAATGCACAGTAGGGGAGAAGCAGGCAGCCTGTGCAGACTGGGAACCTTATGTATGCTGTTCCCTTATCCCTGGTGACTGAAAGCTTTCACTTCCTAGATTCTGTGGACCAATGCTCTGTTCTCCTTGCTTACATAAAAAGAAAAGAGTAAGGTACAACTACAGGGAACTGTATTGGAACAGAGGAACCAGCAATGTTGTGCAGAAAGATTTTGGCAGATTATTTTTAAGTGTTGTCTGTCAAAGTGGTGACAAAATTGGAAAAGCATAATATTTGGTGCTTTGGAAGGTGGGTAATCTGCCAGTGAACTTTATTTTCTGCTCTTTTGAAAAGTAACAATGAAGTCTTTGCAGAAAATTCAGGGCTCTTCCACAAGTCTTGCTCTGAAGACAGTTGGCTGGTGAAGAGGACACCAAGTTAACCTTCAGAATTTGATTAAATTGTGAGTCAAGCCTGTGAGAAGTAAGTTTTTTCTTCTTTCTGTAAGTTTCACAGTAATGTTATGAACAGAAGACAAGAAAACAAAAAACAAAAAATGGTGGAGCCATATTCTCCATTGAAGAGTTCTTGTAAGTTCTCTCAGTAAACAGCACATAATGTATTATATCTGAAGAACTCTTTTTCAGCCCTCATGTTGCTATATTATGAGCAATATTTAATCATTATGCACTTTTCTACAGTGTATATAATGTACTTTTGAAAGTCTGTACATTAACATTAAACTGCTGTGTGTACTTACCTGTTAAAACAGTCCTCAAGAAAACCAGCTGAAATTTTGCTTTTGTTTTACTGCTCATTAAGAGGACCTGGGTGTTAGACCTCTAAGATTTGCAGGTCCCCAGTACAGAGGCCTCCATGGGGGTCTGAAAGTCATCTCCTGGTGAAAGGAGAGCTGGTCTCCCTTCTGCTCTGCCCCATGAGCAGAGCCAGTGTGGTACAGCCCCATCAGTCCCTCTTCCCCAAACTGACCTCTTGCCCTTCAGCCCCTGACCACACAGACTCCTCCATACCTTGTGTTTTATCAGGTTCATCAACATCACCTCCCTGGAATAAAAAAACCTTTCACTGCTGCTAATTTGCCAATCTTTACAGCCTCGTAGAATCTCTGAATCTTGCCCTCCAAGTGAAAGGCAGCCAATTTCTTCCAGGCTGACTTCATCAGGAAGTCTTGTATACCCTTTCCCCTGGGGACTTCCTCAGTCTCTTACTTAATCCTCCCAAACAGAAGGAATTGCTGCCAAGCGCCCTAACTGGGCAGTTACTGTCAATGGTGGAATAGCTGTTGCCAAGTAACCCCATAAACATAACTGCCAGCAGTGGAATCTGAGGGCCAGCAGTGATGAGCTCCACAAGGGTCTGCCACCACACCAAATTATATCACTTTTATACTATTATATGGAGAATTTATTAATATAAAAACCCATAGGAAAGATGAAATATTATATAGGTTTAAAATACAGATAATACTTTAGAATTAATGCCACAGTGCAGTTATTTTATCAGTGTTAATGATACATGTGGATATTATATTATTAAAAGATACAGGGAGAAATCATATTAGTAATAAATAATATTTTTAACTTTATCATATTAGAATTAAGGGCCACAATTTATATATGATATTATTTTGGGATGCTGTGCTATGGATATAACATTAATCCTAAAGACCACAGTTTATATAAAATGAATTTTCATTTTGGTATCACATGCCACAAGACAGGCACATTATCACATTTAAAAGCTACAATGTGGATACCATCTCAGCCCTGAAAGTCACAAGGCAGCACCTTGCAGTTTCTGTGTTCTATTATGATTACTATCACTGCCAAAGATGTGGCAGCAGCTGCTCTATTGCTTTCCATGCTCTAATATGCTTGTCATATCATACTAAGGGCTACAATGCACCTGTTACATGAATTATTTGTGGGTCCATGGGAATAGCCTACCAGTCCTGAAAGACGCAGGGAACCTATTTGATCAAGTTTTAATACTATGACATGGACAATATAGCAATATTAAAAGCCCAAATACATCAATTTTATCACTTTTTCATACTATAATTTGAAATTCTTTTTCTTTTGTAAAGTCCAAAAAGCATCTATTTTATCACTTATAGATGCTATGAAATGGTTATCTGTTCAGTACTGAAGGCCACAGTGCATCTCTGATATTAGTTTAAATGCCATTAGCAGTATAATTTACTAATTTGGAAAGCCCCAGGGAGCTGTAACATCAATTTCAGTTTTCAAATACAGATGTTCTAGTAGCATTAATGCCACAGGGAAGTTAGTATATGAGAATTGAAGCTCTACATGAATATTAGATAAATACTAAAGGCCTGCAGAGAATGATTAGTAACAAATGCCACCATATAGTAATCATACTAACATTAAGGACCACACTATATATGATGTTGTATGATTGCATGAATACAAGTGACATTAATAACTAATGACCACAGGGAATGCCCCAAGGATTTTCTTTTTCACACAGACAGCCACAAGGTTGCCCCATTATCAGTTTTTAAAGCTATAATATGGATACCATGTCAGCATTGAGGGCCACAAGACAGTTTCCCTATCATTTTTCAATGCTACAAGGTGAATTACAAATGAGTACTAGGCTATCTTTTCTCCATTGCATATTTTTGGCCCCTTTGTCTAGTATGAGAAAATTGTATTTATTTGGGTTTGTGTCCGTGTCCTCTATTCTGTACCATTGTTCTACCTTTCTATTTTGGTACCAATACCATGCTGTTTTTGTTACTATTGCTTTGTAGTAGAGTTGAAGATCTGGTATTGCAATACCCCCTGTTTCAGTCTTCCTGCTAAAGATTGCTTTAGCTATTCTGGTTTTCTTATTCTTCCAGATGAATTTCATAATTGCTTGCTCTATTTCTGTAAGGTATGTCATTGGGATTTTAATTGGAATTGCATTGAATCTGTATCATACTTTTGGTAGTATGGCCATTTTGACAATATTAATTCTTCCTATCCAAGAACATGGAAGATCTTTCCAACTTCTAAGGTGTTCTTTAATTTCTTTCTTTAGTGTTGTATGGTTCTCATTGTAGAGGTCTTTCACCTTTTTTGTGAGATTGATTCCCAAGTATTTTATTTTTTTCGAGGCTATTGTGAATGGGGTAGATTTCCTAATTTCTCTTTCTGAAGATTCATCACTTATGTATAAAAATGCATTGGATTTATGAGCATTGACCTTGTAACCTGCTACTTTACTGAATTCACTTATGAGTTCTAAGAGTTTTCTGGCGGAATTTCCAGGTTCCTCTAAATATGTAATCATGTCATCAGCGAACAGGGGTAGTTTGAGTTCTTCTTTTCCAATTCGTATCCCTTTAATTTCTTTGGTTTGTCTAATTGCTCTGGCTAGAGTTTCAAGGACGATGTTGAATAGAAGTGGTGAAAAAGGGCATCCCTGCCTTGTTCCAGTTTTTAGGGGGGATGCTTTCAGTTTTTCACCATTTAGAATGATATTAGCCATGGGCTTAGCATAAATGGCCTTTACACTGTTAAGGAATGTTCCCACTATCCCTATTTTTTCTAGTGTTTTGAGCATGAAGGGGTGCTGTATTTTATCAAAACAAATGGTGCTGGGAGAATTGGAAATCCATATGCAACAGAGTGAAACTAAACCCATATCTCTCACCATGCATGAAACTAAACTCAACATGGATTAAGGACCTCAGAATCAGACCAGAGACCCTGCAGATTATAGAAGAAAAAGTAGGTCCAGATCTTCAACATGTTGGCTTAGGACCAGACTTCCTTAACAGGACTCCCATAGCACAAGAAATAAAAGCAGGAATCAATAACTGGGATAGATTCAAACTAAAAAGCTTTCTCTCAGCAAAGGAAACTATCAGCAATGCGAAGAAAGAGCCTACAGAGTGGGAGAAAATCTTTGCCAATCATACTTCAGATAGAGCACTAATCTCCAGAATCTATAAAAAACTCAAAAAACTGTACTCCAAGAATTCAAATAATCCAGTCGACAAATGGGCTAAGGAAATGAATAGACACTTCACAGAAGAAGATCTACAAGCAATCAACAAACATACGGAAAAATGTTCAACATCTCTAGTAATAAGAGAAATGCAAATCAAAACCACCCTAAGATTTTATCTCACCCCAATTAGAATGGCGATTATCAAGAATACGTGCAACAACAGGTGTTGGCGAGGATGTGGGGAGAAAGGTACACTCATACATTGCTGGTGGGATGGCAAATTAGTGCAGCCACTCTGGAAAGCAGTGTGGAGATTCCTTAGAAAACTTGGAATGGACCCTCCATTTGACCCAGCTATCCCACTCCTTGGCCTATACCCAAAGGACTTAAAATCAGCATACTACAGAGATACAGCCACATCAATGTTCATAGCGGCTCAATTCACAATAGCCAGACAGTGGAACCAACCTAGATGCCCTTCAATTGATGAGTGGATAAAGAAGCTGTGGTATATATATACAATGGAATATTACTCAGCCATAAAGAATGATAAAATTATGGCATTTGCAGGCAAATGGATGAAATTGGAGAATATCATGCTAAGTGAGATAAGCCAATCTCAAAAAGCCAAAGGAAGAATGATATTGCGAATAAGTGGATGATGACACATAATGGGGGGAGGGATGGGTTAGTGTTAGGGTTAGAGTTAGGGTTAGGGAGGGGGGCAAGTATGGAGGAAGGAAGCACTGTATAGAGGGAAAAGAGGGGTCGGAGGGGTGGCGGGAAGGGAAAAAATCACAGAATGAATCAAACAACATTACTCTATGTAAATTTATGATTACACAAATGTTATGCCTTTACGCCATGTACAAACAGAGAAACAACATGTATCCCATTTGTTTACAATAAAAAAAAAGTGGAAAAAAAACAAATGAGTACTAGGTCATCTATTTTATCATTTTTACATGCTACAATATGGAAAACATCTTAATATGCAGGGCATATGGCAACTGTTATATCAGCATTAGATGGTTACTGTAGGTATCTTATTAGCATTAAAAGCCAGAAGTCATATATTATATTAGTTTCTTATATTATGGCTATGACATTAATAATTAAGCACACCACACATGAAACATGGATTATCATTTTAGTGTTAAAGGCTGCCGGGTAGCTATTATATTAGTTTTGGATGCTATGTCATGTATATTGTATTAACATTAAAGACTACAGGGAATCTAGCATATTAATTTTACATGATATACTATGGATGTTTTTATAATAGTAAAACCACAGGGCAGTTATTAGCTTTACATGCTATGGTGTGCATATTACATCAATATTAATATCCACAAGTTAGCTCTTTTTTCTCTCTTAGATGCTACAGTATGAATAGTTTATCAATAATAAAGTTCACAGGGCAGCTATAGTATTAGTGTTAAAAGTTTATACAATGGATAATAGATTAGTATTAAAGACAACAATGCAGTTACTATATTACTTAAGAGTATATACATTACATAAATATTAAGAGCCAGCAGACTGCTATTTTATTAGTTGTAGATGCCATAGTTTGCATATCATGTAAGTATTACAGGTCACAAGGAAGCAATTACATTATTTTAGATTTGCTATCATATTAATATTGTCATAGGCAAGCTATTATATTAGCTCTAATTGCCACAGAGCAGATATTAGATCAAAGGCTATGCATGGATTTTATATTAATATTAAAGGCCAAAGGACAGCTAATATATTAGTATAAGATGCTGTAGTATACATGTTATATTAATACTGAAGACCAAATTTCAACTACTATATGAGCTATGTTATTGCATCAATATTTCTTTAATGCAAAGGCCAGAAGTCAGCCATTATATTAATTTTCAATGTTATTCTCTGCATACAATATTAGTACAAAGAGGCACATGGCAGCTATTATATTAATTTTAGGTAGCAAATTATGGGTATTCCATTGATGTTAAAGGTTAAAGGCAGCTATTTCATCAGTTTGAGGTACTAATGTCTGGCTATTTTATTACTATTAAAGGCCACAGGACAAATGTTAATGTAAGATGCTACAGTATGTATATCATATCCATATTAAAAGCTACAGGGCGGGTTGTTAGGTTTATTTTAGATGTTATAGTATGGGCATTATAATAGTATTGAAAGTCACAACACAGCTATTTTATTTGTGTTAGATATGACAATACGCATGTATTAATGTTAAAGGCCACAGAGCAGCTCTCAGTTTTTCATGAGGTAATATGGATATCATGTCAAGAATAAGGGCCACATGGAAGTTGCTATATTAATTTTAGAGGCCAGAGAATGGATATTTGACCAACTTTGAAGTCTAGCAGCAATTATATTAGTTTCAGATGCCATTCTATGAAGATTGTGTTAATATTAAAAGGCACAGAGAAGCTATTACATTAGTTTTGCATGCTATAATATGAATATTACATTAGCATTAAGGCCACTGGGAAGCTATTAGTTTTAGATGCTGAGGTATGGATTTAAATAAAGCCACAAGACAGCTATTATGTTATTTTACACTGTATAGTAAATATGTTACATTAATATTAAAGTTCAAATGTCAGCTATTATGTTAGCCTTGGATTCAATAATATGGATATCATATTAGTATTTAAGGTTATAGGACATATATTACACTAGTTCAAACTGTTTAAGTAAGATATTACATTAAATAAAGACTACATATCACATTTTATGTTAGGTTTTGATTCTATAGCATGGACAGTACATTTATATCAAAGGCTCAAGTTATCCACTGTATTAGTTTAAGATGCTGTAATACAGACATTATGTTACTATTAATAGCCACAGGGCAGCTATTCAATTTGCTTGAGATCTTAGAGTATGAATATTATTTTTCTACAAAAGGATACAGGTCAGTTATTAGTTTTGGATTTTATAGCATGGGTATTGTATGAATATTAATAGTCACAGGATAGCTATTATATTAATTTTAGATGCTATATTATTGATATTACATAGATATCTGAGGCCACAGGACAGGAATTGTTTTAATTTTAAAGAATGGAATACATTTATCATATTAACATTAAAGGACACAGTCATCCCTTATACTAGTTTTAGATCCTATAGCATAGGTAGATTATTAGTACTAAGAGCACAGGATATAGATGGTATTAAGATGTCATATTATAGATATTATATTAATGTTTAAGTCCACAGGGCACCTATTATATTAGGTAGACATGTTATCATATGGATATTAAGTTAATATTAAAGAACACATGGCATCTATTATGCTAACTTGAGAAGCTATAGGATTCATAGCCTATTTATTTAAAGTTCACAGGCAGCTAATATATTAGTGTGAGATTCTGTAGTCTGGCTATTACAGCAATATCAAGGGTCAGCTATTATATTAGTTTAGTTACAGAGGCTATGTAATGGATATCACATAAGTATTAAGGGATGCAGTGTAGTTATTATATTCACATCAGACACTTCAGTATGGACATATTATTATTATTAGAGGCAATTATATTCAATGTCAGTGCTATCAATGGACTTTAGTAGTAAAGGACACAGGGGCATCTATTAGATTAGATGAGATGAGACAGTTTGTATAGTACAGTAGATTTAAGGTCCAAAGGACCTTAGACTAAAATGGTACATTACATTAATAATACTACTGTAAAAGATAGCAAAGCAGCTATTATATTAGTATTGGATGCTATAGTATGGATATTTAATTTATATAAATGCCACGACACAGCTCTTATATTAATCTTTGATACTATGGAATGAGTATTATAATACTTTTAAAGCCACAGGACAACTACTACATTAGTTTAAAATGACACAGGATGGACATCTTTAGTATTAAAGAACAAAGAATATAATACCTATTCTATTAACTTTATATTTTACAGAATCAATATCATTAGTATTAAAGATCACAGAGTTTCCATGCTAATATTTTGGTACCACAGTGCATCTCAATTAGTATTAAGATCACATGGAAGCTATTATATTAGTTTTAGAGGCCACAATATGCATACTATATTAGTATGAAAGGCCACAGAGCAGCTATAACAGCAGTTTTTGATGCTGTAGTATGGATATTATATTACCATTAAAGGCCACAGGACAACTATTAAATTAGTTTCTGGGAATACAGTAGTGATATTAAAGTTAAAGGCCTCAGGGAAGTTATTATACTAGTTTTAGATGCTATGGTATGGATATCATATGCTTATCATAGGCCACATGGAAGTTATTTTATTAGTTTTAGATGCTACACTATGGATATTATATTAGCACTAAACCAAAAGTCAGGTATTATATTGAATTTAGATGCTGTAGTATGGACAGTACATTATTATTAAAGTCCACACACCAGCTGTTAGAATAGTTTAGATGCTATTATATTAGTTTTAGATTATATATTATAGATATTATGTTACTCTGAAAGTCCATGGGGCAACTGTTTTATCAAGTATAAATGCTCTACTATGGAGATTATATTAGTTCTAAGGTCCACTGGACAAATATTACATTAGCATTAGCTGCTATAGTATAAATATTATATCAGTGTGAAATGCCACAGGCAGCTATTATATTAGTTTTAGATGCCACATAACAGATATCATATTTATATAAAATGTCACAGGACAGTGAATATATATGTATATGATGCTATAGTGTGGAGATTAATTAAACATTAAAAGCCATGGGAAGAGCATTGATATTTCATTGATGTTAAGGGCAACAGAGATGTTATAATTTAGTGTTAGATGCTAAAGTATGGGTATTACCTTAATCTTAAAGGCCACAGAGCAGCTATTATATCAAACCCTTCATCCTTTTCACAGGGTGACACAATTCCCTTGACAGATGTCCTCCATTGGTCAGGTGACTCCCAAACTCTCTTCTAAGTCCATTCCTATTTTCTTTTTAACTTCTATATTTTTCTCCTCTTGTTCTTTTCAACAGGTAACATTTTTGTTTAGCTTTCTAAAACATTTTGAGCCAGGTGTGGTGATACACACCTCTAATATGAGCTACTCTGGAAAGTTAAGGCAAGAGGGTCACATGTTTGGAAAACCCACCTAGGCATCTTAATGACAAGTCTCAAAGTAAAGAGGGCTGGGGATTTTCCTCAGTGGTGGAGCACTGGCAGTGTGAGGGAGGACCTGGTGTCAAACCCCATCACCAAAAAATAAAGTAAAATGCTATCTTAAAATAATTACAGTCTTCCAGGAAGTTGGTAAAATAATATATTTTGTATACTCTTCAACCAGTTACCTTAAATGGCATTGTTTTACATACCTAATACTAAACCAGGATATTGACAGTGCTGTGACTGGGTATGAAAGGAAAATGCTCTTGTAAAAGCAAAATGGTTTTACCATGTGTATTGACAGTGATTGGACGTGGCTTGGAAGAAAAATCAGGTCCTGATCTCAAAATCTATAGCTAATTGTAATCCTGTTGATGTTATACAACAGGCACCCCAAAACAAGAGATCTTTGGAAAGGAATAAATTTAAATATGTAGTTGATACTTCAGTAAGTTATGGCAATCACACCTTTTAAGTTAAAATATCAGAGGAATGACACTACCTCCCTCATCTTGGTGGCTTTGTGCTAGTTAAAAAAACAGGAAATGAAACAGAAAAAAAAAAAACAGATGCAATGGGCAGAAGCTGGGGGTGTAGCGCAGTTGCAAAGAACTCACCTAGATCTTGTGATGCACTGAGTTTGATCCTCACCACCATATGAAAATAAATGAATGAAAATAAGGGTATCATGTTCATCTGCAGCTAAAAGTAAAAAATAAATAAGACAGCTTATATATATATATATATATGTATATAAAACATCATTCTAAAAAATGCAATGGGCACGTTTAATTGCCAGATGAAAATTTTTTAATAGAAATTTGTGTATTATTAATTATTTCATTTACTTATTTATTTTGCTACCAGGGATTGAACCCAGGGGTGCTTAACCACTAAGTCACACCCCAACCCTTTTTGATACTTTATTTAGAGATAGGGTCTAAGTTGCTTAGGGCCTCACTTTGAACTTGTAAAACTTCTGCCTCAGCCTCCCAAGCCACTGGGATTACAGGTGTGTATCACCATACCCAGTCATAAATAAGATTTTGATATCATTCTCTAATCCAAGGAGTCAGGGATCTTTGAAGAAATGTCGCATACTAGAATCAAGAGAGTAAATATAAAGCCAGGGTAACATTTAAGTATCAGAAAGAACTTTGGGATGAAGCAAAAAAATATATGCTAAAGGACAACAGGAGATAATGGAAAAAAGATCCCAGTGGAAAGACCCCAAATATTAAACCAAGAATGAATTGAGGAATGAAGAACTACAGAACTGGTTAATAAATAACAGCATAAGGTAACTATCTAATGTCCACAATGATACAAATAAGTAACTGAATAGGAAAATAATGGGTTGACTGGAAACCACTTGTGCAGAATTTCAGATAATTGGGGCACACAGTCAGCCATCAAGGAGATGGTGCTAACTCCCTGTTTCTTATGTGCAGGCCATGCAGGGTGACTTCCTCCAGAAGAACACAATGTGGACACACAGAGACAGAAACTTTCCAATGAGAAATGTGAAAGGCCCTGCCTCAGCCAGGTGAGCAAAGTCTGTACTAACAGGATATTCCCCTTTGGGGCCTGAGATCACAGAGATGCTGTCCACCTCCATGACCCGCCTCCCCAAGACCCATAGCCCCATGATAAATATAAAGATAAAATGTAAATATTAATAGAAATCAGTGTAACAAGTACCTGAAAGACCGTCCTCAACCTTGTGAAGGTCTTTGGAACAAGGAAGGTCTGAGAAACTGTTCACTCGGAAAGAGAAGTCTTTAGGGACAGGAAATTAATGTCATTTGGCATCCTGGATGTGGTCCTGGAACAGGAAGAGGCAGAACTGAGAATGCAAAGGAAATGCAACTGCACTTACTGATAGCACACTAGTGTTTGTTCTTCATGACGTTTTCTAGGACATTAACCCATTTAAGACAGAGCACGTAAATCATATCAAAAGAAAAATGAGGGCTAGGGAGATAGCTCAGCTGGTAGAATGCTTGCCTCACAAGCACAAGGCCCTGAGTTTGATCCCCAGTACTACAAAAAAAAAAAAAAAAAGAAAGATAGAAAGAAAGAAAGAAAAACGAGGATGAGGCTACCTGGGAAATCTCTGTATTTTCTTTGCATTTTACTTATAAAGATTAAAAACTACTCAAAAAAATTTCTTAAGACATAGTTATATGTTTTCAAACACTTGGATGTTTATACAATTATAATTGCTGATAACTGACATTCTAACTAGTTCTGCATTTTACTATGAATTCAGAAAGTATTTTAACAGAAAATTAAACCATTTCATCTAATATGTGATTCAAGATAGCACCACTTTTACAGGATTTATGTTCAAATAAGAACACATGTAGGTCAACTTATATATTTATGCAGTCACTAGGTACTAGGTATGGCTTCTAAAAACTTGACCATTTTGCACTAAAATAACATTTTAGAGACTATTTCAACTCATGACTGAACTACGTCCACAGAGGAACTTTCACTGTGACTATCTCAAAGAATCCTTGTCCTATTTTTATTTCTATATGTACTCTTTGGTAGTAATAGATTCAAATTGTTCATTTGATTAATAGTCAAAGATAAGAAAAAGTTAAACAGGATTGGCAACCACAGTGGATGATGGCTTATGAGCAGAAGAGGTTAGAAGGATACCAGATTCTATCACCTCCATGATGCTCTGCAGGAAGTAAAGAAACTGGGGAAACAGTCCACGAATGATCTTAGATGCTGCTGCTTTGGAAATTACTTTTTCTTTTAGAAATCACAAACCATTATTGGAGGCCCAAACTCTTGAATGGTCCCAAATTAAGTTGAACTTCTAAGTGATTTTATTATCACTCTATCTAGTCATAAAATTTATGATAAATAAAGTTGCTGGGGATGCAGCTCAACAGAAGAGCACTTGTCTAGCATGCAGGAGGCCCTGGGTTCAACCTCCAGCACCATAATAAAAAAAAAAAAAAGAACGGTGTCTTATTTATCTAAACAAGTACAAAATGAATAATCACTTCTAGCAACATGTGTTAGACCTGAAAGTGTGAACACTATCAAAATTAAAATATTCCCTCAGACTGGATCACACACCTAGACTATCATGAACAGTATTGCCTCATCATAAAGCATGTTCATCTTAAGCATACATCAAAACAACAAAAAAGCCTTTACTGTTGACAAGGAAAAATGGACATGGTCTAGCTTAGGAAAAGACACATTAGAAGCATATAATACTGACATCAAATCCTCCAGGACAAACCAGGCACTTTGATATGTCTGTTACCCCAGAACTTGGCAGGCTAAGGAAGGGGGATAAAATATTTGGGACTCACCCAGGCAATTAGGCAAAACCCTGTCTCAAAATTGAACATTTAAATGGCTGGGGATGTATGTACCTCAGTGCTTGCCTAACATGTGCTACAATGGTCACTTGGTTCAATTCTCACTGCCAAGAAATGGAGCAGGCCAGACATTTGATTACAGAACAGGGCAGAAGTCATTATGCCAACCTTCCAAAATGATCAAACTTAATTGCACTGTGTTCAGCTCATAATATAATGTGTCAAACCCCTGCTTCTTCTAATTCAAATTTGATGGCCTTTCAAATATAATAAAAATTGTATTTTTTTGTTAATAAATTCAACAAATATGAGAGGTATACATGACTTTGATCTGAAAGCCATAGGGGCACTGGCATTATGATAAAACCTAGTCATGGCACTTCCTTTGACAATAGGTCCATCCCCTTGATGGCAAGGAATAAGAGAAAAACTTTCTGATGAATGTACAACTTTAGGAAGACAAATGGATACATTTTGTAAGTTTGAAAATTAGAAAAGAAAATGATTTTCAAAAGATTGTTTTTATAAATATATCAGAATTGCAAAAAGCAACAGCTGTCTTGTCTCATAAGTACTATAATAATTTAAGTTCAGAGGAAATTTCATAGAGTGGTTTGAAATATTATGCCATATAATAGCTGACATTAAACATATTACTGTCATGCTTCTATCTTCTAAAAAGGATTTGAAAAGTTGTCTTAAAGTCATCTGAATTAGAAAGATTTATTGTGGTGTGTGGTGTGTGTGTGAGTGAGTGTGTGCGCGTGCGCACACGCACTCGTGCATGCTTGCACATGCTGCTGAGAACCAAGCCAGGGTTTCTCACATGCTAAGTAAGTGTTCTGCCACAGGAATGTGCACACAGTTGACCCACCCTGAGCAGCCTTCCAGTAATGCCCCAAGTGGCCCCACCCCTCCCCACACACCCCAACACCCCAACCCATTCTGCCCTGCCCCACTATTCCCTGCCACCCTTGCGCTGCCTTGCCCCTCCCCACCCCGCCTTGCCTTGCCCTGTACTGAGGGTGGCCAGACCCAAGTGTTGCCAGACCCAAGGGTGGCGACCTTTACAAGAGAGGTGCATTACCCATGGCAGTTGCTGCCACAGGATGGGTCCAGTATGAAGAGTCCCTGGCCTCCTGTTCCTCTGTGCCCTTCCCCGAGAACTTCCTGTCCCAGATCCCCAACCTCCAGGCCCAGGCCCCTTGGGTCGGTCTCAGATTGCACTCCCTCCGCCCCAGGACACATCAACCTGATACCCAATAGAGGGTGCAGGCCTTCCCCAAGGGCAGCCTGACCTGAGGGAGGCGGCCTTCCCAGATGGCAGCGGTGTTACCCAGGCGGCCTTACCTGAGGGCGGTGGTAGGCAGCATTACCCAGGGGCAGCGGCCTTAGTGGAGGGAGGCTGCCTTTCCCGTGGGCAACCTTCCCTGAGGGCAGTCCTGTGACCATGGTGGCATATGGTTCAGGCACTGAAGCAGCCAGACACCAACACCTGACACAAATTTGAGGCCTCCAGAGCACCGGCACACTTGGAACGGGCAGGTCTGGGCCTGCGCTGTGCATCCACCTGTCTAGCCCCACCTGTCTCAGCTGCCTGAGCGCTGGGCATGCACAAAAAGCACCGGTGGCCTGGGCAAGCCCCCACGTGGCTCTGCCCACTGTGGACTCGCTGCATGTGTCTGAGTCCCAAACCATAAGAGGTCTGCTTTGGGGATGGGAGGCCCCACTGGGAGGAGATCCTGAGGGAGCGAAGCACTGCCTCTGGCCCTCCTGTCCTTGTCTGGGCACTGGCCAGCATGCGGACACTGCTGAGAGTGATGCCCAGCCCAGCTGGTGAGCCAGCAGTACAGCAGCAGAGGATGGCATGAGTGGTGTGCCTGGGGCTGAGACCAAGAAGCCCGAATGGAGGACAAGCCTGGCTCAGTTGTGAGGTGGGAGCCTCCTTCAAAGGACAGGATAAGCCCTTTGTTAATCCCCACTTTGGCATGCTACCTGCCATGGGTATGCCTTGTCTTACCCAGCTTGACGTCATCTGTGGCCCTGCATCATCTGGCAGGGAGACCACCAGCAGGACGCCTTATTTGTGGCTATGAAGGTTTAGTTGTACTTATTGATGGCCACCATGATAAGCATCATCATTTTTACTGTTAGTCACCCATTGTATGAAAGTCTCCAGGGAGCACAGAATTAGATCTATCCTTGCAAATGGGCTTATACGTAAGGAATGACAGAGGGACATCTCCTTGGGCTCCCTAGGAGAAATGCATTCTAGGGAACAGCAACACCCAGCTCCTATGGTTGGGAGTTTTGGGATTTCGTGGAGTCCAACATGGTACCTTGAGCACATTAGAAAAATGGAAATAGTATTTTCTAGTAAGGAAGTCAGCTGCTTTGGTCCAGCTATACTGTTAGTGAGTAACAGAGGGCAAGCAAAGTGGAGAGGCTGGATAGGTTTTGTTTTCTTTTATTGGCACACAAACAGTTTTGAATGTTAATGTATTAATAAATCATTAATTTCAACAGCTAAAGTAGCCCCTGAAATATTTGCTATGCAGAAGGTCAACCTCAAGAGCATTTGGGTCTCATGGTGACATGGAAATCCAGGTTTAGATCTGACAAAATATCCTGGTGCATTTGAGCCATAGTCCTGCATGATGACATGTCCCTCTGCAGGCACTTCACAAGCCTCTGGGTCACTGTGGCATCCCTGGGCTAGCACTTGCTTCCACAAACCTGCTCTCTGAGAAGGCACCAGCAATGCCATCCTGTGCCCCAAGAGTATCAGCTCCAGTCAGGGATGATTTCCACCCACAGAGGCCACGTGGATGTGTCTGGGGATGTAACTGCCATCATACAGGTTTGTTTTTGTGACATGTTTTTGCTGTGTGCCGAGTATTTTTTTTACTGACTGAATCTTACCAGTGCCATTACAGACCTGCCTGTGGTGTGGGGGTTCATGGGGTTCAGGGAAGGATAGTCTTCTGTCCCACAGGTCCTACTTTTAGACACATTTTCCATGAAGAGCCTTGTACCTGAAATAGCTTACATTTGTGTAGAACCCAGAACTGTACAGCACATTTTATTCACAGGATCGGATTCAACCTTTAAAGCCACTGAGGAAGAAGAAGAGGTATCCTTACTCCACTTGAAAACCAAGGGAAGGAGGGACCCTCCCCCAGGTGGTCCAGTAGGCATGGGACCAACCTGAGTCCTGATCTGGCCACTGCAGGCTCTGCTTCTGTCCCTGCTTCTGGATGGCACCTGTGTGCTGCACACCCCAGTTCTGCCTCCTCTTCTGCTGGATTCCATCAGAGAAGCAGCTTCTTCACTTTCCATTCTCTCCCTGAGATCTCACATTTACACTAGGCCACAGTTCTGCTCCTGAGGCCAGTGTAAACCCCAGTTCTTGTGATTCTTTCTTGACAGATCTCAACCCTGAATCACATTTTCTCCCACCTGGCCATAGTCGGCCCTCAGTTTCACTTCCTGTTTTTCTTCTGGCGAGTGTGTGACTGCTGAGCACATGATTATCTTGTTATTTTACAGATTCCCATGTGAATATTTTGTCAGTATCCTTTCTGGGGAAGGGTTAATAGTTCAAACCCATCATTTTACTTTCAAGAGTAGAGACTTACAAAAGCTGCCTGGGGGGGATGGGGCCCAGCATGCACAGGATGCCTGGTTACTCGCTGCTTGCCCTGTGCAAGGAGCATGAGACTCAGGGGAGCTGAGGCTGGATGGCAGAGCCCTCCAAATGTGCCCAGGCTGACTGTGCACCCAAGGGTCGTCTCTGCCTGTTTTCCTATTGGTTTAATAAGTAAAGAACAGGCTTTATATAATCTCCTCCCATATTTCTTCTCTTAAAAATCTTCAATGATCTCTTGAAACAAGCCAACAAACATTGAAGCCAAGGGCTGGGGAGGTAGCCCTGGCTACCAGAGTCATCTCTCCATTGTCCAGCATTTTGATATGATGCTCTAGTTTCCCAGTCTTGAGTTTGTCCCTTTGGCAAAAACACCACAAGTAGAATCGTGGAGAACTCGGATACTAGAGCAAGGTATTCAGTCAGACATGTTACCCTAAGTGTGGACCCAGTCCATGTCTGTGTCCTGCTCCTCAGCCCAACCCTGCCTGGTGGCCTCTTCCAGGGAGCACAGATATGGCTTTGGCACACATCAACTCAGAGACACTACTTCTCTATCTGCCTTAGCACAGCCTAGCCAGCCAGCACCCAGGGAGGGATATAGATTGGGGTCTGCTCCCTCTGGGGCCTGCATGTTCTGAACATGGTGGCCACATCACCATCCCTCAAGGGGCCCAGCCATCTCACACATGTTGGCCTCTGGATGGCCCACCCAGGCTGGTCCAGGAGGGAGCAATCCCAGCACTCCTTTTGGAGGCCAAAGATGTCCCTTTGTACTTGCAGGACATTCACGTATCCTGAGGGTGGACACCTTTGCCCTCAGGTGGGAGGCTTCTTGCTGAACTTCTGCATGGCTGCTGTGGAATCCCAGGCTCCCCGTTCAGCTGCAGCTTGTGGAGCCCTAGCCAGCCCAGCTCCTGGCTGCCATCACTGAATGGATGGAAAATGGCAGCCCCACTGCTCATGCCCAGGCCTCGGAGGAGCTGCTGCCACTTCCCAGGGAGCCTCATTCACTGACAGATAAACCCCTGAGAATGGGCAGCCTTCTACCCAATCAATGGGAGATGGGAGGCAGGGCCTGCATCTCCAAAGAAGCATCCCTTTCACTCACATTGCTCTCTAGCAGGCTGCATCTCTGAGGAAGCGTCCCTTTCTCCCAGGTACTCAGTTGGTGTACATCAGCTGTTCATCCTGTGTCCTTGTCACCCCCAATGTCTTGGGACCTGTAAGCAAGGGCCCTTCTTTCATTGCTTACCTTAATAATTTGTGATTCCTCTTCTTCCCTTACTTAGACTGAATAGGGGTCTATTAATTTTATTAATATTTTTTAGAATTAACTTCTCATTCATTGATTTTATTCTCATTGAATTGATTTCTTCTCTAATTTTTATCATTCTGATTTTCATAAGTGTCCATGGCATCAGTTTAGGTGGTTATTCAGATCTTTCTCTTTTCTAATACATGCACTCAATGCTATGAATTTCTTGGATATGGTTTCATTGCTCCCATGTAATTTTCAAACCTTTGTTTTCATTTTCAATTAATCTAATTTTTTTTATACTGGGGATTGAACTCAGTATAAAACCCGAGCCACATCCCCAGGCCTTTTTATTTGTTTATTTAGAGACAGGGTCTCAGTTGCTGGGGCTGGGTTTGAACTTGCCAAGATGCTGTGACCATAGGCATGTGCTGTTGTGCCTGGAAAATTAGAAATCTGTTGTTTAATCTCCAAGCATTTTGTCAGTCCCCAGCTCTACTTTTAAATTGCTTTCGGACTGAGCTCTCTTGTGAGAGTTCAGATGTCCTATGCTTCCTGTTCTTGCAAACTTGCTGGGGTGCATTCCTCTGCCCAGGATGAGGTCCATCTGGGTGGATATCCCACCTCAGCCTGAGAAATTACAGTGCTTTGCTGCTGTTTGGTGGTGCCATCTGTTGATATCCATCCTGTCCAGCTGGCTGGTGGCACTGTTGAGTTCAGCTCTGTCCTTGAGGAGCTTGGCCTGCTGGATGGGTCATGCACATCCTGTCACATGCAAGGATGGTCTAGTTGTAGCTGCATGTTCTTCTGCCCCCAAGTCAGCTGGGCTCTGGAGAAGCCTCAGCAGACCAGAGTCTGGTCTGTAGTGTCCACTGAGGGCAGGGCCCTTCAAGACTCATTTGCTCCTACATGCTGAAGCATGGTTCTCTTGTCTCTGTTTCTGCTGGAAGGTGATAGGTCACTGAGAACCCTGCTGGGTTCCTGCTTGGAGAGCTCACAGGGGTTTGGACCTGCCAGCGACTGGTCTGATGGCTTCCTTGGTCTCTCAGTCTTGTCTGTGTTGGACCCCGAGGAACCTCTCAGGCTTTTACTCAGGCTTTGGATTTGTAGCTGTGTTCCTTCTGTCTCTGGGCTTCTGTTTGTTTCTCCCTTAAATTTGGGAAAGAGTTTACTCTGGGCCCCCCTCTGACAGGTGGAGAAAAATGTTGAAGGATTCAGAGTGCACTTGGTGTTGGGATGAGCTGTGGCTTCCAGCATTTTGCAGGCTGGACCAGAAACTAGATAAGCATTTACTTTAAAGATCCATTTGCCAGACTCTGTCTATTTCTGAGAGCCTTGGGCATCTGGACTCAATACCGTCATGACTGAGGAGGAGCTTGACATGATTTGGTTTTATTTTCTGGATCTATTGGGTCTTTTGCCCCTGCATCTTTCCTTCTGTCTCCATTTGTGTTCAGTGTGTATCTTCTGGTACATTATATTCATTCTCTTGCTGCTTCTTTTGCTACATATTTTGAGTTACTTTTTTGGGGTTTTCCTGGGAATTGCAATTAATCTTTTAATTTTAAAACAAGATAGTTCAGATTAATGCCAATGTGATTTCAATAGCATGTGGAACTTGGCCTTAATACTGCTCCTTTTTCTCTTTTCTCTTTTTCTCCAGCATCATACAAATTACATCTTTAAGAGCATATCAACACAGCTCTGTAACCATTGCTTTATTCAGTTGTCTTTTAATCTGACAAGGGAAAAAAAGAGCAACAAACAGAAACATACTTATCTCTTCTTTTATAATTAACTATTTAGTTACCTTTAGCGGTGCTTTTTATTTCTTTGTGTTCATTTGATTTACTGACTAGTGTCTTTTCATTTCTGCCTGAAAGGCTCTTTCTTCTTAACAACTTTTGGTACAGAGAGCATATCAGTGATGTCTTCTCTGATTCTGTGTTCAAGTGTCTATTTCTGAAGGACAGTTCTGATGGATATGGAACACCTGATTGGTCATGTTTTATTTGGGGCCACTCAAGTGTTTCTTCCCAAGGTTTTGGACTCCACTGTTTCTTAGGAGAGTCTACTGTTCATCTTACTAAGGAGCTATCTTGTGCCAAGTTCCTTGAACTGCATTTGATCACATAGATTGATTTTATTTAATTGCATTATCCTTATATTCCTGGGATAGATGCTACTTGGTCACTGTGTATAAATCTTTCAGTGTGCCATTGGACTTGACAAGCCTGTGGTTTGACAATTTATGTCTGTGTTTGTAAAGGATTTGGGTCTATAGTTCTCCTGCATTACCTTTGGCCTGGGTGTCAGGGTAAGGATCTCCTGGAGTAGATAAGACATGTTCTCTCTGCTTCTCTTCCTTGGAAGTGCTCAGGTGGAAATAATGCTCATTTTCCCTTAAATATGTAATAGATTTACCCATGAAGACACCTCATCGCAGATTTCTTTTTGTTGGAAGGTCTTGTCCTCTTTATAAGTGACATGTGTAAATTTGCTTTAGAATATTTCTCTGTCACTGAAGCTAAGTTCATATATCAGGAAGGAGAGTGACCATTAGTAGGAGTTTTAACAAGTTGTTCTTTCAGTTTTATACAGTTAATGCTTATGTTTTCTATAATCAGAAAACAATGTTAACAGACAGAATCAGGAAGCATACATTAAAAAAAACTATTGCTTTGAAATGATAAGATAATTTTATCATTCTTTAATTTTACTGTACCTTCCAAGTTTTCTACAATAAATACATGGCATTTGTGAGATAAAAGTATTTACATTCTGAAATATGTGTGTGTGCATGTGCAGGCTCAACACAGAAGCAAATTGTCAATAAATACATCATAGTGTTCTAGAAGTCTTATGAGTGGTGAGGTTTTTGAGAGCCTTACTTTTTCTTTACACTTTCTGTTATCTTCCATTTTAATACTGAGTATCTCTGGCATAACAAGGAAAGTGAAGGCCCTTTATGTATCCTTGCTGTGCTTGTTGTGTTAGGCTTGGACTTTGCCCACTGTTTACAAAGCAGAGCTGCTTTTGCCTGTAGGCTGTGGGAAAGCAGTGTCCCTTTTGAGGGAGGGGTGCTCACATGGCTAGGCTGCTGGCCAGCAGGGCCACTTCACCCCCAGGACCTCTAGCTGGAACCAGGGCTTCAAGGCCCCATGTGGAACAGAGACTCATCATGACTGCAGGGAGTCACAGGATCTCAGGAACAGGGGACCTGCTTTACCTGTGGTTGGCTCTTTCTGCATCTTCTGGTGGCTCAGGAGGGGGACAGGTGGAGTGTGAAGGTCACAGAGTCACACCTTGCTCAACTCCTCAGTTAGGGGACTAGTCATGGCTGTAGATGCCATAACCACACTCAGGACCACCATGAAGGTCAAGTGACCAGCACAGAACTTTCCCTGAGCCTCCATGGTGGTTGCTGTGGTGGGACATACAACACCAGGTCCTAGCCAGTGACCGTTTCCGTGTACAAGTCAGTGGTGATGATCACACTCACCAGGTCCCATGGCCACCAAGATGGTTCCTCTGCTCAGACATAAACTCTGCAGCTCAGAAGCTGTAGTTCCTCATCTCCTTGCCCCTCTCCTGGGCACTGCTCACTGTGGTCCACCTCTGAGGACCACAGCCCAGGTGTCCAGTGAGTGGAGTCACAGGACTCTTGTCCTCCCATTCCTGGCACAGTCCCCCAGCCTCACACTTCAGGGTTTACCCACGGCACAGAACTGGCCAGGCTCCTTTCCTTTTTGTGGCTGAATGATGCTTCACTCTAGGCATGTGCCACTATGCTAGTCCACTGTGGGTGTGTGTGTGGTGCACACGGATCTGCATGTGACACATGCACACTGCACAAGTACTATGTGGCATGTGCATTTCTTTATATCACATATGCAGATATAAATACACATGAATAAGCACATACAGTGTCTGTTTCCATAGATCACAAATGAATATGTAAAATTTCTCCTTACTAAAAGGAAGGTGAGTTGAGTCCACAAGCTGACTGAATTGGCATTGGATGCTCCCCTGGGCTGTTGGCAGCTGGACCTCGGCCTCTGAGACAGGAATTCCTTGGAGACAGACAATGCTGCCAGCCAGTTTGCCTCCCTGGATCCCTGAGGATGGGAACATTTCTGGGAGGCAGATACTGAGCAAGTAGATTCAGGGAAGTTCCAGAAGATTGGGGACATGTAGCAGATTCTGGTGTTACTGGAATTTTGGCAATTTTGACAGACAGAACTGCTGACCTTGCAATGGCCATTTTTTTCTTTCATATTCTAAAGTGGTAACATAATATCATGGGTCTCATTTTAGTTGTTCAGCTTTTGCCGTAAATGCTTCATGCTACACAAGACAAAACAAAACAGACAAGCAGGAGCAGAGCATGCAGGGCACCCTGCCTGGCCCTGCCTGGCCCTGCCTAGCTCCAAAGGTCCAAGGCTACTCCTGAGGTCTGCTGCCTCCCTGGGTTTCTGCCTCACAGAGCTGAGGCTCAGCCTCTTCTCCAGCAGTCCACTGAGCTGTCTGAAAGATTTTACCACTCAAGGTATTTGGGAAGAAAAAACCTTAAGGTTTTTCTTAGTTACCTTGGAAATTTTTAATTATTTCCTTAGCATTATCTTACAAAACACACCTGGACATTGAATTTTAACATCTTCAACAGGCAGTATTTGGAAGGATTTGCAAGGATAATTCACGCCCTCTTCCTTGGACTTTGTGGTCTTTTTACAGACTTTCTGTAAATATGTCCTCTTCCTTTTCTAGGAAAAAATAAACAACAAGCCTGAATTATCTCTGCTCTGTGCTCTGATGACTTTCTTAAAATACTTGAAGTCCTGATGACTGGAAGTGAGGGTATCAGAGTCCACATCTTAAACTCTACAGTGTGGCTTCTCAGACTTTATAATAACATAGGAATGATGTGGGTGTTGATGGTGTAAAGGAATTATAGAGCTGAAGCTGAGGATTTGTGAAAACACTGCTGTGGTGTAAGAAGATATCTTTTCTCAGAAAGTGGGTGTCAGTTTCTCAAAGAAGCCTCCTTGGACATAGAAAAATAAAGAGATCTGAGAGGCTTGAAGGAAGTGTGGCTCATAGTATTGATGAGAAGATGCTGCTCTGGTATGCAGCAGTATTCACTAAGTGGATATAGGGTCTCCTGCTAGTTGTCATGAATGATCCTTGGAGGTGGGATATCGAGGCACATTTCCCGATAAGAGAAATGTCAACTGACTGGTGGTAGAGGCTGTGGACCCCGTGCTGTCCCCACATTAGCTGACCTCTAGAGGGGTCCCAGAAGTGACTTTAGATAGCAGGTTGTTCCAGCCTCTTAATGTGTGGGCCTGAGAGTTTGCAAACATCCAATGTGTGCTGAATATGGTAACACATGAGCAGTCCACATGGAGGACAGGCAAGCACACCAGCACTGGCCTCTGACCACAGATCTCTCACTCAGAAAGGTCCCTTCTGCACACTTCTGGGCTGGGGTGTGCAGACAGGCTCCCAGGTGAATGTCACACACATGCAGCCTACATCCAGCTGCAGGAACCTCATGCACTGTTGTTCCCACAGGCAGAGAATACCTTTGGAACTTGGTGGAGCTGAGTCCTGTGGAGAGGGCACTCTGCCCTGGGCACTCCTGCCCCGATTGCCAAGTTGTGGATTTCTGTGTGACCAGCTCTCAATAAGTGCAGCCAGTAAACTTTCTCTCAAGCTTTTGCAATCAGAAACAGAAGTAGAAGGTAGTTAGTGCTGGGACCAGAAGATAAATGGAGACATTGAGAGAAGTATGGTAGAGTTAGGAATGAGGACATTTAAAATGTGATGAAATAAAGCCAGCGAGGCAGCACAGGCTGTGAGTTAACTGAAGAACCAGGAAGGTGAGTGTGGGGAGGGAAGCAGGCCCCTATGCAGAGAGAGGAGGCCCCATGAGGCAAGAGGTCCTGCGTGCCTGCAGAGGCCACCCTGGCCCCAGGCTTCCCAGCCTCCTGCATGCCTCCCAGGAGGCAGCAAGGCTTGCCTTAGATTCCTTGAGTCTGTCATTGCATCAAAACCAAACCAAAACAAACCCAAACCAATGAACTCTTGAGGGCTCTGGGGGCGGAGTCCTCTTTCCTGCAGCTCCGTTAAGCCTGACCATCAGTAAACCCATCAACTGGTGACTCACACACAGCATGGGCAGCATGGGCAGCATGGACCCTGTGCAGCTTCAGCCCCATCCAGAGCGATGCTAGCACTAGGACATGTGGTACCACCTGCTTCTGGCTGTGGCCTTGCTAAACAGGGCCTAGTGCTCAGATGGCATCTCACTGTCCATTGTGGATGAGGGTCATGGGAATGCCACAATCAGGAACCTCTTACCTGATGCAGCTCCCCCTCCCTCTGCAATACAGGTGGGCTGTGGGGAGACCAGGGGGCTACAATAAAGATGACAGCCTTTTGAGGTCTGTGGGCATGAGGCAAGACTGCTCTTGGACCGTGGAATCTCATCAGTTCTCCTGAGACCTTGGCAACTTCTCCAGCAGCTTCCTTGTTTCACAGCAAACTGCTGCTGAGAGGCCTGGTGTCTTGAGCACCTCTGACAGGAGGCACACAGTGGGACTTGAGCCTGGGAGCCTGCCTCCCCCCAAGTCTTCCTCCTCACTGGAGGCCAACTGCTCTCCTGGTGCCTCTCTGAACAGTTAGCCTACTCACTCACCAACAGGCTGGGAGATGCACTTCATGGACCTCAGATTCTTTAAGGAATAGGTGCAACTTTGACACCCAGGAGCCTTCAAATGCTGGAGAAGTGGGAGATAAAGACACGCTGCCGAGATTTGAGCTTGCAAAGCCTCTATGCCTTCAGAGTTGGTGCACATAAGATTTCAGGGCATAGATACCAGTCTAGCCTTCTCACAAAATAAAAATATGTTGTGCTCAAAATTAAGAATTTATTTCATAAGGTCCCACCTAAGGAGGAAATTATGGCCCATGAGTAAGGCATGTTGGATGGAGTCACAGCTCAGCTTTGAGCTTCCCATTTTTATCTTGTGCATGCACATGCCTGGAGGTTGCTTTCTGGTGAGGCTGGGTTCTAATTGACTTGTCACCTGTAGTGTTTTCCCATTGAACAAAAGCCTGCAAATTGGGTGTGGAGGATATGTGCCAGCCAAGGTGTCATAAGTGTTCACAGATCACACTGTGCCCTGTTTGCCCCACCTTTGCACCACATGGATCTGTGCAACTGATCCTATCTGCTTTGGCATGAAGGGAGAAACAGGCCCATGATCCACTGAGGCTGAGTGCAGAAAGAGAGTGCTGTGCTGGGACAGTGAGGAGGTCCAGGATCTGCTGGCCTCTCCCAGTGAAGGACAGGGAGCCCAAGAGCAGCACATAGCCTCACAGCACCTCTGGTGCTGGGGAGTTCTGGGTGCCCACCCTGGGTCCCTGCAGTCACCCCATGGGCCATATGCATGCAGACAGGTAGGGTAGGTTTGAAGGAGATGCAAATCTGTGTGGATGAGGGGGCAGAACTGAAATTTAAACTCAGGTGTGTTTTTCTTTCAAGCCCATGATGTCTTCTAACCAGAGCATCTTCCTGCCTTTTGTCTGAGGGACTCTGGAAGTTCCAGTGTCTTGGAATTCCACTGACCATGGGGACAGGATGTGTAGGCAGGCTTATCAGAACTGTACACAGCTGTCCATGGCTCTGTAAGGGAAGGAGCTACCACCATGGCACTGCCTGTATGACACCACCGCTGCCTCCATGGGTCCAAGAAGTGGATGAGGCGGCTCTGCCCTTGAGGATGGGTGTGTAGCTGGGCCAGGAGATGAACTCACCAGTTCAATGAGCTTGCTGGGCTTATGTGACAATAGATGACAAGGAATTCCTCCACAGTAGGAAAGAACAGCAAGATGTGAGGTTATTCCTTCACCCAGGAGAAGAGTCACTTGCAGTCCAAGCTGTACCAGAGGAATCTTTGTAAAATTGGCTAATTTCACTTGAACTGGAGTTGCTTTCTGGGCTGCTGGGCTGCTGACCCCATTCTGGCTCCACAGTTAGATTTCCTGTGAAGCAGCCTGTCATCAGGAAGACCATGGGAAGTGCCTGTGTGGGTCCCTGTCACAGAGCCCTTCTGACCAGCAGCATGGGCATCCTCAGTGTGACTGAGACTCATCCCTGTTGAGGACCAAAATAAGCAGCAAACACTCCAATGGGGCGAGTTTGGGATGTGACCCTCCAGGAAGCAAGAAGAGAGCATAAAGTGCTTTCTCACTTCCCCAACTCCAGGCAAATGCACTCTAGAATTAAGGCAGGCCCCTGAGTTCTCCTGTCCTCTCTGTTCATTGGGTGGTCATCACAATTTAGATAAATGGTGTCAGAGCTGAGCACCCATAAACCTCTGGCAACTAGTCTGTAATACCCAGTAATCTTTATCTAACATCTCCTCATGAAATGGGCCATTGAGAAGCAGGCCACCATCATGAAGGGCTGACCATCTGTTTCCCTCTTTGTGTGCTGAATATATCACCTCGCATGCCAGGATGATGTGCCATGGGTCCTTCAGCATGTTTTCAAAAGCTACCCAAGCCCCTCTTTACATGCCTACATTTTCTTCCCACATCTGCTGTGCACAGCAATGCCATCAATTAATGCCACCTCATCAGCACCGTGTTTACCTTCTCAGATGTGACCAGTGTGCCCCTCAGAACATGGGTGAGCTGAGGGGCCATGCCAAAGTGGTGGCAGTCCTGCAGGAGCCAGCTCTTTATACCCAGGCTGTGAATGGTCCTGGGAATGCCTGTTCTGGGCTGTGTCTTGCTCTGGTGTCCAGGCAGAGCCCAGGAAAGAATGCTCTGCTGTACTCTGGTTCCCACAGTGGTCACAAGCAGACTTAGCATCTGAATCCATGCTACACTGATGTCACAACATAACACAGCACCTGAGAAGATGCAGTAAGCCTCTCTCAGCCTCAGGGACAGGAGTCAGGGTCATGCTGGAGGAGGAGGAGATGAAGTTGGATTAGGGTATCAAGTCTCCTTCAGGTGACCAGAAGCTGAGCCTACTCCTGCTTTCCTGTTTGAGCTTGGCACTAAAGTGCACTTGATTTTATTGCCTACCAGGGTCAGATTCCACTCTTCTCCCAGGTGGCTGGGAGCTTGATGATGTAGAAGAAATCTTGTTTACCATCTTGAGTTCTTCTTTCTAAATCCCTTGAAGAGAGAAGGAATTCCCTTCTTTTCACTTTTCAAAAAATACTCTACAAAGGGAGCTGGTCTGAGCCCCAGGGTGGAACCTGGAGTCCACCATGTATCAAATCTGGGCCTTTCTTACAGATGTACTGTCCTGTGGAATCTCTGGGAAATGGCCCTGGTTCTTTGGGCAGGGTCCTGCCCAGTGACATCACACACCACCTTCTCAACCCCCTCCCATGTCCTCCATTTAAGCCCCTTAGAAACTGGCAAGATGGACTTCAGACAAATAGATGAATTAGAGTTAGGTCCGAGAGAAAGTTCCTTATCACAGGGGCAATCTCTGGTCTGGCAGTGCCTTGCTGTCTGGAGTCTCCTCACTAGAGCAGAGAAAGTGTGGGGCTGCTTCCACCCTCTCCCTGAACTTCCTCCTGGCCTTCCCTACTGGCCACCACTCAGTGTTCCTTCTCTTCACCTTGGCTGTAAAGCATCCTGGTTCTTGATCCGAACACAGCCAAAACTTAATGAGCAGAGCAAGAAGGATATCACTCAGGTGAAATTTGCCAGGTGCTAACAAAGGCAAGCAGAGATGGCTTGGTGGTCACCCAGGATCCCCCTCCAGTGTATGAGATGGAAGGACCAGGAGTCCACAGAGCAGTGCAGGTCACCCAGAGTCACCCAGCAACCCACTTCTCTCATCTTGAATTTGTGCTCTGGCTGGTTCAGACTCCAAGCAAAGACACAAACCTCTGTTTGGGGTATAGAAGATGGGTTTGGGGGATGATGAAGGGGCAGGTAAACTGTGTTGAGGGGATGATGGAGGGACAGGGAAACTAGTTTCAAGGAATGATGGAGGAGCACAGAAGGTGGGTTCAGGGATGATGGAGGAAACAGTGTTGCAGGTCCGCAGGATGCATCTATAAGAAATCTGCCTGGGAATAATCCAGAAAGGAAATGCCCTTGGGGAAAAGACATTGGAATTCCTGAAAGATGTAGCAGGATCAGAGTCTTCCTTCTCCAAGAGTCACTATTGCAGATTAAAGAAAAAGAGAAAAGGTGAAGTAGGGGGATGTGGCCCACTGCCCTGAGGGAGTACTTGCGTCCTCACCCCACAGTGAGAGAAAGTGGTGTGGAACCTCACGGCCACTGGAGAATGGCCCACTCACCGAGGATTAACCTAGCACTGCTTCCAGAACAGTGCCCATGGCTCTGGCAGAATAATATAGGAAGCAAAAATGGAATCCAGGTCCCCAAATAATTTATGCCTTAATTGAAAAGAGAAGGAATAATAAGGGGCAATTTAGAATGAATGCTAAATCATGTTGTAACTCTCAGAACTGAAAGAAAGAGGAAGGCTATGCATGAGGACCAGACAACCAGAGAGGCATTCCAGAGGTGATAGAGCTGGAAGCAAGTCTTGAAAGACAGGGAAATCTGGTGAGGAGGACCTTGACCACAATCAGTTCTGTGCGTTAATTAATTTTGATGGCTGGGGAAGTGACCTAGGATGCACGCTATTGTTCCTATTCTCTAATTGCTGAGAGAGAATCAGGCTTCACATGCAGGTACTGCAAGCACATGGCCCTGATGCACCTTACAGGTGTGCCACCCTGGAGGGTTCTGCAATTGACCTCGTTTTGGCCTTTCCACTCTTTCCTGCAGGCATATCCACATCTTAAAGTTTTTAAACTAAAGTTCTACATTAGTCTATCATGCACTATATGCAAATGCTCTTCATCTTAATTTGGAGATGGAACTGAGGACTTGGACCAAACACCCTGTTTACATCTTATGATCCAGAATTGAGGACCCAGCTGGCAGCAGTGGTGCAGCTGCCTCATCTCCTAGCAACAGCTCAGTGGCATGACTGTGGTGCTGTCCCCAGTGGCAGGGGACAGTGCTGTGACCTCCTGTACATCTCTCAATGTGCCCTAGCTCTGCACCTCAGCCATTACTGATGTCACCTGGTGTCAGTGACAAGTGGCAAGAGAGCAATGCCCCCTCACATCCCACCACACGCCCCCCCCCATGTCCATGCATCTTGGGAGGGCAAGGAATGGCCTTTCAGCCTGTGGTGTGCAAAGTGGGTGCACCACACTGGTGCTGACCACAATGGCAACACATGTTCAAATTCCTTTTCTTATTCAATTGATTTGCCAATTCCACGAAACAAATAAGGAAACTGGGGTCTGTTAGGATCAACTTCCTCACCTGCAGCACTGCTTTTTTCTATATATAAAAGAATATGAAGAGATGCTTTAAAAAATGCTGTTTCAAGAATTTTATAAATGTGGTAAGAAATTCTTGTTTTTTAAAAAGAAAAGTCATAATAATTGTAAAACATGTAAAACACAGACAAACCTACATATACTATATTTAGAAAGGTAAAATATAAATAAAAATCTGAGACTTTGAGAGATTAAGACTTGCCCAAACTGGGCATGGTAGCACATGCCTGTAATCACAGCTGTTTGGGAGGCAGAGGCAGGAGGATTGCAGATTGGAGGCAAACTTCAGCAACTAGAGAGGCCCTAAGCAATTTAGCAAAATCCTGTCTCAAAATAGAAAACAAAGGGGGTTGGGAATGTGCTTAGTGTTTGAGTGCCCCTGGAGATTCAATCCCTTGTACCAAAATATAAAAATAAAAACAAAGACTTGCTAAGGTCACATTTCTCAATAAATACCAAGACTTCTCTTGGGCCTGGGCTGACTGAGGCTTAATCCCATGCCTCTTGGGCAGTTAGGGGTCCTGAGAATTCCCCAGAAGCAGGCCCCCTCAGTGTGTGGGAGGAATATAATTTTATCAGTACAATACAAAGGTTAATGTGATTGTCTCCTTCCAGTTCCATCAGAGTAAACTCAGGCTTTATGGTCACATTTAAAAAAGTGACCTCTCCCTGCTTTATGCTGATCATTAACTGAGATTATCTCATGCTAGAGATTTACTATGCCAAGGAGCTCTGGCATCACTAGCCACTTTAAAGTGTATGAAACTTAAACTCCATAAAGAGGAAAGAAAGTCCTTGGTCAGCAGGCAGGGAAGATGGATAGGGCCATAGTCACCACTCGTGATTCTTGGCCAGTGTGCAGGGGTCTGCCCACCTGCCAGCTGCTGGTACTCTCTGGCCTCACCCAGCTGGACAGAGGTCTGCTCAAGTTCTGTTCTTGCATGGCTGAAGGACATCCTTGGGGATTTCAGGAAGTTTGACCAACATACTCTGTATTCAAGGAACAAAGGAGCAGAAAGGGTGAATCTTCCTCTCTGGACTTGGCTTCAGTGTTTACATTCTAAATGAGTAATATCATGATGCCACCAAGTGACCAAGAAGGAAGCAATGAGAGGAGAGCCACCCTCACCTTCCTGGGAAGACGTCCCTGCAAAAGGGTTGACCCCCAGCTGGTCAGCGATGCCAACTGGGGTAGCTCCAGGCACTGCCCTTTACTTCTGAGACACCAGGTCACTCCTGGTCTCAGATGAGCAGCACAGAGCTTTCCAAGAGTGTCTGCTCCAGCAGAAAGGTCAGGTGAGCACATGGGCAGCTGGAGACCCACTGTGTGCTCCTGGGGGACCTGGACGTGAGTGTCCACAGCAGACTCACCATGCGGCGGAGGTGCCCAGGCAAAGTGGGTTTTCTTGAGGAGGTTTTTAGAATCATGTTCCAGGTAAATGCCCGGGACATGGGCGTGTTCTGCCCCACAAGTCAACCAACAACAGGAAAGTGTCTGCCTTGCTTCCAAGAGCTTGGTGTCTACTTGTGTGAAGGTTGAGTAGGCAACAGAATCAGTGGATATTCTGCCAATTTACAAGGAGTTACTAGTTAGTGCTTGTTTGTATCAGTTTAAAAGCAAAAAATACCAAAAATGGCAATAAGGTTCTATTTGTATGAGTCAAACGTGCTCATCTGTCAAACATGCAGAATCTTATAGAAGACATTCACTTTATAAATGATTTAACCCTGAATAAACATGGCAAAAATTTTGTTTCATTCTATACTCTGGGTTCTGGTCTCTTGTTCTGTCTCTGCTCTGGGTCTGTGCTCTGGGCTCTGACTCTAGGCTCTGGCTCTGTGCTGCGTGTTGTGTGCTGTGTGCTGTGTGCTCTGGACTCTGGTTCTGTGTTCTGTGCTGTGCACTGGGCTCTGTACTCTGGTCTCTGTGCTCTGTCTTTCACATCCCATGCTCTGGACTGTGGCTTTGTGTTCTGTGCTTTTGGCTCTGGATTTTGCTACAAGCTCTGGGTTCTTGTCTCTGTGTTCTGTCTCTGCTCTGGGTCTGAGCTCTGGGCTCTGGCTATGTGCTTTCTGCTTGGTACTCTGGGTCTGAGATCTGGTTCCTCTCTCTGTACTCTGTGTCTGGACTCTGCACAGTGCTCTGTGCTCTTGGCTCTGTGCTCTGACCCTCTGCTCTGTGCTCTGGGTTCTGTGCTCTGGCTGTGTTCTCTGTGCTCTGTACTCTGGCTCTGTGCTCTGCATGTGAACCTGGGCTCTGGCTCAGGGCTCTGGCTCTCTGCTCAGTTTCTGCTCTGTGTGCTCTTGACTCTGTGCCCTATGTTCTGTGCTATGGACAGTGTGCTCTGGCTCTGGACTTGAACTTTCTACTCTGTATTTTTTGCTCTGGATTCTTGCTCCGAGCTCTGGGTTGTGATCTGAGCTCTGTGCTCTGCACTCTGACTCTGTGTTCTGTGCATTACATTTTCTGCTCTAGGCTCTGAATCTGTGTTTTGGTCTCTGTGATCTCTATCTGCGCTCTGTGTTTTAGGTTCTGTGGTCTGTTCTCAGTGCTGTGTGCTCTGGCTCTGGGATCTGGGCTCTGCACTTTGGACCTGTGCTCTGGGCTCTTTCTCTGTGCTCTGTTACCTAGTTCTGACTCTATGGTCTGTGCTCTGTGCTCTGTGCTCTGGCTCTGTGCTCTTGGCTCTGGCTATGTGTTCTGTCCTGGGGCTCTGGCTCTGAACTCTGGCTCTGTGCTCTGAGCTTTTTGCTCTGGATTCTGGCTATGAGCTATGGGTTCTGGTCTCAGTGTGCTCTCTCTGCGCTGGGTCTGTGTTCTAGACCCTGGGCTCTTTTTCTGTGCTTTGGCTCTGTGCTCCAGACTCTGACTCTATGTTTTGTGCTCTACATTCTGTGCTGTGCTCTGGCTCTGGAATCTGGCTCTTTGCTGTGTGCTCTGTACTCTGGGCTCTGTATCTGTGCTCTGGATTTGTGGTCTGGGCTCTGTGTTCTGTGCTCTACATTCTGTGCTCTGGACTCTGTCTTTAAGCTCTGGTTCTGTGCTCTGGCTTTGTGGTCTAGGCTCTGTGCTCTGTGTTATGTGGTCTGGACACTGGCTCTGTGGTCTGTGCTTTGTGCTCTGGGCTCTATACTCTGGTCTCTGTGCTCTACATTCTGTGCTCTGGGCTCTTGCTCTGAGCTCTGTCTCTGTGCTCTGGCTCTGTGGTCTAGCCTCTGTGTTCTGTGCTCTACATTCTGTGCTCTGTGATCTGTGTTCTGTGCTCTGGTCCCACACTCTGTTCTTTGTGCTCTGTGCTTTGTATTCTGTGCACTGTGTTCTGGGTTCTTTGCTCTGTGCTTTGGCTATGTGGTCTAGGCTCTGGACTTTGTGCTCTGCGTTCTGCGATCTGGGCTTTGGCTCTGTTTTCTGGTTCTGTGCTCTTTGCTCTGGCTATGTGGTCTGGGTTCTGTGCTGTGTCTCTGTACTCTGGCTTTGTGTCTGAGCTCTGGGCTCTGGGCTCTGTGTTGTATCTCTGTACTCTTGGTCTTGACTCTGGGCTCTGTGCTTAGTGCTCTGATCTCTGTGCTCTGGCCGTGGCCTCTGTGCTCTATGCTTTGCGATCAGTGCTCTGCCTCTGTGCTCTGTGCTCTGGTTATCTGCTCTAACCCTGTACTCTGTGCTCTGGTTTCTGTGCTCTGCCTGTGTCCTCTGTGCTGTGTACTCTGGCTCTGGGCTCTGTGTTCTGACCCTGTACTCTCTGCTCTGGGTTCTGTGCTCTGCCTGTGTCCTCTGTGTTCTGCACTGTGAGTCTGGGCTCTGGTTCTGGCTCCTGCTCTTGCTCAGTCTTGGCTCTCTGTGGTCTTGTCTCTCTGCCCTGTGCTCTGGGCTCTATGTTCTGTGCTCTGCGCTCTGGCTGTGTGTCCTGGGCTCTGGCTATATGCTCTGTGCTCTGTACTCTGGTTCTGGACTCTGTGCACTGTGCTCTGTGACCCTGACTCTGTGCTCTGGCTCTGTGTTCTGTGCTCTGTCTGTGTCCTCTTTGCTCTGTTCTCTGCATTCTGTGCTCTGCCCCCTGGTCTGCACTGTGAGTCTGGGCTCTGGTTCTGGACTCTGGCTCTCTGCTAGGTCTCTGCTCTCTGTGCTCTTGTCTCTCTGCCCTGTACTCTGTGCTCTGGGCTTTTTGCTCTTTTCTCTGTTCTCTGTGCTCTGGCAGTGGCCTCTGTGCTCTGTGCTTTGCAATCTGTGCTCTGTGCTCTGGCTATGTGCTCTAACCCTGTACTCTGTGCTCTGATTTCTGTGCTCTGCCTGTGTCCTCTGTGCTGTGTGCTCTGGCTCTGGGCTCTGTGTTCTGGCCCTGTACTCTCTGCTCTGGGTTCTGTGCTCTGCCTGTGTCCTTTGTGCTCTGCACTGTGAGTCTGGGCTCTGGTTCTGGCTCCTGCTCTTGCTCAGTCTTGGCTCTCTGTGCTCTTGTCTCTCTGCCCTGTGCTCTGGGCTCTATGTTCTGTGCTCTGTGCTCTGGCTGTGTGTCCTGGGCTCTGGCTATATGCTCTGTGCTCTGTACTCTGAGTCTGAACCCTGTGCACTGTGCTCTGTGCCCCTGACTCTGTGCTCTGACCCTGTGTTCTATGCTCTATGTTCTGTGCTCTGTCTGTGTCCTCTTTGCTCTGTTCTCTGCATTCTGTGCTCTGCCCCCTAGTCTGCACTGTGAGTCTCGGCTCTGGCTCTGGACTCTGGCTCTCTGCTAGGTCTCTGCTCTCTGTGCTCTTGTCTCTCTGCCCTGTACTCTGTGCTCTGGGCTTTTTGCTCTTTTCTCTGTTCTCTGTGCTCTGGCAGTGGCCTCTGTGCTCTGTGCTTTGCAATCTGTGCTCTGTGCTCTGGCTATGTGCTCTAACCCTGTACTCTGTGCTCTGATTTCTGTGCTCTGCCTGTGTCCTCTGTGCTGTGTGCTCTGGCTCTGGGCTCTGTATTCTGGCCCTGTACTCTCTGCTCTGGGTCCTGTGCTCTGCCTGTGTCCTTTGTGCTCTGCACTGTGAGTCTGGGCTCTGGTTCTGGCTCCTGCTCTTGCTCAGTCTTGGCTCTCTGTGCTCTTGTCTCTCTGCCCTGTGCTCTAGGCTCTATGTTCTGTGCTCTGCACTCTGGCTGTGTGTCCTGGGCTCTGGCTATATGCTCTGTGCTCTGTACTCTGGTTCTGGACTCTGTGCACTGTGCTCTGTGACCCTGACTCTGTGCTCTGGCTCTGTGTTCTGTGCTCTGTCTGTGTCCTCTTTGCTCTGTTCTCTGCATTCTGTGCTCTGCCCCCTGGTCTGCACTGTGAGTCTGGGCTCTGGCTCTGGACTCTGGCTCTCTGCTAGGTCTCTGCTCTCTGTGCTCTTGTCTCTCTGCCCTGTACTCTGTGCTCTGGGTTTTTTGCTCTTTTCTTGGTTTCTGGCTCTGGGCTCTGCTCTCTGTGCTCTGTCCTCTTGGTTCTGTCTCTGTGCTCTGGATTTGTGGTCTGGGCTCTGTGTTCTGTGCTCTACATTCTGTGCTCTGGGCTCTGGCTCTGGGCTCTGGTTCTGTGTTCTGAGCTCTGTGCTCTGTGCTGTGGAATCTTCCTCTGTGTTCTGTGCTCTATATTCTGTTCTCTGTGCTCTGGTCCAGTACTCTGTTCTTTGTGCTCTCTGCTCTGTATTCTGGGCACTGTGTTCTGGGTTCTGTGGTCTGTGCTCTGGCTATGTGGTCCATGCTCTGTGCTTTATGCTCTGCACTCTGTGCTCTGGGCTCTGGCTCTGTTTTCTGGCTCTGAGCACTGTGCTATGGGCTCTGTCTCTGTGTTGTATCTCTGTACTCTGACTTTGTCTCTGTGCTCTGTGCTTTGGGTTCTGTGCTCTGCTTATGTCCTATGTGCTTTGTGCTCTGTGCTCTGACCCTGTACTCTGCGTGCTGGATCTGTGCTCTGCACTGTGAGTGTCGGCCCTGTTTCAGAGATCTTGCTCTCTGCTCAGTCTCTGCTCTCTGTGCTCTTGTCTCTGTGCTCTGTGCTCTGTGCTTGGGGTCTGGCTCTGGACTCTGGCTCTGTGCTCTGCACATTTTGCTCAGGATTCTGGCTACAAGCTCTGGGTTCTGGTCTCTGTGTTCTGTCTCTCCTCTGTGTCTGTGCTCTGGGCTCTGGGCTCTATGCTCTGTCCTCTACATTCTGTGTTCTGGGCTCTGATTCTGTGCTCTGTCTCTGTGCTATGTGCTCTGTACTCTTGTCTCTGTCTCTGTGCTCTGGACTCTGGCTCTGTGTTCTGTGCTTTTTGCACTGGGCTCTGTACTCTGGTCTCTGTGTTGTGGGCTCTGGATCTGGGCTCTGGTTCTGTGCTGTGGCCTCTGTTATCTATCCTCTGGGCTCTGTGATCTCTGCTCTAGGCTTTGTGCTCTATTCTCTATGCTATGGGATCTGGCTCTGTGTTCTGTGCTCTCTGTTCTGGGTTTGTGCTCTGGGCTTTGGTTATGTCCTCTGTGCTCTGTACTCTGGGTCTTGGCTATGGTCTGTGTCTCTGTACTCTGGGTCTGGGCTCTGTGCACTGTGCTCTGTGCTCTGTACTTTGACTCTGTGCTATATTTTCTGACGCTTTTCTCTGTGATTAGTGCTCTGAGCTTTGTATTCTAGTCTCTGTGCTCTGGGATTGATTCTCTGTTCTCTGTGCTCTGGCTCTGTGCTGTGGTTTTGTCTCTGAGCTCTGGGCTCTGGGCTCTGAGTTGTATCTCTGTACTCTTGGTCTGGGTTCTGGGCTCTGTGCTTTGTGCTCTGGTCTCTGTGCTCTATACTCTGTGATCTGTGTTCTGTACTCTTGTCTCTGGGTTCTGGCATGTGTTCTGTGCTCTGTACTCTTGGTCTGGGCTCTGGTCTCTGTCTCTGTACTGTGGGACTGGGCTCTGTGCTCTGTGCTCTGTCTCTGTACTATTGCTTTGTCTCTGAGCTCTGGATTCTCTGTTGTATCTCTGTACTCTTGATCTGGTCTCTGTGCTCTGGCTGTGTCCTCTGTGCTCTCTGCTCTGGGCTTTCTGTGCTGTGTGCTCTGACTCTCTGCTCTCTATTCTGGGTCTGGCCTCTGCTCCCTGTCTGTGTATTCTGGGTCTGGGCTCTGTGCACTGTGCTATTTGGTCTTGGCTCTATGCTTTGTGCTCTGGGTTCTGTGTTCTGGCTGTGTCCTTTTTGCTCTGTGCTCTGTGCTCTGTGCTCTGCCCTGTGAGTCTGGGCTCTGGCTCTGAGCTCTGGCTCTCTGTTCAGTCTCTGCTCTCTGTGCTCTTGTCTCTGTGCCCTGTGCTCTGGGCTGTGTGCTCTGGCTCTGTACTCTGGCTTTGTGCTCTGTGCTTTTTGCTCTGGATTCTGGCTATGAGCTCTGTGTTCTGATCTCTGTGTTCTGTCTCTGCTCTGAGCCTGTGCTGTAGTCTCTGTCAAAGTGCTCTGGTCTCTGTGCTCTACAATCTGTGCTCTGGGTTCTCACTGTAAGCTCTGGCTCTGTTCTGTGTACTCTGGGCTCTGGGCTCTGTCTCTGGGCTCTGGTTCTGTGCTCTTGCTTTGTGGTCTGGGTTCTGTGTTCTGTGCTCTGGACATGTGTTGTGTTCTAAATTCTGTGCACTATGCTCTGTGATCTGTGTTCTGGTTCTGTACTCTGTTCTTTGTGCTCTGTGCTCTGTATTCTGGGTACTGTGTTCTGGGTTGTGTGGTCTGTGCTCTGTGCTTTGCACTCTGTGCTCTGGGCTCTGACTCTGTTTTCTGGCTCTGTGCTCTGTTCTCTGTCTCTGTGTTGTATCTCTGTATTCTTGGTCTGGGCCCTGGACTCTGCTTTGTGCTCTAATCTCCATGCTCTGTGCTCTGTGCTCTGGGATTTGGCTCTGTGTTCTGGGTTCTGTCTCTGTACTCTGGCTTTGTCTCTGACCTCTGGGCTCTGTTTTGTATCTCTGCACTCTTGATCTGGGCTCTGGACTCTCTGCTTTGTGCTCTGGTCCCTGTGTTCTGGCTGTGCCATCTGTGCTCTGTGCGTTGTGCTCTGGCTCTGTGCTCTGGGCTCTGGCTATGTGCTCTGTACTCTGGGTCTGGGCTCTGGGCTCTGTTTCTGTACTTTGGGTTGACTCCTTACACTATTCTCTGTGCTCTTGACTCTCTGCTCTGTGATCTGGTTTCTCTTTCCTGGCTGTGCCCTCTGTGCTTTGTGCTTTGTGCTCTGTCTCCATGCTCCACACTGTGATAATGGGCTCTGGCTCTTTGTTCAGTGTCTGCTCTCTGTGCTCTTGTCTTTGTGCACTAGGCTCTGTGCTCTGTGCTTTGTGATGGGTTCTGGCTCTGGACTCTGGCTCTGTGCTCTGTGCTTTTTGCTCTGGATTCTGGATATGAGCTCTGGTTTCTGGTCTCTATGTTCTGTCTCTGCATTCAGGGCTCTGTATTCTGTACTCTGGGCTCTGTCTCTGTGCTCTGGGTTTTTGCTCTGTGCTCTGTGCTCTGAACTCTCACTGTTTTCTGTTCTCTACATCTGTGCTCTGGCCTCTGTGATCTGAGCTCTGGTCTCTGACTTTGTGCTCCATACTCTAGGTTCTGGGCTCTGTTTTCTTTGCTCTGTGATCTAGCTCTGGGCTCTGGGCTCTGTCTCTGTGCTCTGTAGCCTGGCTCTGGGTTCTGGCTTTGTGCTCTGTGCTCTGTAATCTGGGTCTTGACTCTGGTCTCTGTACTCTGGGTCTGGGCTCTGTGCACTGTGCTCTGTGTTCTTGCCTTTGTGCTCTGTGCTCTGGCTCTGTGGTCTATGCTCTGTCGCTGTGCTCTGGTCCTATACTCTGTGGTTTGTGCTCTGTGCTCTGGCTACATGGTCTAGGCTCTGAGCTCTGTCTCTGTACTCTGGCTTTGTCTCTGAACTTTGAGCTCTGGCTCTGTTTTGTATCTCTGTAATCTGGATCTGGGCTCTCATCTCTGTCTCTGTACCATGGACTGGGCTCTGTGCTCTGTGTTCTGTGCTCAAATTTTTATCATTAATGAAAATGCCTATATTGTAATTCCTATACTCTGATTTTCATTGGTCATGTAAAAAGGGTAGAATTTTCAGAAGGATCAAGAACAACTTATAGTATAAAGAGTTAAACTGAATTGACCCTCGCTTACTTGAAGCCCCAAGTGTATTTACAATGCAATAACATAAATAAATAACAAAAGCAACAAAGTTGATTGTATTATCTCAGGGAAAAAATCAGAATTTCTCTTCTCTCTCTTTTGTTTCTTTATTTTCTTATTCTTTTTTTTTTTTTTTTTTTGGTACTGGAGATTTAACCCAGGGCCACTTTACAACTGAGCTATTATTATGAGTCAGAGTCTTGCTAAATTGTTAAGGGCTCTGATAACTTGCTGATGTTACTCTTGAATTTGCAATCATTCTGTCTCTGTTTCCCAAACCACTGGGATTGCAGGCATGCATCAATACACCTGGCAGTAATCAGAATTGCTTACTGACCTGTGAGAAGATAAAGTTTTCTTTGCTTTCTTTAAAGAAGTTAGAGGCAAAATTTAAAGCTCTCAGAGTATTTCCAGATAAAAGTGGATTTTTGATGGTCCTTGATATTCCTTTTGCATTTCAAATATTCATGAATGTTTCTGTCATAACTATTCATTTTGCCGTTATGTCAAAGAGCAGTAAATGCAGTTTGACAAAGAGAGAAGGAGGGGTGGGGACAATTAAAATGATATAAAAACAAACTTTTAAAAAGACTGTATAATCTGTAAATAACTTGTCATTCTTTGTTTAAACATAGTTGGCCCACTCATTTCCTTTTTAAGGAAGGAAATACAAATAGGAATTTACACTTCAAACAAATAGCAAAATGCTAAGTGAGTATAAGTATACAAATTGCCAAAGATCAACTCAACACTTAAAAAGTAAATTTTAAATCCATTACTGAGTAATAACCTGAAATACTCATAAAATTTAGTAAAATTTTCCAAAAGTGAAACTACTGTAATAATTTGTGAAAAATTAAAAGTGCAATTTCGGAAAACTACATGGGTTTTCAAAAACTAAGTTCCATCAAAGTATTCTGACAGTAACAAAAGTTTCAAAGCTAATCTACAAAGATTTTTCTTCTTCTAGTAGAAACAATTTACTCAAAACAAAAAGAACATCTAATTTTGTTTTACTTTCAAGTCCCTTAAAATCAGATTGCCTAAAATGTTGTAAGTAAATAACTACCAGTTAAATTACTAAGCACATAATAAATGCAGTCATGGTGGCAAGCATATAAAGGGACCCTGTTTCAGAGGTGGATTTTAATTCTTGGGTCTTGGAACTCGTTTTAAGTATTTAAAAATTATTAAGGGACCCCAAGTATTTTTACTTATAGGATTACTGCTGATGTTTGCCATAAAATATGAGAAAAATTAAAACATTTATTTATGCACTAAAAACACCTCTCATGTTAGCATGAATAACATTTTTATGAAAATATTTTTTCCAAAAAAATTAGTTAAGAATAGTCTTTTTAAAACATTTTAATAAATAATTGAGTCTATTTTGATAGAAGACAGCTGTATTTTTTTGTTTGCTTTTGCTTTCTGTTGTGATATGTTGCTTTACTCCATATCACAACATATCATAATATATATAGCTATATGAAGAAAATGAAATCTCATTGATATGAAGTTGGGAAAGAGGAGAAACATTTAATAGTATTATCTAATTACTGTAGATAGTATTATTTGATATATTAAAAATAGATTAAGTTCTTTCTTCAAGGTTATATGGAAACTTAAATTATATTCATAAACTATTCATACATTTGTTAAAATTCACTGGTCTATCTCACACTTTAAATTAATTTTTTACCATGCATCATCCTATAACACGAGGTGCTGATAACTGGAAAAGTATTTATTCTTGAGTTATAGATTGAAATTTTTATATATTTATTCAAAATTTTAAGAACCCTCTATTTGTTAATATCACACTGACCTCATCAGAAAAGTTTCTAAGTAGTGGGAACATATTAAGCTTAAATCAGCAGATCCAAAAATTCAAAATCTAATTTGTATTTGTAAACCTGAATTTTAGTATTGGCAAGAAATACCTGCAGTTGTTTTCCTTGAAGTGACAAGTTTAATTAATAATTTCAAGAAATATCTGCCAAATATCTAAGTATGAATAACCACAGTTTGTCTGTTTGTCATTTTTTCCAGAAAAAAATGATGTTCCTTGAAAAAAAAAATGGGGGGAGGCTAGTTCAGCTTTTAGCCAAATAATCACCCAAAAACTTTTTCTTGAGATAACTGTAGTTTTTCTGTGTTCAGTCCATGTGTTTTTACAATGCCATTTTATCATACATATACAAAACAAAAATACTAGTCATTTACTCAAGGATGGAAATTTAATAAAACTAATGCATTTTAGTGCTTGGCAAAATATTTTAAGTGTAACTGATACTTTTTCTGTAAGAATGTGCAGTGGTGAAGAATACCATAATATACTTTGGTGGCACTGCTTGAACATATACCAGGAAAGAACAGTTTTATCCTTATTGCTTCTGGATCAATAGTGCAAATATTAACAAAGAGAAAAATCAAATAACATTTAGTGCACTTCTGAAAATATATTTTTACCTCTGGACACTCCCTGAAAGTGCATCAGAAACCTGGGGTCCATGGGCCAAACCTGGGAACCCAAACCAACATAATCCACCCATAAAATTCTGTCAAATTGTTCAGTGGGCTCAGAGAAAATTTCCAAACTCACATGAAAGTAATAACACATGTGACAGTGGTTGTCCTTTTATACCTAACCACCTGGAGGAATTTATAAATATTTAATCATTCCATATTAAGATCTTCTAACTTTAAATCCCCTTTTTCATTAATGAGAAGGTTCTGTGGTTTCAAGTCTTGATGCAACACCATTCTTCTGTGGCAGTAAGTTAACCCATGTAGAATTTGATATAGAAACAGCTATAAAAGCAAATAAGTAAAAATTAGTCTTACAGATATCAAGATATGCTTTGGTATTAGCATAAGCTATGGTAAGTAGAAAAGCAACTTTCCTAGAATAGTAAAAGAAAAAAAAAGTAATTATATCATTTTAAGGACAATACCTTTTCAATTTTGAGTTGTGTTCTCAATTTTAATTTATTGTTCAATTTGAAGCATCTATCATTTGTGTCAACAGTGTCTATGAAAATAAATATAAATAAAACAAAATTTTGTTTTCACAGTAATAGTTCATTTATTAGAAAAAGCAGCTTAAACAGATGTATCCCCTATACTACTAAAGCTTATAGTTTGATTATAAAATTCCAGTATGTCAATCAAACACAGGCACTTACTCCCTTTAAAAACAACCTGATCTGGGTCAGTACCTTTAAATATGGCATTGGACTTGGTGGCTTTATGTAAAGTCTCAGTTATCAGAGAGAATGGGGCTGCATACCCTTACAAATTATCAGTTATAAAAATAACTCAATCAGTTTTTAACACCTACCTCCTGGATACTTAATTTTAGCAACTACTACTCAGTTTCAAAATCAACTGTGATTCAAAAAAGGGTAATGCACTCTAGTGCTCTGAAGGAAGCAATTCCTATAAGGTAGAGGTATTTTGTATATTGTGGTAAAAAGAGAGATATGGAACACATCTTGATTTTCTGGGGTTACCAAAAAGAACTTAAAGTACTGAAGAATCAAGAGGTATCTTTGGTTTACTTGTAGATGAGAAATGATATCTTAATACCAAGAATAAGCCAAGGCAGCAGGTGATAAATGGCAGGAATGCCTCTGGTGTTTTTTTGGAGGGGGTGTAGTAGGGATTGAACTCAGGAGCACTCTACATCAGAGCGATGCCCTCAAATCTTTTGCATTTTAATTCTGAGACAGGGTCTCATTAAATTGCTCAGGCTGGCCTCAAGTTTGTGATCCACCTACCTCAGTTTCCCAAGTAGCTGGGTTGGAGGCATGCACCACCATGCATGGTCTGAATAAATTGTAAGCTGTGAAGTCTTCAGACTCCATTTATTTATTTTTGTGTTTTGAAAACTCTAAAGTTACTACATTAATATGTTTCTCTTGGATTGCATTGAGGTTTCAGCAGTGAGCACAGCTACCATTCAGTATATTCCTGTTAAATTTTACATTTGAAAAACATTAAATACAATTTTAATAAAAAATAAAATATTTTCCCACTATTTAGATTTGACTTAAAAGACTTCTCAAACCTCTGTCAAACTATGATAATTAAAGACTATTTACTTTCCAAATTAGTGCTAATATAAAAGCAGAAAAAACAGATTTTTAAAAATGAGGCCTACAAATGGCCTTCACTGACACCTTGCAAAGGAAAATATAAACTATGATGAAAACAATCCTCATGAAATGTATATGGAAATAATTTTAAAGCCTCGTTCTAAAATTCTTAGCAATGTGCTAGCCATATGTTCAGACCTCTATTTCAATAACAGAAACTGACTTTTCTTTATTTTTATCAAATTCAGTATGGAAAAAAATGTAAGTTTGAAGTTACTAATTTACTATCTATAGAATTATAAAGGTCTCAAACACACAAAATGGGACACTTTACTTTCAAAATAGGTTTCTGTAAACTGTTGAACTTTGTACAAATTAAATCTTTGAAAATGTAAAATATACCACTCAGAACAAAAAAGTCTATAAGAATACAAGTATGTCAAGTGCTTTTATTTATCTAATAGCTTCTGGGTTTCTTCTGTATCTGATTATTATAGCAAACTTCTTTAGTATTGTTTGAATTCTTAGATGTACAACAAAAACACAATTATCTTACTATTCCTTCTGACAATACAGACAGTTTCTTCAAACAAAGAAATCACAATCCCTACATGTTTCTGGCCTTACTTATAACCCTTATTCATATTCACTATTTTTATATAATTTAATGTCATTTTAAATATATTAGGGGATTTTACCATTTAAAGGTGGCCTTTTGCAAAATGTGCCCATCATTTGGATTTTTTCAGAAAGCAAAATATACCTGCAGATTTATTCTACACATGTAGGACAGTCAGTTATAATGTGAAATAAAATATCAAAAATATTTTGAAGACTTTTAAAATGAAGAAGTTTTACAAAAAGCTATGATCCCAGGAAAGCTGTAGTATAATAAACAGAAGTTAAGTAAATAAGCAAAACAGAAAATTCCAAAGATTGATTTTGAGTTTGGTATATTTCACTGCACAATCTAAATCATTTTCTTTACACTTTAACAATAAACAATAAATATACCTATACATTGTGCATATTCATGATGTTCCCATATTCATCCATGTACTGTTTTAAGTCTGAAAAAGCACAGCATTTTACTACATAGTAACACAGTTTTCATTATGCATGGCTGATTAACTTAATAGTAATTAATTTTTTAATGAAAATTGTCAGGAAAAGATACAGAATGCAAAACCTAATCTATTTAAATACCAATAAATAAATAAAAATGGCCCTGGGACTGTTAAAAAAAGTCTAAGTTTCTATTACTAAAGAAAAATAACTACTGAGTATTTTTTAAATTCTTACCAGATACTCAAGCACCAGAGTCAAAGATTTACTGTGTGAACAATGGCATGTAAAGTTACTATGTTTGCATGTTTTAAATCCTTTAAAAGTGAAACTGTAAAATGGAAATGAAAGCCAATTGTTTAGTCTCAGGAAGGCCAGATTTTATAAAAACTTGAAGTAAGTTGAACATATAAACCAACTCTGAATAATATTCTCTTAAGTTAGAAACAGCAATTTGCCAAGGGGATGATTGGTAGAAAAACTGAAGGTATGAACTTTACTATTTTTATGATTTTGAGTTTTATATTGTAGTACCTAAAGTCATCTCTAATATTACAACTCACCATCTTCTGTTTTTTTTTTTTTTTCTTTTCTTTAATGTTAACTTTTGAGCCTCTGGGATTAATTTATATACAGTTCAAGGTAGGCTTTCTTCTGCTATGTTGCTAATCAGTTGCCTCAAACATTATTTATCTATTTATTTATTTGTTTTGGCACCAAGGATTGAACTTGATTCACATTCTTAGCCCCTCTGTTTTTGTTTAATTTTTATTTTGAGGCAGGGTCTAGCTAAGTTGCTTAGGACCTTGCTAAGTTGCTGAGACTGGCTTCAAACCTGCCATCCTGCCTCGGCCTCCCAAACCACTGGGATTGAAGACATTTACCACCATGTTTGAATCAAACCAATTTTGAATAATTTACTTTTTAAATAAAATGGTATCATGACATATTTATATAAAATTCATTTATTTCTTATATTTAATATACACAGTTAATTTACAGTCACCATGTTTCCTATGTACCAATATGTAAAATTTCCCTATCAGATATTTATCTCAGTACTTTTAATGACTTCATAATATTTCACTATACAATAAGAATATTAATTTCTTTCTACTGAATGTTAGTTTTAGAAATAATTTTTAAAGTTCTAATTATATCTTTCAGTCACTTATTATTTCCATCTGCTTTTATTTATTAAAATTAGTCTTATACAGCTTTGGTTTTAAAATAGTCTAAATAAATATACCTTCTCTTATAGCTGTACTGGGTGTGCCTTCTTCATGTTCTAAACAGATCTCTTTTAATGCCACCAAATTCTCTGTCAGCTTACTTCTTCCTTAAAAAACTGTTGCATATGTGCCCTATAAAACATATTTTGGAAGAACAAGTCAAGAGTATCGTAAGAGGGTACAATGAAAAACAATAAAGAGCCCTAACTGAATTTCTAATTTCTAAGCATGCTGAATTTCATCTTGCAAAGAAAACTCCACAATGTCCAGTATTAGATTTTATTATGGCAAAGATGACTTTCAGTTACATACACATAGCTTCCATGTTTTCATAAGACCAAAGAGTGTCTCAAAAATATAAAATAAGAATTTAATTTACTTTTTGTGATTTATTTCAAATGAAGATCTGGATCAATAGTATTAAAATCAAAGGTTCTTTCCCTGTAATGTTATATGAAGGCTGAAGGACAGTGAGCACATTAAATGAAAGAATAATTCTACTGTTAAATCAAAAATATGTTTTACCCAGGTTTCCAAACTTTTCAAAATCCTTGCACATTAATTCTTTAAAAAATTAAAGAAGCTTCCCTATCAACTATTATTTTCCTTCCTGCTGTTTATTATTTATTACTTCTATCTTTTTTATTTCTTAAAATCTGTTTATTTATTACTTTTTCTTATTATTTTCTTGCATTTTATTACTGTGGAAGATAGAATGTTTCTAAATTAGTAGCATTAGAGTTAGTGACAAAAAAAACCTCATTTTAAGAATTTATTGCACTTCAATGATATGTTTTTATTTCTAAAGTTATTTTCAGAAAGTTTAACTATGCAATTTCCCATGACAGCACACACAGGAAACTGCTAGAAGGCTAAACAAACAGATGCCTATTGTGTTACCAAGAAAGCAAAATATTTTGTGTTTCAATAAAAGATTTTATGACTACTAAGAATACTCATTTCCTCTTAAACTGAGGATACTTTCAAGAGTTGAAAGCTTCATTCCTCCTAATTTTGTTACCTTTTCAGATCAAGATATAATCCTTTAGACAATCATGTTCACAATTTTCTAGGTTGGCAAAACCATAAAATTAGATGACGAACAAGAAAGTGTTACCTTTTTAAAATAAGAATTTACTTATCTTTCCAAATTTTCCAATTTTATATAGGTTTCCATTTTCCCAAGCCCAATTTCTGACTGCAAGTAAAAACTATGATAAATTGAGTATTTATTCATAAAATTTCATCTCTTCCTCAATTTCTGAATCTCTCCAATTCTACTGTTTATGAATAGAAACAGTTGGTTACAGTCAGATTGTTGAACGTCTATCAAGTTTCAAAAGCATCAGTATTCATAATTGATATAGTCAACCTACCTTACATATGGATTGGATAATGCCTTGTTTTATTTTAAGGCCCCAAGTTTTAAACTACCACAGACTTAGATTTTAAGATACTAAAGAATCTTGTAAAAATAACTATTTGATTTTCCTTTTAACTAAATCACAAAAAAATTTTCTGACTTATCTTTGAATTCCTATGGAGACTTGAAACCAACAAGATGCTATTTGTTTCTGGTTCTACAGTCAAAACACAATTAAAAAGAAAACCAATTTACGTTCTACTATAGATCAGGAAATATGCAAACCCAAAACCAGTAATGTAAGTCTCATTTTTCCCCAATTAGAAGCTTTAAATTTGAGTTCCCAAACACTTTCTTTTAAACCTTAAACTCACTGCTTATTTTGTATTGAGTCAATAAGTGGGGTAGGTGGAATATATCAAAATATGTCACAGAAACCCAATATATCCATTGTATATTTTAAAAGAAAACTTTAAAAAGTAAACAACCTTAAGACCAAAGATTTGGAAAAACACTACAAACAGGTGGAAAATAGGAACTGAGAGAACAAAATTAAAAAATAGTAAAGAGAAGCTAAGAATTAGAATTTTCTAAAAAATGATTTCTAGAATCTATTTGTAATAGAAGATACAATAAAAATCTAAAAAAGATTCACTTCTTACATAGATGATGCTAATGTCCTTAAATAAAAAAAAAACTAGTGAAAGGAAATAATGCATAACTTCAGTTTTCATAGGTATATAAGTCACATTAAATTATTAAAATATCACATTTACTCCAATCCTAGAGAATCAAATATGCAATTTTTCTGGAGCTGTCAAATAAAATACAACTGATACTTGGTGATTAGACAGCATCAATTACCACTTTAGAGACAATAAACTTTCCAAACTTGAATGGCCAAAAGTAGAAGAAGTCCTGCAAAGAAATTGTTTTTATTCTTTTGTTACAATGACATATAAGTTAGAATGATGTAGAAAACTGCAGGTCCAACTAAGAAGTGCTTAATTCAATTTTGATAAACTAAAACTCTAGGCATAGGTAGCATATTATTATATGACTGAAGAAGTGTTTCTTTTTTTGTTAACTTTTTTCTTTATGAATATGATGTTTTTCATGAAAAACATTAAATCAGAGAAATGAAGTTTTAGAATCATCATATACTACCTACCAGGTACTGTCTTGTATGTAACTAATTATTTACTAAATTCCTGTTTTCTACTACCAATAGCTGTGCAGAATAATGAAGCAAAACTACATGACACAACACTTACAAGAAACAAATGAAGATTTTTTACTTCATTATGGATAATGAGGCCAACAGCCCATTCTCTGGTACATGACAGTCTGATTCCAACATTTTTTCACTTTATATAAAAATGAGGTTTATAAGGTTAACAAAACTATGATAAAATGACATTATTTTCTTATACCTATCTGTGGAATTCAGATGTTTAAATTTACAAACATGGAACCACTGCACATTGAACTTGAATTTTAAGTTTTGTGTCATCTTTTACTGAGAGAAAATAACACTACCTTGAAAACACACATAAGCCAATATGAACAAAACAATGAGTATCCATAAAAAAATATAAATTCATTTTCTATAACAATGAGAATACATGAGAAGACATGACAGTGACCTAGAAACCTTTTCTTCTCAATAGTAGGGAAATTTTCTTACTCATTCTTGTATGTTAAGTGAATATGAGAATGCCCTTAACATGAAGTACACATTCATCTAGTTGTGATCATGACAGAAATAATGGAGTTTGTTTTAAAGTTTTTGTAAGTTAAAAAATAGATTACATAAGCTTAGTGACTATAAATTAATCATTTTAAAGGTGAAAAGTTACTATACAGTGTAAGGAATGACTTGTAAAGGGTACATGAAAAAATTAAGACAACAAAGAACCAGAGAGTAAAATTTAATGACATTAGAATATGCTAAAAATCTGTTTTTTTAAAAAGGGTAACAGGTTGGCAATAATTAACTGTGTATTTCAGCTAGTGGAGGGGATTGTGAATGTTTCCAACACAAAGAAATAATGAACATTTAATGTAATTGATACGCCAGTTACTCTCATCTGTTCAGCACACACATATAAATGTATTGAAATGTCAGTATACTCAATACACACATAAAATAATATGCAAATTATAAATAAAATTATATATAAAGAAAAGCATAATTATCATACTGTATTTATGAAGTAAAATTTGAATAATCAGTCTCTAATACAAACAGAACCACCAAATTCCATGCATGCAAAAGAGAATTCAAACAAAAGGTAGTTACATTAGTTAACTATCAGATCCTAATGCAAAGAGTAAAGCATACTGCAATACCCATTTTAATAATTTCCAACCTTAAGGATTTAATGATCACACCTGAATAGTAATTCCTATAATTAATGAAAATTTAAATGGAATTTTTAGAAAAATTGTTTGCATTTGTGTCTGTTGAACACAAGATTAACAATAGATATAATCACTAGCTTATTTACATGCTTTCCAGTAGAAATTATTCAGAGGACAGAAGACAAAACTCATTTAACATTTACCAAGCACAATGTTAAGAGCCAAGCATACAGTGAAGACAGACATGATCCCCGCTTTCATGAGTTCAAAATCCAGAATGAGATGCACCTCATTTTGAATATTTTAAAATTTAAAAGTTGAATAAAAACAGAAATGATTGCTAAAAATAACAAAGAAATTTATATTTTAATATAAAAACTCCCTTAATTCTGCTTTCCAGACAAAAGATGATCATTTTTCTGATATTACATTGTTCTAAGAAAATACTTCACTTTTTCACAGCCCTAGCAAATTCCTATTCAGATAGCTCTTATATCAGAAGCACATGAACACTAAAAATATACATACATCAGATAAATTACAACTTGTAATAGGTCTTTTAATAATTCAGTGTACTTTGCAAGCAATAGTAAGTGCTGCAAGAGACTTCTAGGTGGCTTTGTTTCTAGCAACATCATTTATGCATCTCAGTCATGAAACTGGATTAATAAACTGAAGATGCATTTCCAATTTAGCTTTAGAACAAGTGAATATGCTGAGGTTCTACAGGTACCATGTTAAAGGTGAGTACATATTGAAAAACTGTGGCCAGCAGGAGATTACTTCAAGCACCCATTTCCCTCCCTGTGAGAATTACTGAATTGCTCTATTTGACAGCAATTGGTTTTTATCCTTGACATGTGAGGACAGAAAAGAGATGGAAAACCTCAATTCTACTGGCCATTATATTTTTACAAAAATTATCAGCATAGAAAAGAGGAATTCACATAGTGGGAAGAAATAAGCACTTCTAAAGTACCTAATCTCTAATTCTAATATAATGACACAAATGTTTATATATAGACTTTCATTCTATTGATGCTACACTTTAAAGTCTCATAAAACTTCTACTGGGTATGCTATTATTGGAAATGCAACAAAACTCTGATGATTTCTGAGTATCAGCATATAAGATTTCCCATTAGTTTAATATTTAACTGTGTTTAGAGAATATTTTATTTATTATCAATCATATTTAAGTATTGAATAGCACTTCTCAATCCAGTAACCAGTATCTTTAATATGACATAAGATTACTAAATATAACATGTATCCTGGATGGGATTCTGGTACAAAAATGGAGGTAGTAAAAAACTAGCAAAATTTGAATAAAATGTAGAGTTTAATAAATAGTAGTGTACCAATATTGATTCCTTAGTTGTATGAAATGTATTAATGTAACATTCTACTAATAATAGGAATAATTGAGTATATGGTAAAATCACTGTATTTACTTTGTAATTTCTCTTGTTTAATTTAATTAAAACAATTTGTTTAAGTAGAAAGTCAATGGTAAGGATGAAGTTAAGAAAGGGAGACTGAATATAAAAGAGTTTTATAGGTATAACAGATATACCAATAACCTTGAGCAGATGAGATGGGACGAAAGGGCAACATGATTGAAATGAAGAATAAGTGTAGGCAGATATTTGTGATTGTTATTCAGAAAGTGGAGGAGTTTCAGGTTTACAGCATTTGTTCTATTATGTAGAAGAGATCACCTCCTTGCTTAGAGGAGGAGAGTGCAATATAAAAAGCTGAGGGTCCGCTTGAGGTTGATGACCATGGATTTATAGATTGCATCAGCCTTCCTTGTCACTCCCTCCAGCAAAAATAAATTCTAGGATTCATTTTCTTAATTCCCATCTAAGATGAAGGGTATGTTATCCATGGAAATTTGAACTCTTAATACATGTGAAGAATATTTGTTTTTACCCAATTGCTTTCCATCCATTCTTAACCTCACACTTGTTCTTCAAACATGAAGTCTAAGATTCAGATTGATACATTGAATAGACCTCTCCAAGAAAAAAAAACCCTAATTTTAGATACATAATAAATACAGCATCTATGTAAACTTGAATTCTAAGTGTTGTAAAAAATAGTTTTCTTTTCCCACCCCTTTTCCACTATTCCATTCATTTGCCTACTTCCTACTTCAAATATAAACACAGGTAAACATTTTTCATTTTGAAGAAAAATTTTTGAATATATATTAAAAGCAACCTGCTTATCAATGTAAATGATAACAAAAGGGATGCATGGATATAAACCAAAATGTAGCTGGCCTGATTAATCTGAAACTTATAAGTCATTTCAAAATCAAAAAGCATGAGAAATGGATAGGAAAAGACAAAAATAATAAAAACACTAATTACTAAGCATTTATAATAGGGTTTCACATAGACTTAAAGTGACAACTCTTTAAATGACAGCTTTGAGAATTGCACGGTAAGGGTTGGGGACAGAGCTCATTGGTAGAGCACTTAGTATGCTGGAGATCCTGGGCTTGATAATCCCCCCAAAAGCTATCACATGTTATTAAATCATTCTTTCCCTCCTAATCAGAACAAACGTAATTCAGAATTTATCTAAGTACAAATCTCTTAAAAAATTGATAGCCAAAGAAGACATTTGACCAGAAAATCAAGTGACAAAATATATTTTAAAATGTTTTAAGCAGTGATGTGCAAAACTATGATAATCACAATCATATACCAAAATCAAGTTGGTTACACTTTGTAAATGTGCTTAGAGTGTAGACAGAATAATTATACACTTTGGAATATCTAATCAAAACAGAAGATTTTGTGAATAAAACAATTCCATGATATAATATATGGAAAGGAGATAAACAGGTGTGAGAACCTCAGAAGTCATCAATTGTTCCTTCTTCAGACACAAAGCTCAGCTTGGTACCAGGTCATATTTTCTCTCAGCATGACTTCTAGGGTCTGTGTCCTACTTTCTATTTCCATATTTTGGACACACCAAACCTAATTTGAAATAAATTCCTAATTCGCCTACATGCCTCCTGTCTATCTTTCCCTATAGTTCATTGTCTCTACTTTTCCTGAAGCTATTATTTGAAAGAAAAACATGATCATGTCAGCTCTTGTTTAAATAAACACTTTATTACATGGGAGGTTTAGACTTCTACAATGGATATCTCATGCTTTTTATACTCTGGTTCATCCTATCCTTTCAAATCATATTTTTAAAATAAATTATTACATATTGACCCTTCTTATCTGTTACAATTTTCCTAACATAACATACACATTCTTATCTCTGAGTTTATTGCATGAAATTTCCTCTGCTTAGAATGCTCTTTGTTCATAGACTCATTTTCAAACTGACAAAATCCTACACCTTTCAAGGACGATCTCAAGTTCTTCCTTCTCTGAGGACATATGATTTGCAGACCACTTACTTTTTGCACATTTTATTCATTACAACACTTTATATGTATTCCTAGTAGAGGACTCCAGTCATTCAAAATACATAATATGAAATCACCTGAACTTATGTCAAAGATCAAAGTGCACCAGGAAAAGCTGTCCTTGCAAGAACAAGTGCTAGGACACTTCCTACATTCTAGAAGATGTTTGTAAGACATAAGGCTGACAAAGTTCCTTTATGTAGTTGTAAAGAATTCCCATAAATCAGTAAGGAAAATGTACAAAAACCAGTAGGAAATAGACAAAAACTTGGGCAATTAATCTACAAAAGAGGATACCTAACTGACCAATAAATATGTTGGATTTACTTTGGAATTATTTCACCATATGGTAGTAACATGCATATACAACATGTGATCAATATAAATAATTAAACAAACAGGTATTATTTTAAATATAATGTGAAAGAAAATTAATACATTTTTTTGCTGTTAATAGAAGTAAAAGTTATTCTATTTCATTTAACTATAAACTGTGAGCTGACACAAACTTCAAGCAGAAACGACTTTATCATTTTATCAAGAAATGTAAATTCTATAAAAAGAAATTCTTTTATGATAAAATCATGAAAAACAAAAGAGATAAGAAAGGAACTGTGTAAATATTTACTGAGATAAAAGACTTAAATACAGATACATACTATATTCCAAATGGTTAGACTAAAGAATGCAACAATAGTGGTTATCACCATTTTAATTTTAATATTTTATATAACCAAAATCAAATACCAACATTATTTCTGCCAAAAACAATGAAATGCCTAAAACTCATCTAGAACAATAAACAAACAAACAAAAAACCTACAAAATCATTCTTGAATAAGAGTACAAGCTCTTCAACTTACCATGGGGTTATATCCTGATAAACCAATTCTAAGATGAAAATATCATTAAGTTGAAAATGCACTTATATATACCTAACTCATTGAATATCACAGTTTAGCAACACAGAACTCTGTAGAGTACTGTAGTTTAGTCCTGTGGCTTCCAGGCTAACTGGGAGCTGTGATACTGAATCACAAAGTAGTATCATACTGTATATTGCCAGTTAGGGAAAAGATCAAAATTCAAAATGTGAAGCATGTGTTCTCATAAATGTGTATTGATTTTTCAGCACTGTAAATTTAAAATAATCAGTTAGACCATGAAGAATCAGAAATCGATCATGTGTATATGTACGAAGGGAGGAATGAAAAAATAAATTGTTCTAGATACTAAAATGAATTAAACTAAAATATATTTATATAATCTACAGTATGTCACCTCTGGGGGAAAATTATATAATTCAAAGAAAGAATTACACAATCTACATATAGACCCAATTGCCAACATCTTTTTTACCTGTAATAAAATCACATATATTATAAAGAAAACTAAGGATAATATTATTATTTTGATAAATCTATATAATTACATAATTTCAAGTTGATCTCAAGAGTTGAAAGTGTTAATTTATTACAGAGAACACTGATATTATTTTCCTTAACTCACTCAGAAACATTTTTTTTTTTTTTTTTCTGTGCTCAGGATTGAATCCAAGGCCTTGTGCTTGCGAGGCAAGCACTCAAAAAACTGAGCTATCTCCCCAGCCTAGACACTATCTTTTAACAATAAAAATATAGTCAAGCAGAAGGACAGACACTCTAATCTTCATTGTCTCTACAACTACAAGAAAAGAAACAAACTTCCATTTTTAAAGATTTCATTTCTTTTGTAGAAAAATATTAATATGCAGTACATACTGAAATGATAGTAGTCATAATTTCTATCTTCAATATTATACTATCCCATTGATAAAAAAAGGAAATATATTACATATCTTACATGGAGAAATAATTTACTATGTACAATAGGGATTTCTAGGTGCCATGAACCACAAAGAAAATGATACTGATACTTATAAAGCAAGGGGAAAAATGCTGGTGTCTATTTTATTTTTCTCTCTTAAAATCTGACTATGAAGTATCCAAATGAATCTCAAACAGATATAACTGAAAATACATTTTCTGAAAAGAGGACTTTGGTAAGGCCCTCTAGAATGATGTCAGTTTAGATTTGTGGAATTAAAAAAAAATATCACTTTTCCTCAACAGAGAACTAAAAATGAATATTCTGTGTTCTGTAGAATACAGAATACTATGATTAATGTGTACTTACCTTGGAATAGTAATTAGAAAAAAGGAAATATTAAGAGTATAACTCATTGTTATAATTATAACAGTTCTCTTCATGAAAATTTTCAAATTGCTTTATTTGCTTTATATATATATGTATACATAATTATGCTTTATTTGCTTGATATGTATATGTATACATAAATATGTGTGTGTTTATTTATATACAAAACACACATATAAATGTATATTTATATATTTTAAAGTGTTATCTCCATTGAGAGCTCTCTGTGTTTATGATTTCTCAGACAAACACCTGTAGGTGACTGAACTTCATCAGATGACTTCCCAGAAGTTGGCCACTCTCAACATCTGACCTATTTTTAGTTATTTGTGAACAATATCTGTATTGGAAAATGAGACAATGTTTAACTTAATGAATATTTATTTTATCATACTATGTAATTTTCATTGCAGGTAAAATATAGAAAAGAACATACAAAACTCAGAGCATAACAGTCTTTTATAGTCAGGTGAATATGTGTGCAGTTAAGAGATCAAAGCATTAACTCAAATGTCTTCAAATAGAAAGTACTAAAATATCCTTTTATGCTCTTGAATTATGAAACATTGTGAAAGAACTTGCATTCAAGTCATTATCCAGAGATGAATAAAAATTACATCCTGGAACTATACATTTAAACTTTTAATGAATAATATTTACTTAAAAATAGTAGTTTATAACTTGAACCCAAGGGTTTCTTACCAAATCCATATTAAAATGTACCTTATTTCTGTATTTTTGTCTTGGTAACTTAATACTAAAAAAGTCCAATTCATATTTATAAGCAGTTGCAAATAGTAATGGAATACGCTTCTATTATAAAGAGATCAGGAGAAATTTTATGTTGACATCTAGACAAAAATTAACTTGGCAGCAAAAATCATTGCATTGGTGATTGATTTCTAATCTCTTAAAATTTGATATCAGATACATCTACAGTCACAAGTTTTTCTGTTACACTTAAAAGTTAAGTATTTTAAACATTCCTTATATTTCTAGCAACATTTGAAAATTTTCCTAACTCAATGAAATGTAGATCAAAATATCATGCTTCAATATGTAATGGTGGTTGCAAGAATGTATAGGCAATACCCAGGAAGGAAATTTAACAAAGAAGGAACTGAAAGTCAAGAACTCTTAAGCATAGACAGACTGTCACTTTCTTGGTAGGGGTTGCTGATACTGGCAGGAAAGTGCTTAGGTTTAGGTGCACAGTGGGATAAAAGGTGAAGCCTTGGTTGTCTAAACTGCAACTGAGTCCTCACAGAAGCACCAGACTCTTACAAAAGCATTATGAGGTAAGTTTGGTAGTCTCAGACTATGAATAAAAACTTGAATACTACCTGACACAATCAAGTTATTATGTTATTAACAAAGGTATGATTCAAACACAACTGCTCATTGGTACTTTTGAGAACCAGAAGAACACTTATGTGCTCAATTTTTGTGCCATTCACTACATAATAGCTAGACATCCAGTAAATTAAAATTTCATCTCATTTTCTAACACTTTCAACATTGCTTTCTTAAATCCAGACCAAGAGTCCAGTACAAGAATACATGTTTTTGTTTTTGTACAGTTCCTGAACTAAACATGTTTTGTTCTGTTTTTGCATTTTAAATGTTACTAATCAAAGAAAAGAATATGCAACAGAGAATATAGTCGAAAAAACCTAAAAATATACTAACAAGCCCCAGGTTTAGGCAATCGTCAGTCAGCTAAGCCCTGACCTATAGTGTTTTCTGATTTCCTTTGGCAACATTCCTCCATTGCAGACTTCACACTACCAAAATGACGCTGAATGTATAGCAATGGGAAGAACATGCAGTAGCACACCATTACATGGTACTTTGCAGTAAATATACCATAGAAGTAACTCTTACTGCATAGAGGACAATAGTAAAAAAGCACTAGAACAATCAGAAATAATTACTCTTGCATATTCATTACTTTTGTTTCTGAAATTACCTTAATTATAAGTTCATATGATTAAAAATTAATAATAGCCATGTTTAAGAGGCAAAATTGCTAAAAATTTAAGAATCATCTCTCAGTGAGGCAGGGGAATGATGAGTTCAAAGCCAGTCTCAGCAAAAGCAAGGCACTAAGCAATTCAGTGAGACCCTGTCTCTAAAAAAAATGTAAATAGGGCTGGGGATGTGGTTCAGTGGTCGAGTGCCCCTGAATTCAATCCTGGTACTCAAAGTAATTTCAAGAAATTGTGAATTGTTATGTTAAAAACATAACATGCTGCAAAAGTCAAATCAAACATGAATTTTAGAAAAGAAATCGCCAGGGCTATGGTTGTGTATCAGTGGTAAACTGTGTGCCCAGCACATGTGAGGCACTTGGGTTCACTCCTTACCACATAAAAATAAATAAAAAAAAGAAAGGCCTTGTGTCCATCTGCAACTAAAAAGTTGTCTGGTCCAGCGAGTACAATGAAAACTCGGCTCTCTAATGAAGTTTTAAGGTCTTTATTTTAATGGGAGAGCTTCTGAGCCGAGTGCCTGGTTCTTCCTCCTCCTCCACCGCCGCTGTCTTCTTTTTCTTCTCTTTTCGCGCAGTTCTCTCTCTCCTTCTTCTCTTGTTGTGCAGCTTTCTCTCTCCTTCTTTTCTCTTGTGCAGCTGCCACTTCTCTCTTCCTCTCTCGTTGCACCGTGGCCACCTCTCCTCTTCTCTCGTCCTGCAGCTGCTGCCTGCCCTCCTTGCCTTGCTTGCTCTGCCTTGCTTGCGCCCGCCGCCATGCAAAGTATGCAGCTTTATGGGATATAACAGCCAATCACCTTAATGGGTCAGGCGTTTGGCTCGTGGAGACTTAATGGTGGGTAATGAGGACATGTACTAATCACAAGCTAAGCACGGAAGCGGAGGAGATCAGTCAGCCAATAGAAAGCACTTGCAGCTGGGCTTCTTCGCGCCATCTTAGGGCAAGGCCAGCCACCACTGCGGACCCTACAGGGCAGCAGCCCCCAACATCTTCCCCTTTCTGTTTTATTAATGGCTTAGGATCAGGACATCATGATAGCTCATGTGGCAAGCACCATCCTTACCCGTCATCGGAATTCTGACCTCCAGGCATCAGAAACCCTGTCTTAGGTTGGTATGGGCCCCCATGAGCCTATCTGTGACTCTGGATCCCCGGGATCATGCCTGTCTTAGGTTGCATAACAGCAGAACATATTCTTACTCGTCATTGGTATCTCACCCATCTTGGAATGAGGACCTGTCTTAGGTTGATATATGTCTCTGTTTGCTTACCCGTCATTGGCTACCGACCCAGCATATTTATCCATACCTGGGGAGATGTGCCAGTTTTAAGCGCCATAAGTGCCATTTTGATGGTCTGATGTTCTCCCTTTTGTTGGCATCTTATGTGCATAAGGCATCAGATCATTAGTCCAAACCCAGTACCATAAGTATTCCAAGAGCCATGATGTCTGCCCATGTTTCAGTCTCCAATCATAATTGAGTGCTAAGGTTATCAGGAGTATAAGATCAGTTATGCCAGTTTTTAAGTGGGCATTGATAACCTTTTGTGTTTGTAAAGCTGAGGCGACTCTTTCACCTATATTATTGACAGCTTGTGCTACTGGTATTGTAGTAGCTAATGCTGTCGCTGCTGCTGCAGCTGCAGAACCAGACACAGCCACCGCTGTAACCACTGCTGCTGTAATGCCGAAGTCTCTTTTGTTTCTAGACAAAATCATAGTCAGCTCTTCATCAGTTATGGAGACTGGTTACTGCAACGGAAAACTGGGAGGCATTCCAACATTGTGAAAGGAAACAAGTTACGTTAGCATCAGAACAATTTAGGAGGGTAGTACTATGGTTAGTTAATAGAAACATGAAAGGGGGTGACACACAAACTGGAATGGGAGGAAAGGTTATACTTCCATTAGGAAAGAAGAATTGTCCCAATTAGAGGAGTTCCACTGGCACAATTTATGTTCCACTCCCAGAAGGCTGAAGAATGACTGTATATCCATTTGTGTTAGAAAGCAGAAGCCAGTTATCATAAAGATTGACACGTTTCATTCCTATTTGAACATCATCCTGGTAAAGAAAAAGATGTAGCATTAAAAGAATGGTCTGTGAATCAAAGAGAACTGCAGGCAATCCTGTCAAAGCATTGGTAAAAATAGAAGAGGTATTAGTTAATGGTAAGGGATGATGATGTCTTACATGCGGGTCTTGTTAATCTCTCTGGGATCCAGACTGGTGTTTTTTCACCCTGTGGGAAAACACATATGGAGCCTCGACTCCAGAATAACACTGGATCTGGGCCTCTCCATTGTCCATTGAGTACATCCTTCCATTGTACAAGGACCTTTGGAGCCGCTGTAGGATTTTCAGTCTATCTGTGGCTGTTTTTCCATCTGTGTCCAAATTTAAAAAATTTAAAGTAAATAATGCTATGTTTAGTTTATCTTTAGGAGACCTGTATGTGTCTCCTATTCCCCCTTTTTGTATATTTAAAACAGCCTTTAGTGTTTGATTGGCTCTTTCAATGATTCCTTGTCCCATAGGATTGTATGGAATTCCAGTGAAATGGGAAATATCAAAGACACTTAAGAAATTTTTAAATGATGCAGAAATATATGCAGGCCCATTGTCTTTCTTATATTGTTTAGGCTTTCCCCAAGTCGCAAAGGCCTGTAAGCAATGTGATATTACGACTTTTATTTTTTCTCCACTATGTAATGAAGCAAATATAACCCCTGAGTAGGTATCAATAGTTACATGAACAAATTTGAGATTTCCAAACTCTGGAATATGTGTTACATCCATTTGCCATAGATGGTTGGACAATAGGCCTTTTGGATTAATGCTATTATTAGGTGAATTTATGTATGTTACACAATTATTACAGTTTTTACAATGGTTCGGGCTTGTTCTTTGGTTATATTGAATTTTATTTGTAAGGTTTTAGAATTTACATGAAATTTACTATGGAAGTTTTGTGCTTCTTCTATTATAGAAAAAACATGAGGATCCCTTGTGGCTAGATCAGCTATATTATTGCCCTGTGTTAATGGACCTGGCAAGTCTGTGTGAGCTCTTAAATGTCCTATGTAGAATGGCTCTGTTCTACTCCAAATGAGTTTTTGTAATGCTAAGAGTATGTTGGATATGGTGGAATTTTTGTTGATTAGACAGTTGTCTTCCAGTTGTTGAACTGCATTAACAGTGTAATGGCTATCCGACAGAATATATAGAGGAACTTTGTGAAAATCTTTTAATGTTTGTTCTATTGTTAATAATTCTATTTGCTGTGCAGAAGCCTTTGGAAAAAGAAATGTTTGTACCTTGTCTTTATGAAAATATGCTCCAGTACCGTTATTGGAACCATCAGTAAACACTACCACTGCTTGTCTTATAGGTTCCCTTTTTGAAATTGGTATTTGAATCACAAGATTTCTTAGATAAAATTGTATATATGGATGTTTTGGATAATGATTGTCAAATTGGGCAGCAGTTGTGAACATAAGAATTGCCCAATCATTGTTATTATTGCTTAAGTAAGAAATTTGTTCTGAATTATATGGGGTTATTACCTTGGCTGAAGTTTTTCCAAATACTATGATGGCTGATTTTAATGCCTTGAATATTATTTGTGCCATTGCTTCAGGATAAAAAACTATTGGTTTTCCTGGAGAGTAGGGTAAATGTATCCACATTAAAGGTCCTTGTTGCCAGAGGACTCCTGTAGGCACTAAATTATTTGGAAGTACTATGAGTGATAGAGATGCTGACAGATCTATACGATCAACCTGTGCCTCATCTAGTCTTTTTTGTACTACATCTAGGGTTTTTCTGGCCTCCTCTGTAAGTTTTCTGGGTGAAGAAGGATGAGCATCTCCCTTTAAGATATAAATAATGGTCCTAAATCTTGAGTAGTTAATCTAAGGTAAGGCCTTATCCAATTAATATCACCTAATAACCTTTGAAAATCATTTAAGATATTAAGATGGTCGAGTCTAAGAGAAGTTTTTAGGGGTGTAATGATTGTGCTGTTTATTTTAGCTCCTAAAAATTCTTGAACTTGTTGTCTTTGTATCTTTTCAGGTGCTATAATAAGTCCTCTTGACTTTAAATGACTGATTAGATCAGTAAATACCTTATCTAGTATTGTTTGTTCTGGGTGGCAAATTAATACATCATCCATATAATGGTATATAATTATATCTGGGTACTTATTTCTGATTGGTATTAAGCACTATTTACATATATTTGACATATGATTGGACTATTGGCCATCCCTTGGGGTAGGACTTTCCATTCATATCTGGCATCAGGCTGTCCATGATTAATAGAGGGGACCATAAAAGCAAACTTTTCTATGTCATCAGGGTGGAGAGGAATAGAGAAAAAAACAATCCTTTATATCTAATAGTATTGATTTCCAGTTCTTTGGTAATGCTGATAAGACTGGTAGGCCCAAGCTGAATTGGCCCCATGGATTGCATTACGGCATTGATGGCCCTTCAGTCATGTAATAATCTCCATTTACCTGATTTCTTTTTTATAACAAATATGGGGGTATTCCAAGGTGATGTGGAGGGCCTTATATGCCCTGCCTCTAATTGTTTTTGTACTAATTCCTGGGCCCGTTTAAGTTTTTCTGTATTTAGGGGCCACTGAGGGACCCAGATTGGTTTTTCTATTTCCATTTTATTTTAATTATTTCATCAGTGGCCCTGAGGAAAAACCCAATCCCTGTCTATCACCTTTTTGTTTAATTGATATTGGCTCTGTTATGCCTTGTTCATTGATTTCTAAGCCCTTTCTCCACTTGTGCCCTTGTTCTTTCATTATGTTTTGTGCTTGTTCACTGTATATTCCTTCTGTGGTTATTTTTAGTCCCCATTTGATTTAAAATATCTCTACCCCATAATGTCACCGGGATTGTTCTAAGACATATGGTTGGAAAAGTCCTTCTTGACCTTCTGGGCTTTTCCATTGTAGCCACATGGAGCTCTTTTTTGGTTCTGTGGCAATACTTAATCCTCTCAATGTTGATTTGCCTTTTGTGTGGGCCAATCCTTTGGCCAGTCTTTTTCTGCTATGATACTTGTGTCTGCTCCTGTGTCTAACAATCCATTTATAATTTTTTCTTTTACAATTAATTCTAACATAGGTCTGTTTTTTAGTTCCATAGTAAGGCAGGCCAAATTGATGCCTGTAGATCCCATACCCTTATCTCCCCTAAAACATTGTTGTAACGGGAATGAGCCATGAAGACTAGGTAGTATACAAAGCTGAGCTATCCGGTCTCTCGGAGAAATGGAAATAATGCCCTGAGGTGATGAAGCAAGCACTTTAATTTCTCCTGTATAATCTTGATCTATGACTCCTGGAACTATCATTAATCCTTTGAGTGCACTGGAGCTTCTGCCTAATAATAGTTCCATGGTGTTCTCAGGTAGGGGACCCTTAAAGTCAACAGGTATGACTTGTACTCCCATTTCTGGCATTAGTATTGCTCTTGTGGTAGAACAGAGGTCCAGTCCTGCACTTCCTGGTGTTGCTCTTCTTGGTCTGTCACTGGATAATGTGTCCTGGCCACTTTTTGAATCACCCCATACATTTGTTTCGGGCCCTGGGGTTGTGGGCCCCATCCCTCGTTTTGGAACTTCACGAGGAAGGATAGGGTTACCATCAACATTTATCATAGATCTACATTCACTAGCCCAGTGATATCCCTTTCTACATCTTGGGCAGACTCCAGGTTTAGGCCTTCTCTGGGGTCTGTCTTGCTGTTTTAACTGGGGACATTGTTTTTTAAAGTGCCCTTGTTGTTTACAATAGAAACATGATCCTGGGGGTCTTCCTCTCTCAAAGTTTAGCCCTTGCATCCCTTGTGTAATAGCTGCAGCCATAACTTGTCCCTGGATGACACTTTCATTTATGTCTCTACATACCTTAATATAGGCACTGAGGTCTTTCCTTTTCCAGGGTCTTATTGCCTCTTTACACCATCTATTAGCCTGTTTGTACGCCAGTTGCTTTATGGGGGCATTGCTTGATCTACATCCCCAAAAATGCGTCCTGCTGTTTGTAGTAACCTAGCCACAAATCAGCATAAGGCTCATTGGTTCCCTGCAAGACCTTAGATAATTGGCCCTGTAGGTCCCCACTTCCTTGCATAGTTTCCATGCTTTAGTTGCTGCAGCAGCTATCTGAATGTAAACAGCAGGATTATAATTCAATTGTGCCTGTTGTCCTGTATATTGACCCGTCCCCATTAACATTTCTATATCCCATTGTGGATTTCCTGCTGCCATATTTCTTCGAACTGTATCAGAAGAATATTCTTGCATGCTGTTTTCCATATTAAATATTGTCCCCCAGATAATGTCGCTCTAGAACATTTCCCCAATCATCAGTTGTTAAGTTCATGGCCCCTATTGATTCTACTAACGACAGCGGAAATGCTGCTTGTGGGCCATATGACACGACTGCTTCTTTTCATTGTTTTATTATTTTAAAGTCTAAGGACTGATGATATCTTTGTTGTGACCCTGGATCCTCAAAAACAGGAAACATAGAACTCCAGTACTTTTCCCATATGTCCTTCTCATTTACCCTTTTGTTTTTTCTATGTTCTTCCCATCGTCATAATACGGATTATAGGCAGGGGGGCTGTTGGTACAATATTGAATTTAAACTTTCTTCTTTTTTCCTGTCCCTCTTTTTTAACTATCCTCTCTAGTTCATCTTCTGAAAGTTCTTCCTCATCTGAGGAACTTCCCTTTTTGATAATCTTTCAGAGGTTCTGGATCATCCCTCTTTTATCTCCTCTAAAATATCTTCTCCTTTTTCTAGCGTATCTTTAAACATTGGCCTCAGGTTAATTAAGCACCCACGAATCAACTTCCAAATTGCACTCGTGCCCACCGGCAATGGTTCTACTTTCTCCCTCTTTCTTAGATTCTCTCCTAAGTGATCCCACTGTGGTATATTTAAGTGTCCCTCATCTAAATACCATGGCGCAGCTTCCTCTATTGTTCTGAGGAAAAGCCTCGCAGTCTTTGTTTTTAGAGGTGTTCCATTTGCTTTTAATAAGTCTCTAAGCGGACCCTCCATTCTGATCCATGATGTTTCACCACCATTTTCTAAAGCTTAAAGGCTACCCACACTACAATGCTAAGTCACACTAAAACAACTAAAAACAGTAGCGCTCTGCAACAATACAATACAACTGAAGACATGAACTCTTGACAAACAACAAGCACACAGAAACTTAATACCTGGCCAGTCCACTGGGGTTACTTTACCCAGTTCCCTGTACCTGGGCCCTCTTGGACCCAGCTCACTGGGGGTTACTTTACCCAGTTCCCTGTACCTGAGCCCTCTTCGACCCAGCTTCCTGTATACTGCTTTTAACCTTCTTAACTTATTTACTTGACTTGTTTAGTTTTACAGCTGTTTTACCTGGATATTACTTACCTCTTTTGTGGCGGTGCGAGGGGTCCCGGGTTTTGGCACCCACTTGTCTCGTACAGTGAGTACAATGAAGACTCAGCTCTCTAATGAAGTTTTAAGGTCTTATTTTATGGGAGAGCTTCTGAGTCGCAGTGCCTGGTTCTTCCTCCCTCCTCCACCGCCACCGTCTTCTTTTCTTCTCTTGTGCACAGCTCTCTCTCTCTCCTTCTTCTCTTGTTGTGCAGCTTTCTCTCTCCTTCTTTTCTCTCGTGCAGCTGCCACTTCTCTCTTCTTCCTTTCTCAGTCGTGCCGTGGCATGCATCTCCTCTTCTCTCGTCCTGCAGCTGCTGCCTGCCCTCCATGCCTTGCTTGCCTCTGCCTTTCTTGCTCCCGCGCCATCAAAGTACGCAGCTTTATGGGATATAACAGCCAATCACCTTTAATGGTCAGGCGTTTGGCTCGTGGAGACTTATGGTGCATAAAGAGGACATGTACTGATCACAAGCTAAGCACGGAAGCGGAGGAGATCAGTCAGCCAATACAAAGCACTTGCAGTTGGGCTTCTCCGCACCAGCTTAGGGCAAGGCCAGCCATCACTGCAGACCCTACAGGGCAGCAGCCCCAACAAAAAGTATTTGAAACTTTTAAAAATAGACACCACCAAAAATGATCCGAGGAGTAGGCACAAAATAAATAGAATTTTCAGATATGTATTTTTCTGGATATTTAAAAGGACATAATAATAAAAAGTAACAACTGAGGTGATAATATAATTACTTTATGAGTCCATAGTGATTGTTTCAAGCATTAATAGTTATGATCCTAATTAAGAACCATACTAGGCTGTCAATCATTTTGAAATTCCACATGCCTACATATAGGATTTGGTTCCTTTCTGATGGACAGGTAATCAAATATTACTTCTCTGCATTATCAAAATACCCTCTCTAGAATCTTCCATCTTTCTGTTGTCCTTCCTACTCTTAACTTGTTTTTTTTTTTTTTTTTGCAACTGGCAAAGAAAACAGATAATAAAAGGTGGCGGACTAAATCTAACAACATGCATGTTCTACAAGGTGAAAGTTAGATAAAATAGATCCAATAATCAAATTACTAAATCTACTTCCATTTCTGGTCTTGCCATGATGGAGCCAAGTCTTCCTCCAGTAACACTGTGGGGTCTCCGCAATGCAGGTTTCTTGAAAACCCCATGTACTGGTGGAGAAAGGAATGAATGTTGTGAGATGGTGGAGGCCTGTCGTCTCCACCACAGGCTCTGTGGTTCACAGTATTTAAAAATTGTTCCATCAACCACGCCCAAGAGTCAGGGATTACATGGGAAGAATTGAGAAAGCAAAGCAGAAGACTAAAGTTGTAACAGATATCACTACATATAAACTTTTGTCTAGGACTATTCATACAACAGTACAGTTAAAATAATATTTCTAATGAAAAAATATTATAAAAATATTTAAAATATTTTAATTTATCTATATCTCTCCCTTTCTCATTTAATAAGAATTAGTAGATAATCACAAAACTAATATAATGATTTTATCCATTTGCTGACTTTAACTATCTCAAGATTGTTTACATCCATTCCTTCATGAATGCACTAACTAGTATTTGCTTCATAATTAAGCATGTTATAGAATATAAAATATATAATCCTTGCCTAAATGAACTAATATTCCTATTGAAAGACATCCAGAAAATTGTGTCAATTAGTGAATTAAACAAAAGAACTTAAGTATCATTTATACAGAGACTATAAAATTATTGTTCCAAATTTGAGATTTTAATTTAAAGAATATTTAACATGATCACAGGTCTATTACCAAGCAGAAATATTCCTAAAATATAATACTTCAAAGTTATATATGCCAGGTGCAATGGTGCATCCCTATAATCCCAGCAGTTCAAGACGCTGAGGCAGAAGGATCTCAAATTCAAAGACAACCACAGCAACCTAGCCAGGCTGTAAGTAACTCAGCAAGACCTTGTCTTAAAATAAAATTTAAAAAAAGCTGAGGATGTGGCTCAGTGTTTAAGTGCCCCTGGGTTCAATCCTACCAAAAATAAAAGTTAGGAAGTTACAAATGGCAAATAATATAAACATGACTTTGTAAATCTGTTTCAAACTTTTTTGAAACAGGGAACAGAATTGCTGCTTCATATGATAATTTTATATTTAAATTTTAGGGGAAATGGTATAAATTAATTTTTTGTAAAAATTGTAAAAACTAAACATTTAAAAAATCTGATGGGCTCAGAATTCTCTATTCTTGCAGGTACTTCAGAAAAAATTCTACACTTCTCTTTATTGTAAAATTTTTTTTATGCTAACAACAACAAAACTAAACTACCTAAGGAAAGAATGTGATGGAAGCAATTATCAGGCACTGACCAAAAAGATGCAGAATTTCTGAAAAAGTTATTAAGGAAAGCAAGGGAATATGCAATATCAGATTGTGGTAGTCCTGGCTACCTGCAATCTCTTCAATGTCTATTATGACATCCTCAAGTATTATATCGAGTAGTCTGGTGAAGAAGAAATTCAACAGTTTCTATTTTTTCTTCTCTACTACCTGTCAAAGTTACTATTGTAACAGGGAATGTTATTAAAGGAAACAATACAAACTACTTGAAAACAATTAGATATTGTAAACATTTCACCAGGTTACAAACTAAGCATGTTTTAATAAATAATATTAAAACATTTCAAAAAATATGCAGTCTAAAATAGTAACTAGCTCCCAAAAAAGTAGGTTTATTTTCTTTGATTCATAGTTTTTATAAAAAGAGGTATGTCTTGTAGTCAAATACTCATTAAGATATAAATATGTTGAGGTTGTGGCTCAGTGGTAGAGTACTTGACTTGCTTGTGTGAGACACTGGGCTCAATTCTCAGAACTACATATAAATTAATGTATAAATAAAGGTTGATCAATAACTAATTTTTTAAAAGAATATGTCCTAGCCAAATGTTGTGGTACATGCTTACAATCCCAGAGGCCTGGGAGGCTGTGGCAGAAGGATTGTAAATTCAAAGCCTGCCTCAACTACTTAGGGAGGCCCTGAGCAACTTAGCAAGGACCTTTCTCAATATAAAAAATAAAAGTGATGGGGATGTTTCTCAGTGGTTTAGCACCCTTGGGTTCAATCAATGGTACTCCCCCCGAAAAAGAAAAGAAAAAGTGTCCTAGTCAGGTACAGTGCCTCATACTACCTGGGTAACTGAAGTAGGAGGATCACCAAACCAAAAGCCAGCAATTTACCAAGACTGTTTCAAAATGAAAACTAAAAGAACTAGGTATACAGCCCAATGTTAGAGTAGCCCTGGGTTTAATTCCCAGGACCACCCCCCCCACACAGACAAACATGTTCCATAAACCACCATGAAGATGCATACTATGCTTATTATATTTCTGAATATCACTGACAAACATAATGGCAATGTGTTCCATCCAGTGGAACTGGCGTGGAGAGACACCACCAATCCTTAGTTGATGAGATTTATTGCGTCCTCCCTGTTTCTGTCTCCTTTGTTCTCTCTATCTTCCTTCTTCTTCTCTTTTCCTCTCTCCTCCCCCAGGCTCCTAGCTTATCAGCCAATTATAGCAAAGCTTTCTCTCACACAGGAGAGCATGCGGAGGAATGCCAGCATAACACTATATAAATCACGAGCTGTCCACATGTGACATGATATTAGATAGCAAATCCTTGAGCCTGGCATTAACACATCGTAAGTCTCCAAGGAAATAGTAACAGCAAGCAGTCTTTTTGGGTACTTTCTTATTTTAGTAACCAGTGTCCTTTGGCTCACTGCCAGGCACCATCTTGTCCAAGATGGCCCTCAACAGCAAGACTCTTCTATCTTAAAAATGAACACACTGAGCTGGGCATGCTAACAAGGATCACAAGTTCAAAGGTAGATAGCTTTGTAGCAAGGCCCTAAGCAATAAAGCAAGACCCTAAGCAAATTACCAAAGTCCCATCTCAAAGTGTTAAAAAGGGCTAGAGATGTGACTCAGTGGTGAAGTACCACTGGGATTAATCCCTGGTATCAAAAGACAAACAAACAAAAAATGCCCCGAACACACTGGATTTAAGTAACACCAAGAATTCAATGGGTTTCTGACAAAAAATAAGAATTTTCTTTCAGGTATCTAACAAATATCATCTTGCAAGCAAAATACAAGATTATAAAATAAATTTTGGGATTTGAGACAAAGGCAACATCTCCCCTCCTCTGTGTAACTGCATCCGAATTATTATTTTAAATTTCCTATTAAACTATCTCTCCTGCCCCACATTAAACACAAAACAGCAGCTGTCAGTGAAGTCTCAGCAGAAGCTAGGTGGTCTGGGACAATAAATACAACGTTGTAGACTTTGAAGCAAAGAAAACTAGGCTGCAAAGTATTCATTATGCCAATAAGATGGGTATCCTTGAGTAAATAATGACCCTTCAGAGAAAAGGAAATATGGTATCTGAAGCCTTGGTAGAATAAATGACTTCTTTGGAGTTTTCCAAACAAGTATTTCAGCATATCAAATTCCAACCCATTAACTCTGACTTAAATTGCAGATCCCTTTCCACTATGCCTTTCCCTCCTTCAGAGCACAAGCATCCATATGCAATACAAGGGGTGAGGGTAATCATATTTTACCTGCTGTCACAAATCTGTACAGCAGAAACTCTGACACAGGGAGGGAAGACTTGTCAGGTAATCTGTGTGTCATGACACACTTGAAGCCAGTCATGTAAGCTCCATTCTGTTAATTATAACATTCCTAGGGGTATTTTCATTTTGAATATGTAGCCTTGTTCTAAAAATGTGACTGAGTTTACATTTTAATTCATTCACTTTATCAATCTCTTCATTTTATATAATTAATAATCTGTGTATTACTACTTTGACTTGTAAAAAGCACTGTCACATGCATGAAACATTATATGCCTACCTGCTGTATGTGCTCTCAATACTACAGAGTCTATAACAAACATAAAATTAAAACAATAGAATTTACTCATGATGAACCTTAGAATTTAGTAGAGAGTCAATATGCATATAGCACATTGAAAATCTATGCTGAGATCATAAATACATTTCACAAATGTTCTATGCATTTTTAAGCTGCATTAATTCAGGTTACAAGACTACCAAAATATTTAATATCAATTTAAAAATAGTTATTTAACAATTAGGATAATATTATGCAATATATCATTTATGAACTAGTAAAAACAGAAATTTGGGATGGAATAATTCATTATGACTTGAGACAGACATAGTAAAATTGTTAGAGTGAATGTAGAATATTTGAGTAAGCATGAGAAAGTTATACAATGTTGTGTTTCCTAAAACACCAGAGAATGAGAGAAATAAGAGGTCATATTATAACTTTATCTAGATAGGAAGTTCACATTGTTTATAAAGTAATTAAATGGGGGAAACATCTCCTCCTCCCAAATATGTACTTTATCCTTGCTGCTATTTCCTTCAATACTCATTTATTCAGTTAATTCAGATAGTGATTCACCAATATTCTGGCATTCTCAAAGAGTGAGGGATAGCCTTCTCTTAAACTTTTTTATCCTATCAACTGAATGGGGCTTGAAAAAATCCTGAAAGAATGAACACAAAGGTGAAGTTATCAATATTTTACTGCTCAAGAAAAAAAGTCATTCTGGTTTCCTGGGAATCTTCAAAATAGGAATATGATGAATATAATCAGGAAATTTTTACTTTGCCAAACATCACAAAATTCATCCCTTTTGTTTAAAAAGATGCATTTGTTAATTAATGCTAAATTTATTGGGCATTATTAGAATAGCAGAAATTTTGCATAATTAGAATTTAATCATAATAATGAAAATTAGAAGGTTTGGAAATTTTCTTAGAATGTCCTTTCTGAAGATTCTATCCCTACAAATCACAATCACATAGGAAGCAGTCAGTAGATATCTTCAGCTATAACAATGGGTTAGGAAATGGTAAAGAGGAAAGGATTAAATGATCTTTGACCTTTTACCTATCCAATTTATGTATTAGGAAATTTTTCTCAAAGAAATTCCCCTGGTCCAAGTCAGACAAATAACAAATAATTAGAATTAAAAACAGGATTGCCATTGACTTTATCCTTCACATTATAGCATCCCTGAAATCAGGGTGTATTTCACAAGTAATAGGATGTCAAAATGTAATTGAGAGCATTTTTTCTTTCTTATACATATATAAATGAATGATTCAATTCATGGTGTAGTCTTATGAATGATGAAACAATGTACTTGCTACAAAACTCATTTCTTCAACAATTTACCCATCACTTCTTTCCAATTTACTTTCAGATTTTCAATGAGCAGGTTTACCAGATCACCATTATACTATAAGAATTATCCTACATAAGAGTAAGGCCCTTGGTGCGTTCATACCCTTCCACTGCGACAGGTTGAGTCAGCGCGCCAGTGGGGGACTAAATCGGTCCAGTTGTAGGCTGCCCCCAGGTGCAGGAGACCGCCTTTCCAGCTGCCTGATGTGGTGACTTGCCTGACGCCAGTTCCTCTTACTTCTCCTGTGAAGGTTCCGCGAGCACATGTCCTTGAGCTTTTAGCAATTCCCATTCACCAGTCAAGGGCTCTGGGGTCTTGTGTGCAGGCTAGGCTTTCTGAACTATACTGAGTTGAATAGCTCCATAATCTTGTAATTGGTTGATACTGGCTCTGTGACTAGAGGGGATCCAAGATGGTGGTCCAGAGGAGGCTGTGTTCCTTGATGCTCTGCAATGCCAGATTTAAGCAGAGGATATCTGTTTCTCGGTGATGCAGTTTTTGCTGCTTATCGATCCCCTGCTCTTTACCCCATTTGTCTGCTGTGATGACCTGCAGCCTGCCAGCATATTGACGCCTTTTTTGAGAGCAGATTGCTCACTGTCAGGTGTCTATCATCCACCATTTGCCTGTCTCTCGCCTGTCCATCACCTGCCTTACCCCTATCCATCACCCAACACTGGAGGTTCACCTCCTGATCATCCGACAGCTGCCAGCAGATTGACCGCAGACTGCCAGTGGAGAACCAGCTGCCTGCTGCTGCCTGGAAGTTCACTGTCACAGTACCTGCAGGTTTGATTACACGTGGCTGCAGCCAGTTTGAGACAACAGCCAGACCCTGTAGGACCCCTGGCCGGACTGACAGAGTCCCATCTTCAGGATCCCTCAGCCCGACCAATCACTCCCTGCCTCTGGGGCCCTCACATCAACTGACTGCTCCGCAGATTTATTCTACACATGTAGGACAGTCAGTTATGTGAAATAAAATATCAAAAATATTTGAAGACTTTTAAAATGAAGAAGTTTTACAAAAAGCTATGATCCCAGGAAAGCTGTAGTATAATAAACAAAGTTAAGTAAATAAGCAAAACAGAAAATTCCAAAGATTGATTTTGAGTTTGGTATATTTCACTGCACAATCTAAATCATTTTCTTTACACTTTAACAATAAACAATAAATATACCTATACATTGTGCATATTCATGATGTTCCCATATTCATCCATGTACTGTTTTAAGTCTGAAAAAGCACAGCATTTTACTACATAGTAACACAGTTTTCATTATGCATGGCTGATTAACTTAATAGTAATTATTTTTTAATGAAAATTGTCAGGAAAGATACAGAATGCAAAACCTAATCTATTTAAATACCAATAAATAAATAAAAATGGCCCTGAGACTGTTAAAAAAAGTCTAAGTTTCTATTACTAAGAAAAATAACTACTGAGTATTTTTTAAAATTCTTACCAGATACTCAAGCACCAGAGTCAAAGATTTACTGTGTGAACAATGGCATGTAAAAGTTACTATGTTTTGCATGTTTTAAATCCTTTAAAAAGTGAAACTGTAAAATGGAAATGAAAGCCAATTGTTTAGTCCTCAGGAAGGCCAGATTTTATAAAAACTTGAAGTAAGTTGAACATATAAACCAACTCTGAATAATATTCTCTTAAGTTAGAAACAGCAATTTGCCAAGGGGATGATTGGTAGAAAAACTGAAGGTATGAACTTTACTATTTTTATGATTTTGAGTTTTATATTGTAGTACCTAAAGTCATCTCTAATATTACAACTCACCATCTTCTGTTTTTTTTTTTTTTTTTTTTTCTTTAATGTTAACTTTTGAGCCTCTGGGATTAATTTATATACAGTTCAAGGTAGGCTTTCTTCTGCTATGTTGCTAATCAGTTGCCTCAAACATTATTTATCTATTTATTTATTTGTTTTGGCACCAAGGATTGAACTTGATTCACATTCTTAGCCCCTCTGTTTTTGTTAATTTTATTTTGAGGCAGGGTCTAGCTAAGTTGCTTAGGACCTTGCTAAGTTGCTGAGACTGGCTTCAAACCTGCCATCCTGCCTCGGCCTCCCAAACCACTGGGATTGAAGACATTTACCACCATGTTTGAATCAAACCAATTTTGAATAATTTACTTTTTAAATAAAATGGTATCATGACATATTTATATAAAATTCATTTATTTCTTATATTTAATATACACAGTTAATTACAGTCACCATGTTTCCTATGTACCAATATGTAAAATTTCCCTATCAGATATTTATCTCAGTACTTTTAATGACTTCATAATATTTCACTATACAATAAGAATATTAATTTCTTTCTACTGAATGTTAGTTTTAGAAATAATTTTTAAGTTCTAATTATATCTTTCAGTCACTTATTATTTCCATCTGCTTTTATTTATTAAAATTAGTCTTATACAGCTTTGGTTTTAAAATAGTCTAAATAAATATACCTTCTCTTATACCTGTACTGGGTGTGCCTTCTTCATGTTCTAAACAGATCTCTTTTAATGCCACCAAATTCTCTGTCAGCTTACTTCTTCCTTAAAAAACTGTTGCATATGTGCCCTATAAAACATATTTTGGAAGAACAAGTCAAGAGTATCGTAAGAGGGTACAATGAAAAACAATAAAGAGCCCTAACTGAATTTCTAATTTCTAAGCATGCTGAATTTCATCTTGCAAAGAAAACTCCACAATGTCCAGTATTAGATTTTATTATGGCAAAGATGACTTTCAGTTACATACACATAGCTTCCATGTTTTCATAAGACCAAAGAGTGTCTCAAAAATATAAAATAAGAATTTAATTTACTTTTTGTGATTTATTTCAAATGAAGATCTGGATCAATAGTATTAAAATCAAAGGTTCTTTCCCTGTAATGTTATATGAAGGCTGAAGGACAGTGAGCACATTAAATGAAAGAATAATTCTACTGTTAAATCAAAAATATGTTTTACCCAGGTTTCCAAACTTTTCAAAATCCTTGCACATTAATTCTTTAAAAAATTAAAGAAGCTTCCCTATCAACTATTATTTTCCTTCTGCTGTTTTATTATTTATTACTTCTATCTTTTTTATTTCTTAAAATCTGTTTATTTATTACTTTTTCTTATTATTTTCTTGCATTTTATTACTGTGGAAGATAGAATGTTTCTAAATTAGTAGCATTAGAGTTAGTGACAAAAAAACCTCATTTTAAGAATTTATTGCACTTCAATGATATGTTTTTATTTCTAAAGTTATTTTCAGAAAGTTTAACTATGCAATTTCCCATGACAGCACACACAGGAAACTGCTAGAAGGCTAAACAAACAGATGCCTATTGTGTTACCAAGAAAGCAAATATTTGTGTTTCAATAAAAGATTTTATGACTACTAAGAATACTCATTTCCTCTTAAACTGAGGATACTTTCAAGAGTTGAAAGCTTCATTCCTCCTAATTTTGTTACCTTTTCAGATCAAGATATAATCCTTTAGACAATCATGTTCACAATTTTCTAGGTTGGCAAAACCATAAAATTAGATGACGAACAAGAAAGTGTTACCTTTTTAAAATAAGAATTTACTTATCTTTCCAAATTTTCCAATTTTATATAGGTTTCCATTTCCCAAGCCCAATTTCTGACTGCAAGTAAAAACTATGATAAATTGAGTATTTATTCATAAAATTTCATCTCTTCCTCAATTTCTGAATCTCTCCAATTCTACTGTTTATGAATAGAAACAGTTGGTTACAGTCAGATTGTTGAACGTCTATCAAGTTTCAAAAGCATCAGTATTCATAATTGATATAGTCAACATACCTTACATATGGATTGGATAATGCCTTGTTTTATTTTAAGGCCCCAAGTTTAAACTACCACAGACTTAGATTTTAAGATACTAAAGAATCTTGTAAAAATAACTATTTGATTTTCCTTTTAACTAAATCACAAAAAAATTTTCTGACTTATCTTTGAATTCCTATGGAGACTTGAAACCAACAAGATGCTATTTGTTTCTGGTTCTACAGTCAAAACACAATTAAAAAGAAAACCAATTTACGTTCTACTATAGATCAGGAAATATGCAAACCCAAAACCAGTAATGTAAGTCTCATTTTTCCCCAATTAGAAGCTTTAAATTTGAGTTCCCAAACACTTGCTTTTAAACCTTAAACTCACTGCTTATTTTGTATTGAGTCAATAAGTGGGGTAGGTGGAATATATCAAAATATGTCACAGAAACCCAATATATCCATTGTATATTTTAAAAGAAAACTTTAAAAAGTAAACAACCTTAAGACCAAAGCTTTGGAAAAACACTACAAACAGGTGGAAAATAGGAACTGAGAGAACAAAATTAAAAAATAGTAAAGAGAAGCTAAGAATTAGAATTTTCTAAAAAATGATTTCTAGAATCTATTTGTAATAGAAGATACAATAAAAATCTAAAAAAGATTCACTTCTTACATAGATGATGCTAATGTCCTTAAATAAAAAAAAAAACTAGTGAAAGGAAATAATGCATAACTTCAGTTTTCATAGGTATATAAGTCACATTAAATTATTAAAATATCACATTTACTCCAATCCTAGAGAATCAAATATGCAATTTTTCTGGAGCTGTCAAATAAAATACAACTGATACTTGGTGATTAGACAGCATCAATTACCACTTTAGAGAAAACAATAAACTTTCCAAACTTGAATGGCCAAAAGTAGAAGAAGTCCTGCAAAGAAATTGTTTTTATTCTTTTGTTACAATGACATATAAGTTAGAATGATGTAGAAAACTGCAGGTCCAACTAAGAAGTGCTTAATTCAATTTTGATAAACTAAAACTCTAGGCATAGGTAGCATATTATTATATGACTGAAGAAGTGTTTCTTTTTTTGTTAACTTTTTTCTTTATGAATATGATATTTTTCATGAAAAACATTAAATCAGAGAAATGAAGTTTTAGAATCATCATATACTACCTACCAGGTACTGTCTTGTATGTAACTAATTATTTACTAAATTCCTGTTTTCTACTACCAATAGCTGTGCAGAATAATGAAGCAAAACTACATGACACAACACTTACAAGAAACAAATGAAGATTTTTTACTTCATTATGGATAATGAGGCCAACAGCCCATTCTCTGGTACATGACAGTCTGATTCCAACATTTTTTCACTTTATATAAAAATGAGGTTTATAAGGTTAACAAAACTATGATAAAATGACATTATTTTCTTATACCTATCTGTGGAATTCAGATGTTTAAATTTACAAACATGGAACCACTGCACATTGAACTTGAATTTTAAGTTTTGTGTCATCTTTTACTGAGAGAAAATAACACTACCTTGAAAACACACATAAGCCAATATGAACAAAACAATGAGTATCCATAAAAAAATATAAATTCATTTTCTATAACAATGAGAATACATGAGAAGACATGACAGTGACCTAGAAACCTTTTCTTCTCAATAGTAGGGAAATTTTCTTACTCATTCTTGTATGTTAAGTGAATATGAGAATGCCCTTAACATGAAGTACACATTCATCTAGTTGTGATCATGACAGAAATAATGGAGTTTGTTTTAAAGTTTTTGTAAGTTAAAAAATAGATTACATAAGCTTAGTGACTATAAATTAATCATTTTAAAGGTGAAAAGTTACTATACAGTGTAAGGAATGACTTGTAAAGGGTACATGAAAAAATTAAGACAACAAAGAACCAGAGAGTAAAATTTAATGACATTAGAATATGCTAAAAATCTGTTTTTTTTAAAAAGGGTAACAGGTTGGCAATAATTAACTGTGTATTTCAGCTAGTGGAGGGGATTGTGAATGTTTCCAACACAAAGAAATAATGAACATTTAATGTAATTGATACGCCAGTTACTCTCATCTGTTCAGCACACACATATAAATGTATTGAAATGTCAGTATACTCAATACACACATAAAATAATATGCAAATTATAAATAAAATTATATATAAAGAAAAGCATAATTATCATACTGTATTTATGAAGTAAAATTTGAATAATCAGTCTCTAATACAAACAGAACCACCAAATTCCATGCATGCAAAAGAGAATTCAAACAAAAGGTAGTTACATTAGTTAACTATCAGATCCTAATGCAAAGAGTAAAGCATACTGCAATACCCATTTTAATAATTTCCAACCTTAAGGATTTAATGATCACACCTGAATAGTAATTCCTATAATTAATGAAAATTTAAATGGAATTTTTAGAAAAATTTGTTTGCATTTGTGTCTGTTGAACACAAGATTAACAATAGATATAATCACTAGCTTATTTACATGCTTTCCAGTAGAAATTATTCAGAGGACAGAAGACAAAACTCATTTAACATTTACCAAGCACAATGTTAAGAGCCAAGCATACAGTGAAGACAGACATGATCCCCGCTTTCATGAGTTCAAAATCCAGAATGAGATGCACCTCATTTTGAATATTTTAAAATTTAAAAGTTGAATAAAAACAGAAATGATTGCTAAAAATAACAAAGAAATTTATATTTTAATATAAAAACTCCCTTAATTCTGCTTTCCAGACAAAAGATGATCATTTTTCTGATATTACATTGTTCTAAGAAAATACTTCACTTTTTCACAGCCCTAGCAAATTCCTATTCAGATAGCTCTTATATCAGAAGCACATGAACACTAAAAATATACATACATCAGATAAATTACAACTTGTAATAGGTCTTTTAATAATTCAGTGTACTTTGCAAGCAATAGTAAGTGCTGCAAGAGACTTCTAGGTGGCTTTGTTTCTAGCAACATCATTTATGCATCTCAGTCATGAAACTGGATTAATAAACTGAAGATGCATTTCCAATTTAGCTTTAGAACAAGTGAATATGCTGAGGTTCTACAGGTACCATGTTAAAGGTGAGTACATATTGAAAAACTGTGGCCAGCAGGAGATTACTTCAAGCACCCATTTCCCTCCCTGTGAGAATTACTGAATTGCTCTATTTGACAGCAATTGGTTTTTATCCTTGACATGTGAGGACAGAAAAGAGATGGAAAACCTCAATTCTACTGGCCATTATATTTTTACAAAAATTATCAGCATAGAAAAGAGGAATTCACATAGTGGGAAGAAATAAGCACTTCTAAAGTACCTAATCTCTAATTCTAATATAATGACACAAATGTTTATATATAGACTTTCATTCTATTGATGCTACACTTAAAAGTCTCATAAAACTTCTACTGGGTATGCTATTATTGGAAATGCAACAAAACTCTGATGATTTCTGAGTATCAGCATATAAGATTTCCCATTAGTTTAATATTTAACTGTGTTTAGAGAATATTTTATTTATTATCAATCATATTTAAGTATTGAATAGCACTTCTCAATCCAGTAACCAGTATCTTTAATATGACATAAGATTACTAAATATAACATGTATCCTGGATGGGATTCTGGTACAAAAATGGAGGTAGTAAAAAACTAGCAAAATTTGAATAAAATGTAGAGTTTAATAAATAGTAGTGTACCAATATTGATTCCTTAGTTGTATGAAATGTATTAATGTAACATTCTACTAATAATAGGAATAATTGAGTATATGGTAAAATCACTGTATTTACTTTGTAATTTCTCTTGTTTAATTTAATTAAAACAATTTGTTTAAGTAGAAAGTCAATGGTAAGGATGAAGTCAAGAAAGGGAGACTGAATATAAAAGAGTTTTATAGGTATAACAGATATACCAATAACCTTGAGCAGATGAGATGGGACGAAAGGGCAACATGATTGAAATGAAGAATAAGTGTAGGCAGATATTTGTGATTGTTATTCAGAAAGTGGAGGAGTTTCAGGTTTACAGCATTTGTTCTATTATGTAGAAGAGATCACCTCCTTGCTTAGAGGAGGAGAGTGCAATATGAAAAGCTGAGGGTCCGCTTGAGGTTGATGACCATGGATTTATAGATTGCATCAGCCTTCCTTGTCACTCCCTCCAGCAAAAATAAATTCTAGGATTCATTTTCTTAATTCCCATCTAAGATGAAGGGTATGTTATCCATGGAAATTTGAACTCTTAATACATGTGAAGAATATTTGTTTTTACCCAATTGCTTTCCATCCATTCTTAACCTCACACTTGTTCTTCAAACATGAAGTCTAAGATTCAGATTGATACATTGAATAGACCTCTCCAAGAAAAAAAAAACCCTAATTTTAGATACATAATAAATACAGCATCTATGTAAACTTGAATTCTAAGTGTTGTAAAAAATAGTTTTCTTTTCCCACCCCTTTTCCACTATTCCATTCATTTGCCTACTTCCTACTTCAAATATAAACACAGGTAAACATTTTTCATTTTGAAGAAAAATTTTTGAATATATATTAAAAGCAACCTGCTTATCAATGTAAATGATAACAAAAGGGATGCATGGATATAAACCAAAATGTAGCTGGCCTGATTAATCTGAAACTTATAAGTCATTTCAAAATCAAAAAGCATGGGAAATGGATAGGAAAAGACAAAAATAATAAAAACACTAATTACTAAGCATTTATAATAGGGTTTCACATAGACTTAAAGTGACAACTCTTTAAATGACAGCTTTGAGAATTGCACGGTAAGGGTTGGGGACAGAGCTCATTGGTAGAGCACTTAGTATGCTGGAGATCCTGGGCTTGATAATCCCCCCAAAAGCTATCACATGTTATTAAATCATTCTTTCCCTCCTAATCAGAACAAACGTAATTCAGAATTTATCTAAGTACAAATCTCTTAAAAAATTGATAGCCAAAGAAGACATTTGACCAGAAAATCAAGTGACAAAATATATTTTAAAATGTTTTAAGCAGTGATGTGCAAAACTATGATAATCACAATCATATACCAAAATCAAGTTGGTTACACTTTGTAAATGTGCTTAGAGTGTAGACAGAATAATTATACACTTTGGAATATCTAATCAAAACAGAAGATTTTGTGAATAAAACAATTCCATGATATAATATATGGAAAGGAGATAAACAGGTGTGAGAACCTCAGAAGTCATCAATTGTTCCTTCTTCAGACACAAAGCTCAGCTTGGTACCAGGTCATATTTTCTCTCAGCATGACTTCTAGGGTCTGTGTCCTACTTTCTATTTCCATATTTTGGACACACCAAACCTAATTTGAAATAAATTCCTAATTCGCCTACATGCCTCCTGTCTATCTTTCCCTATAGTTCATTGTCTCTACTTTTCCTGAAGCTATTATTTGAAAGAAAAACATGATCATGTCAGCTCTTGTTTAAATAAACACTTTATTACATGGGAGGTTTAGACTTCTACAATGGATATCTCATGCTTTTTATACTCTGGTTCATCCTATCCTTTCAAATCATATTTTTAAAATAAATTATTACATATTGACCCTTCTTATCTGTTACAATTTTCCTAACATAACATACACATTCTTATCTCTGAGTTTATTGCATGAAATTTCCTCTGCTTAGAATGCTCTTTGTTCATAGACTCATTTTCAAACTGACAAAATCCTACACCTTTCAAGGACGATCTCAAGTTCTTCCTTCTCTGAGGACATATGATTTGCAGACCACTTACTTTTTGCACATTTTATTCATTACAACACTTTATATGTATTCCTAGTAGAGGACTCCAATCATTCAAAATACATAATATGAAATCACCTGAACTTATGTCAAAGATCAAAGTGCACCAGGAAAAGCTGTCCTTGCAAGAACAAGTGCTAGGACAATTCCTACATTCTAGAAGATGTTTGTAAGACATAAGGCTGACAAAGTTCCTTTATGTAGATGTAAAGAATTCCCATAAATCAGTAAGGAAAATGTACAAAAACCAGTAGGAAATAGACAAAAACTTGGGCAATTAATCTACAAAAGAGGATACCTAACTGACCAATAAATATGTTGGATTTACTTTGGAATTATTTCACCATATGGTAGTAACATGCATATACAACATGTGATCAATATAAATAATTAAACAAACAGGTATTATTTTAAATATAATGTGAAAGAAAATTAATACATTTTTTGCTGTTAATAGAAGTAAAAGTTATTCTATTTCATTTAACTATAAACTGTGAGCTGACACAAACTTCAAGCAGAAACGACTTTATCATTTTATCAAGAAATGTAAATTCTATAAAAAGAAATTCTTTTATGATAAAATCATGAAAAACAAAAGAGATAAGAAAGGAACTGTGTAAATATTTACTGAGATAAAAGACTTAAATACAGATACATACTATATTCCAAATGGTTAGACTAAAGAATGCAACAATAGTGGTTATCACCATTTTAATTTTAATATTTTATATAACCAAAATCAAATACCAACATTATTTCTGCCAAAAACAATGAAATGCCTAAAACTCATCTAGAACAATAAACAAACAAACAAAAAACCTACAAAATCATTCTTGAATAAGAGTACAAGCTCTTCAACTTACCATGGGGTTATATCCTGATAAACCAATTCTAAGATGAAAATATCATTAAGTTGAAAATGCACTTATATATACCTAACTCATTGAATATCACAGTTTAGCAACACAGAACTCTGTAGAGTACTGTAGTTTAGTCCTGTGGCTTCCAGGCTAACTGGGAGCTGTGATACTGAATCACAAAGTAGTATCATACTGTATATTGCCAGTTAGGGAAAAGATCAAAATTCAAAATGTGAAGCATGTGTTCTCATAAATGTGTATTGATTTTTCAGCACTGTAAATTTAAAATAATCAGTTAGACCATGAAGAATCAGAAATCGATCATGTGTATATGTACGAAGGGAGGAATGAAAAAATAAATTGTTCTAGATACTAAAATGAATTAAACTAAAATATATTTATATAATCTACAGTATGTCACCTCTGGGGGAAAATTATATAATTCAAAGAAAGAATTACACAATCTACATATAGACCCAATTGCCAACATCTTTTTTACCTGTAATAAAATCACATATATTATAAAGAAAACTAAGGATAATATTATTATTTTGATAAATCTATATAATTACATAATTTCAAGTTGATCTCAAGAGTTGAAAGTGTTAATTTATTACAGAGAACACTGATATTATTTTCCTTAACTCACTCAGAAACATTTTTTTTTTTTTTTTTTCTGTGCTCAGGATTGAATCCAAGGCCTTGTGCTTGCGAGGCAAGCACTCAAAAAACTGAGCTATCTCCCCAGCCTAGACACTATCTTTTAACAATAAAAATATAATCAAGCAGAAGGACAGACACTCTAATCTTCATTGTCTCTACAACTACAAGAAAAGAAACAAACTTCCATTTTTAAAGATTTCATTTCTTTTGTAGAAAAATATTAATATGCAGTACATACTGAAATGATAGTAGTCATAATTTCTATCTTCAATATTATACTATCCCATTGATAAAAAAAGGAAATATATTACATATCTTACATGGAGAAATAATTTACTATGTACAATAGGGATTTCTAGGTGCCATGAACCACAAAGAAAATGATACTGATACTTATAAAGCAAGGGGAAAAATGCTGGTGTCTATTTTATTTTTCTCTCTTAAAATCTGACTATGAAGTATCCAAATGAATCTCAAACAGATATAACTGAAAATACATTTTCTGAAAAGAGGACTTTGGTAAGGCCCTCTAGAATGATGTCAGTTTAGATTTGTGGAATTTAAAAAAATATCACTTTTCCTCAACAGAGAACTAAAAATGAATATTCTGTGTTCTGTAGAATACAGAATACTATGATTAATGTGTACTTACCTTGGAATAGTAATTAGAAAAAAGGAAATATTAAGAGTATAACTCATTGTTATAATTATAACAGCTCTCTTCATGAAAATTTTCAAATTGCTTTATTTGCTTTATATATATATGTATACATAATTATGCTTTATTTGCTTGATATGTATATGTATACATAAATATGTGTGTGTTTATTTATATACAAAACACACATATAAATGTATATTTATATATTTTAAAGTGTTATCTCCATTGAGAGCTCTCTGTGTTTATGATTTCTCAGACAAACACCTGTAGGTGACTGAACTTCATCAGATGACTTCCCAGAAGTTGGCCACTCTCAACATCTGACCTATTTTTAGTTATTTGTGAACAATATCTGTATTGGAAAATGAGACAATGTTTAACTTAATGAATATTTATTTTATCATACTATGTAATTTTCATTGCAGGTAAAATATAGAAAAGAACATACAAAACTCAGAGCATAACAGTCTTTTATAGTCAGGTGAATATGTGTGCAGTTAAGAGATCAAAGCATTAACTCAAATGTCTTCAAATAGAAAGTACTAAAATATCCTTTTATGCTCTTGAATTATGAAACATTGTGAAAGAACTTGCATTCAAGTCATTATCCAGAGATGAATAAAAATTACATCCTGGAACTATACATTTAAACTTTTAATGAATAATATTTACTTAAAAATAGTAGTTTATAACTTGAACCCAAGGGTTTCTTACCAAATCCATATTAAAATGTACCTTATTTCTGTATTTTTGTCTTGGTAACTTAATACTAAAAAAAGTCCAATTCATATTTATAAGCAGTTGCAAATAGTAATGGAATACGCTTCTATTATAAAGAGATCAGGAGAAATTTTATGTTGACATCTAGACAAAAATTAACTTGGCAGCAAAAATCATTGCATTGGTGATTGATTTCTAATCTCTTAAAATTTGATATCAGATACATCTACAGTCACAAGTTTTTCTGTTACACTTAAAAGTTAAGTATTTTAAACATTCCTTATATTTCTAGCAACATTTGAAAATTTTCCTAACTCAATGAAATGTAGATCAAAATATCATGCTTCAATATGTAATGGTGGTTGCAAGAATGTATAGGCAATACCCAGGAAGGAAATTTAACAAAGAAGGAACTGAAAGTCAAGAACTCTTAAGCATAGACAGACTGTCACTTTCTTGGTAGGGGTTGCTGATACTGGCAGGAAAGTGCTTAGGTTTAGGTGCACAGTGGGATAAAAGGTGAAGCCTTGGTTGTCTAAACTGCAACTGAGTCCTCACAGAAGCACCAGACTCTTACAAAAGCATTATGAGGTAAGTTTGGTAGTCTCAGACTATGAATAAAAACTTGAATACTACCTGACACAATCAAGTTATTATGTTATTAACAAAGGTATGATTCAAACACAACTGCTCATTGGTACTTTTGAGAACCAGAAGAACACTTATGTGCTCAATTTTTGTGCCATTCACTACATAATAGCTAGACATCCAGTAAATTAAAATTTCATCTCATTTTCTAACACTTTCAACATTGCTTTCTTAAATCCAGACCAAGAGTCCAGTACAAGAATACATGTTTTTGTTTGTGTACAGTTCCTGAACTAAACATGTTTTGTTCTGTTTTTGCATTTTAAATGTTACTAATCAAAGAAAAGAATATGCAACAGAGAATATAGTCGAAAAAACCTAAAAATATACTAACAAGCCCCAGGTTTAGGCAATCGTCAGTCAGCTAAGCCCTGACCTATAGTGTTTTCTGATTTCCTTTGGCAACATTCCTCCATTGCAGACTTCACACTACCAAAATGACGCTGAATGTATAGCAATGGGAAGAACATGCAGTAGCACACCATTACATGGTACTTTGCAGTAAATATACCACAGAAGTAACTCTTACTGCATAGAGGACAATAGTAAAAAAGCACTAGAACAATCAGAAATAATTACTCTTGCATATTCATTACTTTTGTTTCTGAAATTACCTTAATTATAAGTTCATATGATTAAAAATTAATAATAGCCATGTTTAAGAGGCAAAATTGCTAAAAATTTAAGAATCATCTCTCAGTGAGGCAGGGGAATGGTGAGTTCAAAGCCAGTCTCAGCAAAAGCAAGGCACTAAGCAATTCAGTGAGACCCTGTCTCTAAAAAAAATGTAAAATAGGGCTGGGGATGTGGTTCAGTGGTCGAGTGCCCCTGAATTCAATCCTAGTACTCAAAGTAATTTCAAGAAATTGTGAATTGTTATGTTTAAAAACATAACATGCTGCAAAAGTCAAATCAAACATGAATTTTAGAAAAGAAATCGCCAGGGCTATGGTTGTGTATCAGTGGTAAACTGTGTGCCCAGCACATGTGAGGCACTTGGGTTCACTCCTTACCACATAAAAATAAATAAAAAAAGAAAGGCCTTGTGTCCATCTGCAACTAAAAAGTTGTCTGGTCCAGCGAGTACAATGAAAACTCGGCTCTCTAATGAAGTTTTAAGGTCTTTATTTTAATGGGAGAGCTTCTGAGCCGAGTGCCTGGTTCTTCCTTCTCCTCCACCGCCGCTGTCTTCTTTTTCTTCTCTTTTCGCGCAGTTCTCTCTCTCCTTCTTCTCTTGTTGTGCAGCTTTCTCTCTCCTTCTTTTCTCTTGTGCAGCTGCCACTTCTCTCTTCCTCTCTCGTTGCACCGTGGCCACCTCTCCTCTTCTCTCGTCCTGCAGCTGCTGCCTGCCCTCCTTGCCTTGCTTGCTCTGCCTTGCTTGCGCCCGCCGCCATGCAAAGTATGCAGCTTTATGGGATATAACAGCCAATCACCTTAATGGGTCAGGCGTTTGGCTCGTGGAGACTTAATGGTGGGTAATGAGGACATGTACTAATCACAAGCTAAGCACGGAAGCGGAGGAGATCAGTCAGCCAATAGAAAGCACTTGCAGCTGGGCTTCTTCGCGCCATCTTAGGGCAAGGCCAGCCACCACTGCGGACCCTACAGGGCAGCAGCCCCCAACATCTTCCCCTTTCTGTTTTATTAATGGCTTAGGATCAGGACATCATGATAGCTCATGTGGCAAGCACCATCCTTACCCGTCATCGGAATTCTGACCTCCAGGCATCAGAACCCTGTCTTAGGTTGGTATGGGCCCCCATGAGCCTATCTGTGACTCTGGATCCCCGGGATCATGCCTGTCTTAGGTTGCATAACAGCAGAACATATTCTTACTCGTCATTGGTATCTCACCCATCTTGGAATGAGGACCTGTCTTAGGTTGATATATGTCTCTGTTTGCTTACCCGTCATTGGCTACCGACCCAGCATATTTATCCATACCTGGGGAGATGTGCCAGTTTTAAGCGCCATAAGTGCCATTTTGATGGTCTGATGTTCTCCCTTTTGTTGGCATCTTATGTGCATAAGGCATCAGATCATTAGTCCAAACCCAGTACCATAAGTATTCCAAGAGCCATGATGTCTGCCCATGTTTCAGTCTCCAATCATAATTGAGTGCTAAGGTTATCAGGAGTATAAGATCAGTTATGCCAGTTTTTAAGTGGGCATTGATAACCTTTTGTGTTTGTAAAGCTGAGGCGACTCTTTCACCTATATTATTGACAGCTTGTGCTATTGGTATTGTAGTAGCTAATGCTGTCGCTGCTGCTGCAGCTGCAGAACCAGACACAGCCACCGCTGTAACCACTGCTGCTGTAATGCCGAAGTCTCTTTTGTTTCTAGACAAAATCATAGTCAGCTCTTCATCAGTTATGGAGACTGGTTACTGCAACGGAAAACTGGGAGGCATTCCAACATTGTGAAAGGAAACAAGTTACGTTAGCATCAGAACAATTTAGGAGGGTAGTACTATGGTTAGTTAATAGAAACATGAAAGGGGGTGACACACAAACTGGAATGGGAGGAAAGGTTATACTTCCATTAGGAAAGAAGAATTGTCCCAATTAGAGGAGTTCCACTGGCACAATTTATGTTCCACTCCCAGAAGGCTGAAGAATGACTGTATATCCATTTGTGTTAGAAAGCAGAAGCCAGTTATCATAAAGATTGACATGTTTCATTCCTATTTGAACATCATCCTGGTAAAGAAAAAGACGTAGCATTAAAAGAATGGTCTGTGAATCAAAGAGAACTGCAGGCAATCCTGTCAAAGCATTGGTAAAAATAGAAGAGGTATTAGTTAATGGTAAGGGATGATGATGTCTTACATGCGGGTCTTGTTAATCTCTCTGGGATCCAGACTGGTGTTTTTTCACCCTATGGGAAAACACATATGGAGCCTCGACTCCAGAATAACACTGGATCTGGGCCTCTCCATTGTCCATTGAGTACATCCTTCCATTGTACAAGGACCTTTGGAGCCGCTGTAGGATTTTCAGTCTATCTGTGGCTGTTTTTCCATCTGTGTCCAAATTTAAAAAATTTAAAGTAAATAATGATATGTTTAGTTTATCTTTAGGAGACCTGTATGTGTCTCCTATTCCCCCTTTTTGTTTATTTAAAACAGCCTTTAGTGTTTGATTGGCTCTTTCAATGATTCCTTGTCCCATAGGATTGTATGGAATTCCAGTGAAATGGGAAATATCAAAGACACTTAAGAAATTTTTAAATGATGCAGAAATATATGCAGGCCCATTGTCTTTCTTATATTGTTTAGGCTTTCCCCAAGTCGCAAAGGCCTGTAAGCAATGTGATATTACGTCTTTTATTTTTTCTCCACTATGTAATGAAGCAAATATAACCCCTGAGTAGGTATCAATAGTTACATGAACAAATTTGAGATTTCCAAACTCTGGAATATGTGTTACATCCATTTGCCATAGATGGTTGGACAATAGGCCTTTTGGATTAATGCTATTATTAGGTGAATTTATGTATGTTACACAATTATTACAGTTTTTTACAATGGTTCGGGCTTGTTCTTTGGTTATATTGAATTTTATTTGTAAGGTTTTAGAATTTACATGAAATTTACTATGGAAGTTTTGTGCTTCTTCTATTATAGAAAAAACATGAGGATCCCTTGTGGCTAGATCAGCTATATTATTGCCCTGTGTTAATGGACCTGGCAAGTCTGTGTGAGCTCTTAAATGTCCTATGTAGAATGGCTCTGTTCTACTCCAAATGAGTTTTTGTAATGCTAAGAGTATGTTGGATATGGTGGAATTTTTGTTGATTAGACAGTTGTCTTCCAGTTGTTGAACTGCATTAACAATGTAATGGCTATCCGACAGAATATATACAGGAACTTTGTGAAAATCTTTTAATGTTTGTTCTATTGTTAATAATTCTATTTGCTGTGCAGAAGCCTTTGGAAAAAGAAATGTTTGTACCTTGTCTTTATGAAAATATGCTCCAGTACCATTATTGGAACCATCAGTAAACACTACCACTGCTTGTCTTATAGGTTCCCTTTTTGAAATTGGTATTTGAATCACAAGATTTCTTAGATAAAATTGTATATATGGATGTTTTGGATAATGATTGTCAAATTGGGCAGCAGTTGTGAACATAAGAATTGCCCAATCATTGTTATTATTGCTTAAGTAAGAAATTTGTTCTGAATTATATGGGGTTATTACCTTGGCTGAAGTTTTTCCAAATACTATGATGGCTGATTTTAATGCCTTGAATATTATTTGTGCCATTGCTTCAGGATAAAAAACTATTGGTTTTCCTGGAGAGTAGGGTAAATGTATCCACATTAAAGGTCCTTGTTGCCAGAGGACTCCTGTAGGCACTAAATTATTTGGAAGTACTATGAGTGATAGAGATGCTGACAGATCTATACGATCAACCTGTGCCTCATCTAGTCTTTTTTGTACTACATCTAGGGTTTTTCTGGCCTCCTCTGTAAGTTTTCTGGGTGAAGAAGGATGAGCATCTCCCTTTAAGATATTAAATAATGGTCCTAAATCTTGAGTAGTTAATCTAAGGTAAGGCCTTATCCAATTAATATCACCTAATAACCTTTGAAAATCATTTAAGATATTAAGATGGTCGAGTCTAAGAGAAGTTTTTAGGGGTGTAATGATTGTGCTGTTTATTTTAGCTCCTAAAAATTCTTGAACTTGTTGTCTTTGTATCTTTTCAGGTGCTATAATAAGTCCTCTTGACTTTAAATGACTGATTAGATCAGTAAATACCTTATCTAGTATTGTTTGTTCTGGGTGGCAAATTAATACATCATCCATATAATGGTATATAATTATATCTGGGTACTTATTTCTGATTGGTATTAAAGCACTATTTACATATATTTGACATATGATTGGACTATTGGCCATCCCTTGGGGTAGGACTTTCCATTCATATCTGGCATCAGGCTGTCCATGATTAATAGAGGGGACCATAAAAGCAAACTTTTCTATGTCATCAGGGTGGAGAGGAATAGAGAAAAAAACAATCCTTTATATCTAATAGTATTGATTTCCAGTTCTTTGGTAATGCTGATAAGACTGGTAGGCCCAGCTGAATTGGCCCCATGGATTGCATTACGGCATTGATGGCCCTTCAGTCATGTAATAATCTCCATTTACCTGATTTCTTTTTTATAACAAATATGGGGGTATTCCAAGGTGATGTGGAGGGCCTTATATGCCCTGCCTCTAATTGTTTTTGTACTAATTCCTGGGCCGCTTTAAGTTTTTCTGTATTTAGGGGCCACTGAGGGACCCAGATTGGTTTTTCTATTTTCCATTTTATTTTAATTATTTCATCAGTGGCCCTGAGGAAAAACCCAATCCCTGTCTATCACCTTTTTGTTTAATTGATATTGGCTCTGTTATGCCTTGTTCATTGATTTCTAAGCCCTTTCCCCACTTGTGCCCTTGTTCTTTCATTATGTTTTGTGCTTGTTCACTGTATATTCCTTCTGTGGTTATTTTTATCCCCATTTGATTTAAAATATCTCTACCCCATAATGTCACCGGGATTTGTTCTAAGACATATGGTTGGAAAAGTCCTTCTTGACCTTCTGGGCTTTTCCATTGTAGCCACATGGAGCTCTTTTTTGGTTCTGTGGCAATACTTAATCCTCTCAATGTTTGATTTGCCTTTTGTGTGGGCCAATCCTTTGGCCAGTCTTTTTCTGCTATGATACTTGTGTCTGCTCCTGTGTCTAACAATCCATTTATAATTTTTTCTTTTACAATTAATTCTAACATAGGTCTGTTTTTTAGTTCCATAGTAAGGCAGGCCAAATTGATGCCTGTAGATCCCATACCCTTATCTCCCCTAAAACATTGTTGTAACGGGAATGAGCCATGAAGACTAGGTAGTATACAAAGCTGAGCTATCCGGTCTCTCGGAGAAATGGAAATAATGCCCTGAGGTGATGAAGCAAGCACTTTAATTTCTCCTGTATAATCTTGATCTATGACTCCTGGAACTATCATTAATCCTTTGAGTGCACTGGAGCTTCTGCCTAATAATAGTTCCATGGTGTTCTCAGGTAGGGGACCCTTAAAGTCAACAGGTATGACTTGTACTCCCATTTCTGGCATTAGTATTGCTCTTGTGGTAGAACAGAGGTCCAGTCCTGCACTTCCTGGTGTTGCTCTTCTTGGTCTGTCACTGGATAATGTGTCCTGGCCACTTTTTGAATCACCCCATACATTTGTTTCGGGCCCTGGGGTTGTGGGCCCCATCCCTCGTTTTTGGAACTTCCACGAGGAAGGATAGGGTTACCATCAACATTTATCATAGATCTACATTCACTAGCCCAGTGATATCCCTTTCTACATCTTGGGCAGACTCCAGGTTTAGGCCTTCTCTGGGGTCTGTCTTGCTGTTTTAACTGGGGACATTGTTTTTTAAAGTGCCCTTGTTGTTTACAATAGAAACATGATCCTGGGGGTCTTCATCTCTCAAAGTTTAGCCCTTGCATCCCTTGTGTAATAGCTGCAGCCATAACTTGTCCCTGGATGACACTTTCATTTATGTCTCTACATACCTTAATATAGGCACTGAGGTCTTTCCTTTTCCAGGGTCTTATTGCCTCTTTACACCATCTATTAGCCTGTTTGTACGCCAGTTGCTTTATGAGGGGCATTGCTTGATCTACATCCCCAAAAATGCGTCCTGCTGTTTGTAGTAACCTAGCCACAAAATCAGCATAAGGCTCATTGGTTCCCTGCAAGACCTTAGATAATTGGCCCTGTAGGTCCCCACTTCCTTGCATAGTTTTCCATGCTTTAGTTGCTGCAGCAGCTATCTGAATGTAAACAGCAGGATTATAATTCAATTGTGCCTGTTGTCCTGTATATTGACCCGTCCCCATTAACATTTCTATATCCCATTGTGGATTTCCTGCTGCCATATTTCTTCGAACTGTATCAGAAGAATATTCTTGCCATGCTGTTTTCCATATTAAATATTGTCCCCCAGATAATGTCGCTCTAGACACATTTCCCCAATCATCAGTTGTTAAGTTCATGGCCCCTATTGATTCTACTAACGACAGCGTAAATGCTGCTTGTGGGCCATATGACACGACTGCTTCTTTTCATTGTTTTATTATTTTAAAGTCTAAGGGCTGATGATATCTTTGTTGTGACCCTGGATCCTCAAAAACAGGAAACATAGAACTCCAGTCCTTTTCCCATATGTCCTTCTCATTTACCCTTTTGTTTTTTCTATGTTCTTCCCTATCGTCATAATACGGATTATAGGCAGGGGGGGCTGTTGGTACAATATTGAATTTAAACTTTCTTCTTTTTTCCTGTCCCTCTTTTTTAACTATCCTCTCTAGTTCATCTTCTGAAAGTTCTTCCTCATCTGAGGAACTTCCCTTTTTGATAATCTTTCAGAGGTTCTGGATCATCCCTCTTTTATCTCCTCTAAAATATCTTCTCCTTTTTCTAGCGTATCTTTAAACATTGGCCTCAGGTTAATTAAGCACCCACGAATCAACTTCCAAATTGCACTCGTGCCCACCGGCAATGGTTCTACTTTCTCCCTCTTTCTTAGATTCTCTCCTAAGTGATCCCACTGTGGTATATTTAAGAGTCCCTCATCTAAATACCATGGCGCAGCTTCCTCTATTGTTCTGAGGAAAAGCCTCGCAGTCTTTGTTTTTAGAGGTGTTCCATTTGCTTTTAATAAGTCTCTAAGCGGACCCTCCATTCTGATCCATGATGTTTCACCACCCATTTTCTAAAGCTTAAAGGCTACCCACACTACAATGCTAAGTCACACTAAAACAACTAAAAACAGTAGCGCTCTGCAACAATACAATACAACTGAAGACATGAACTCTTGACAAACAACAAGCACACAGAAACTTAATACCTGGCCAGTCCACTGGGGGTTACTTTACCCAGTTCCCTGTACCTGGGCCCTCTTGGACCCAGCTTCACTGGGGGTTACTTTACCCAGTTCCCTGTACCTGAGCCCTCTTCGACCCAGCTTCCTGTATACTGCTTTAACCTTTCTTAACTTATTTTACTTGACTTGTTTAGTTTTAACAGCTGTTTTACCTGGATATTACTTACCTCTTTTGTGGCGGTGCGAGGGGTCCCGGGTTTTGGCACCACTTGTCTCGTCCAGTGAGTACAATGAAGACTCAGCTCTCTAATGAAGTTTTAAGGTCTTTATTTTTATGGGAGAGCTTCTGAGTCGAGTGCCTGGTTCTTCCTCCTCCTCCACCGCCACCGTCTTCTTTTTCTTCTCTTGTTGCACAGCTCTCTCTCTCTCCTTCTTCTCTTGTTGTGCAGCTTTCTCTCTCCTTCTTTTCTCTCGTGCAGCTGCCACTTCTCTCTTCTTCCTTTCTCGTCGTGCCGCGGCCGCCTCTCCTCTTCTCTCGTCCTGCAGCTGCTGCCTGCCCTCCATGCCTTGCTTGCTCTGCCTTGCTTGCTCCCGCCGCCATCAAAGTACGCAGCTTTATGGGATATAACAGCCAATCACCTTAATGGGTCAGGCGTTTGGCTCGTGGAGACTTAATGGTGCATAAAGAGGACATGTACTGATCACAAGCTAAGCACGGAAGCGGAGGAGATCAGTCAGCCAATACAAAGCACTTGCAGTTGGGCTTCTCCGCACCATCTTAGGGCGAGGCCAGCCATCACTGCGGACCCTACAGGGCAGCAGCCCCCAACAAAAAGTATTTTGAAACTTTTAAAAATAGACACCACCAAAAATGATCAGAGGAGTAGGCACAAAATAAATAGAAATTTTCAGATATGTATTTTTCTGGATATTTAAAAGGACATAATAATAAAAGTAACAACTGAGGTGATAATATAATTACTTTATGAGTCCATAGTGATTGTTTCAAGCATTAATGAGTTATGATCCTAAATTAAGAACCATACTAGGCTGTCAATCATTTTGAAATTCCACATGTCCTACATATAGGATTTGGTTCCTTTCTGATGGACAGGTAATCAAATATTACTTCTCTGCATTATCAAAAATACCCTCTCTAGAATCTTCCATCTTTCTGTTGTCCTTCCTACTCTTAACTTGTTTTTTTTTTTTTTTTTCAACTGGCAAAGAAAACAGATAATAAAAGTTGGCGGACTAAAATCTAACAACATGCACGTTCTACAAGGTGAAAGTTAGATAAAATAGACAAATAATCAAATTACTAAATCTACTTCCATTTCTGGTCATTGCCATGATGGAGCCAAGTCTTCCTCCAGTAACACTGTGGGGTCTCCGCAATGCAGGTTTCTTGAAAAACCCCATGTACTGGTGGAGAAAGGAATGAATGTTGTGAGATGGTGGAGGCCTGTCAGTCTTCACCACAGGCTCTGTGGTTCACAGTATTTAAAAATTGTTCCATCACCAGCCCAAGATTCAGGATTACATGGGAAGAATTGAGAAAGCAAAGCAGAAGACTAAAGTTGTAACAGATATCACTACATATAAACTTTTGTCTAGGACTATTCATACAAACAGTACAGTTAAAATAATTTCTATGAAAAATATTTATAAAAATATTTAAAATATTTTAATTTATCTAATATCTCTCCCTTTCTCATTTAATAAAATTAGTAGATAATCACAAACTAATATAATGATTTTATCCATTTGCTGACTTTAACTATCTCAAGATTGTTTACATCCATTCCTTCATGAATGCACTAACTAGTATTTGCTTCAAAATTAAGCATGTTATAGAATATAAAATATATAATCCTTGCCTAAATGAACTAATATTCCTATTGAAAGACATCCAGAAAATTTTGTCAATTAGTGAATTAAACAAAAGAACTTAAGTATCATTTATACAGAGACTATAAAATTATTGTTCCAAATTTGAGATTTTAATTTAAAGAATATTTAAACAATCACAGGTCTATTACCAAGCAGAAATATTCCTAAAATATAATACTTCAAAGTTATATATGCCAGGTGCAATGGTGCATCCCTATAATCCCAGCAGTTCAAGACGCTGAGGCAGAAGGATCTCAAATTCAAAGACAACCACAGCAACCTAGCTAGGCTGTAAGTAACTCATCAAGACCGTGTCTTAAAATAAAATATAAAAAAAACTGAGGATGTGGCTCAGTGTTTAAGTGCCCCTGGGTTCAATCCCTGGTACCAAAAATAAAAGTTAGGAAGTTACAAATGGCAAATAATATAAACAAGACTTTGTAAACCTGTTTCAAACTTTTTTGAGTATAATCCTGGGAACAGAATTGCTGCTTCATATGATAATTTTATATTTAAATTTTAGGGGAAATGGTATAAATTAATTTTTGTAAAAATTGTAAAAACTAAACATTTAAAAAATCTGATGGGCTCAGAATTCTCTATTCTTGCAGGTACTTCAGAAAAAATTCTACACTTCTCTTTATTGTAAAATGTTTTTTATGCTAACAACAACAAAACTAAACTACCTAAGGAAAGAATGTGATGGAAGCAATTATCAGGCACTGACCAAAAAGATGCAGAATTTCTGAAAAAGTTATTAAGGAAAGCAAGGGAATATGCAATATCAGATTGTGGTAGTCCTGGCTACCTGCAATCTCTTCAATGTCTATTATGACATCCTCAAGTATTATATCAAGTAAGTCTGGTGAAGAAGAAATTCAACAGTTTCTATTTTTTCTTCTCTACTACCTGTCAAAGTTACTATTGTAAAAGGGAATGTTATTAAAGGAAACAATATATACTACTTGAAAACAATTAGATATTGTAAACATTTCACCAGGTTACAAACTAAGCATATTTTAATCAATATTATTAAAACATTTCAAAAAATATGCAGTCTAAAATAGTAACTAGCTCCCAAAAAAGTAGGTTTATTTTCTTTGATTCATAGTTTTTATAAAAAAGAGATATGCCTTGTAGTCAAATACTCATTAAGAATATAAATATTTTGAGGTTGTGGCTCAGTGGTAGAGTACTTGACTTGCTTGTGTGAGACACTGGGCTCAATTCTCAGAACTACATATAAATTAATGTATAAAATAAAGGTTGATCAATAACTAATATTTTAAAAGGATATGTCCTAGCGAAATGTTGTGGTACATGCTTACAATCCCAGAGGCCTGGGAGGCTGTGGCAGAAGGATTGTAAATTCAAAGCCTGCCTCAACTACTTAGGAAGGCCCTGAGCAACTTAGCAAGGACCTTTCTCAATATAAAAAATAAAAAGTGATGGGGATGTTTCTCAGTGGTTTAGCACCCTTGGGTTCAATCAATGGTACTCCCCCCGAAAAAGAAAAGAAAAAGTGTCCTAGTCAGGTACAGTGCCTCATGCTACCTGGGTAACTGAAGTAGGAGGATCACCAAACCAAAAGCCAGCAATTTACCAAGACTGTTTCAAAATGAAAACTAAAAAGAACTAGGTATACAGCCCATTGGTAGAGTAGCCCTGGGTTTAATACCCAGGACCACCCCTCCCCCCACAGACAAACATGTTGCATAAACCACCCATGAAGATGCATACTGTGCTTATTATATTTCTGAATATCACTGACAAACATAATGGCAATGTGTTCCATCCAGTGGAACTGGCATGGAGAAAGGAGACACCACCAATCCTTAGTTGATGAGATTTATTGCATCCTCCCTGTTTCTCTCTCCTTTGTTCTCTATCTTCCTTCTTCTTCTCTTTCCCTCTCTCCTCCCCCAGGCTCCTAGCTTATCAGCCAATTATAGCAAAGCTTTCTCTCACACAGGAGAGCATGCAGAGGAATGACAGCATAACACTATTTAAATCATGATCTGTCCACATGTGACATGATATTAGATAGCAAATCCTTGATCCTGGCATTAACACATCATAAGTCTCCAAGGAAATAGTAACAGCAAACAGTCTTTTTGGGTACTTCCTTATTTTGGTAGCCAGTGTCCTTTGGCTCACTGCCAGGCACCATCTTGTCCAAGATGGCCCTCAACAGCAAGACTCTTCTATCTTAAAAATGAACACTGAGCTGGGCATGCTAACAAGGATCACAAGTTCAAAGGTAGATAGCTTTGTAGCAAGGCCCTAAGCAATAAAGCAAGACCCTAAGCAAATTACCAAGGTCCCATCTCAAAGTGTTAAAAAGGGCTAGAGATGTGACTCAGTGGTGAAGTACCACTGGGATTAATCCCTGGTATCAAAAGACAAACAAACAAAAAATGCCCCCGAACACACTGGATTTAAATAACACCAAGAATTCAATGGGTTTCTGACAAAAAATAAGAATTTTCTTTCAGTTATCTAACAAATATCATCTTGCAAGCAAAATAGAAGATTATAAAATAAATTTTGGGATTTGAGACAAAGGCAACATCTCCCCTCCTCTGTGTAACTGCATCCAAATTATTATTTTAAATTTCCTATTAAACCATCTCTCCTTCCCCACATTAAACCAAAACAGCAGCTGTCAGTGAAGTCTCAGCAGAAGCTAGGTGGTCTGGGACAATAAATACAACGTTGTAGACTTTGAAGCAAAGAAAACTAGGCTGTAAAGTATTCATTATGCCAATAAGATGGGTATCCTTGAGTAAATAATGACCCTTCAGAGAAAAGGAAATATGGTGTCTGAAGCCTTGGTATAATAAATGACTTCTCTGGTATTTTCCAAATAAGTATTTCAGCATATCAAATTCCAACCCATTAACTCTGACTTAAATTGCAGATCCCTTTCCACTGTGCCTTTCCCTCCCTCAGAGCACAAGCATCCATATGCAATGCAAGGGGTGAGGGTAATCATATTTTTCCTGCTGTCACAAATCTTTAAAGCAGAAACTCTGACACAGGGAGGGAAGACTTGCCAGGTAATCTGTGTGTCATGACACACTTGAAGCCAGTCATGTAAGCTCCATTCTGTTAATTATAACATTCCTAGGGGTATTTTCATTTTGAATATGTAGCCTTGTTCTAAAAATGTGACTGAGTTTACATTTTAATTCATTCACTTTATCAAGCTCTTCATTTTATATAATTAATAATCTGTGTATTACTACTTTGACTTGTAAAAAGGACTGTCACATGCATGAAACATTATATGCCTACCTGCTCTATGTGCCTTCAATACTACAGAGTCTATAACAAACATAAAATTAAAACAATAGAATTTACTCATGATGAACCTTAGAATTTAGTAGAGAGTCAATATGCATATAGCACATTGAAAAACTATGCTAAGATCATAAATACATTTCACAAATATTCTATGCATTTTTAAGCTGCATTAATTCAGGTTACAAGACTAGAAAAATATTTAAATATCAATTTAAAAATAGTTATTTAACAATTAGAATAATATTATGCAATATATCATTTATGAACTAGTAAAAAACAGAAATTTGGGATGGAATAATTCATTATGACTTGAGACAGACATAGTAAAATTGTTAGAGTGAATGTAGAATATTCGAGTAAGCATGAGAAAGTTATACAATGTTGTGTTTCCTAAAACACCAGAGAATGAGAGAAATAAGAGGTCATTATTATAACTTTATCTAGATAGGAAGTTCACATTGTTTATAAAGTAATTAAATGGGGGAAGCATCTCCTCCTTCCCAAATATGTACTTTTATCCTTGCTGCTATTTCCTTCAATACTCATTTATTCAGTTAATTCAGATAGTGATTCACCAATATTCTGGCATTCTCAAAGAGTGAGGGATAGCCTTCTCTTAAACTTTTTTATCCTATCAACTGAATGGGGCTTGAAAAAATCCTGAAAGAATGAACACAAAGGTGAAGTTATCAATATTTTACTGCTCAAGAAAAAAAAGTCATTCTGGGTTTCCTGGGAATCTTCAAAATAGGAATATGATGAATACAATCAGGAAATTTTTACTTGGCCAAACATCACAAAATTCACCCTTTTGTTTAAAAAGATGCATTTGTTAATTAATGCTAAATTTATTGGGCATTATTAGAATAGCAGAAATTTTGCATAATTAGAATTTAATCATAATAATGAAAATTAGAAGGTTTGGAAATTTTCTTAGAATGTCCTTTCTGAAAGATTCTATCCCTACAAATCACAATCACATAGGAAGCAGTCAGTAGATATCTTCAGCTATAACCATGGGTTAGGAAAGGTAAAGAGGAAAGGATAAAAATGATCTTTGACCTTTTACTATCCAATTTTTATGTATTAGGAAATTTTCTCAAAGAAAGAAGTTCCCTGGTCCAAGTCAGACAAATAACAAATAATTAGAATTAAAAACAGGATTGCCATTGACTTTATCCTTCACATTATAGCATCCCTGAAATCAGGGTGTATTTCACAAGTAATAGGATGTCAAAATGTAATTGAGAGCATTTTTTCTTTCTTATACATATATAAATGAATGATTCAATTCATGGTGTAGTCTTATGAATGATGAAACAATGTACTTGCTACAAAACTCATTTCTTCAACAATTTACCCATCACTTCTTTCCAATTTACTTTCAGATTTTCAATGAGCAGGTTTACCAGATCACCATTATACTATAAGAATTATCCTACATAAGAGTAAGGCCCTTGGTGCGTTCATACCCTTCCACTGCGACAGGTTGAGTCAGCGCGCCAGTGGGGGACTAAATCGGTCCAGTTGTAGGCTGCCCCCAGGTGCAGGAGACCGCCTTTCCAGCTGCCTGATGTGGTGACTTGCCTGACGCCAGTTCCTCTTACTTCTCCTGTGAAGGTTCCGCGAGCACATGTCCTTGAGCTTTTAGCAATTCCCATTCACCAGTCAAGGGCTCTGGGGTCTTGTGTGCAGGCTAGGCTTTCTGAACTATACTGAGTTGAATAGCTCCATAATCTTGTAATTGGTTGATACTGGCTCTGTGACTAGAGGGGATCCAAGATGGTGGTCCAGAGGGAGGCTGTGTTCCTTGATGCTCTGCAATGCCAGATTTAAGCAGAGGATATCTGTTTCTCGGTGAGGCAGTTTTTGCTGCTTATCGATCCCCTGCTCTTTACCCCATTTGTCTGCTGTGATGACCTGCAGCCTGCCAGCATATTGACGCCTTTTTTGAGAGCAGATTGCTCACTGTCAGGTGTCTATCATCCACCATTTGCCTGTCTCTCGCCTGTCCATCACCTGCCTTACCCCTATCCATCACCCAACACTGGAGGTTCACCTCCTGATCATCCGACAGCTGCCAGCAGATTGACCGCAGACTGCCAGTGGAGAACCAGCTGCCTGCTGCTGCCTGGAAGTTCACTGTCACAGTACCTGCAGGTTTGATTACACGTGGCTGCAGCCAGTTTGAGACAACAGCCAGACCCTGTAGGACCCCTGGCCGGACTGACAGAGTCCCATCTTCAGGATCCCTCAGCCCGACCAATCACTCCCTGCCTCTGGGGCCCTCACATCAACTGACTGCTCCCTGCTGCCAGGATCCCCAGAAAAACTGACTGCGCTTTATCCCGGGACCCCAGACCGACTGATTGCACCCAGTCTCCAGGATTCCACAACCACACCAAACACACCGGACCTCCAGGAACCCTGCTGGACCAACTGCATCCTGTCTCCAGGACCTCCAGCTGACCACGTCCACCCTGAGCTGCAGCTCCCCATTTGTCAACACATTTCAAAGCCAGAGCAGCCATCTTGGATAATCCTGGAAGCCATAGCTCCGATCTTCGGGTGGGGCAAATCCGTTCCTGCCTCGCTTGCTGGAGGCTTGAAGCTCATTCTCAGGTACCTCTCATACATCGGGCTACAGAACACTGGGAGGTTTCATTACAATATGATTATTATACAGTAGATTTTCTTTTTTCTCCTTTTTAAAAAAAATTAAGTTTTTATTTCTTTATATTTCTTGCTTTCATTTCCTTCTGTTTACCTGTTCCCTCAAAGTTGCTTTCTCCCTTATTTACATGATGTTATTGTCCCCATAGGGGCTATTTGGTCTAGGATCGCATAGTGTCTAGTTTGGGCACTGCTAATATTGATCTCCCCTAAAAGAAAGGGATTTGGAAAAGTATAGGGCCACTATAAGCCTATGGGGGAAATCTGCAATACCCCAGATCTGCAGCACTAGAGGGGAAGATACATGAACAACATGAAAAAACAAGGGAAGAAAATGATCTAAACAAATCTAGATTTTATAGTAATAGAATCCAAAGACAGTATGGTAGATCAGAAAAGGACTTCAGATTATACATGATTAAGATGATTCATGAAGAAAAAAATGAGATTAGAGAGCAAATGCAGGCAATGAATGATAATACCAATAAGCTGAAAGAGCACCTGCAGGAAGCAAAAGATCATTTCAACAAAGAGATAGAGATTCTCAACAAAAACCAAGCAGAAATCCTTGAAATGAAGGAGACAATAAACCAAATAAAAAACTTAATGGAAAGCATCACCAACAGACTAGACCACTTGGAAGACAGAACCTCAGACAATGAAGACAAAATATTTAATCTTGAAAATAAAGTTGCCCAGAGAAAATGGTAAGTAATCATGAACAGAAGCTCCAAGACATATGGGACATCATGAAAAGACCAAATTTAAGAATTATTGGGATTGAGGAAGGCACAGAGATACAAACCAAAGGAATGAATAACCTATTCAATGAAATAATATCAGAAAATTTCCCAAACCTGAAGAATGAAATGGAAAATCAAATAAAAGAGGCTTACAGAACACCAAATGCACAGAATCACAACAGATCCAAACCAAGGCACATTATAATGAAAATGCCTAACATTCAAAATAAAGATAGGATTTTGAAGGCCGTGAGAGAAAAGCATCAGATTACATATAGGGGGAGACCAATACGGATAGCAGCGGACTTCTCAAACCAGACTCTAAAAGCTAGAAGGGCCTGGACCAACATTTTTCAAGCTCTGAAAGAACATGGTTGCCAACCAAGAATCCTATACCCAGCAAAACTAATCTTCAGATTTGAAGATGAAATAAAATTCTTCCATGATAAACAAAAGTTAAAAGAATTTACAAATAGAAAGCCTGCACTACAGAATGTTCTCAACAAAATATTCCATGAGGAGGAAATGAAAAACGACAATGTACGTCAGCAAAGGGAGGAACTACCTTAGAGAAAAACCACTCAAAGGAGAAACCAAGCCAACTTAAAAACCAAAAATAAACCAAATGTCTGGGAATACAAATCATTTCTCAATAATAACCCTGAACGTAAATGGTCTAAACTCATCAATCAAGAGACATAGACTGGCAGAATGGATTAAAAAGAAAGACCCACCAATATGCTGCCTGCAAGAGACTCATCTCATAGAAAAAGACATCCACAGACTAAAGGTGAAAGGATGGGAAAAAACCTACCATGCACATGGACCCAGTAAAAAAGCGGGGGTTTCCATCCTTATATCAGATAAAGTGGACTTTAAGCCAAAGTTAGTCATAAGGGATAAAGAAGGACATTTCATACTGCTTAAGGGAACCATAAATCAGGAAGATATAACGATAGTAAATATTTATGCCCCAAACAATGGTGCATCCCTGTACATCAAACAAATCCTTCTCAATTTCAAGAATCACATAGACCACAACACAATAATTCTGGGCGACTTTAATGCACTGCTGTCACCACTAGATAGATCTTCCAAACAAAATCCAACCAAAGAAACCATAGAACTCAATAACAAAATCAATAACCTAGACTTAATAGACATATATAGAATATTTCATCCATCAATGAGCGGATACACTTTCTTCTCAGCAGCACATGGAACCTTCTCAAAAATAGACCATATGTTATGCCACAGAGCAGCCCTTAGGAAATGCAAAAAAATAGAGATGCTGCCTTGTGTTCTATCAGATCATAATGGACTGAGAGTAGAAATCAATGACAAAGTAAAAAGGAAATTACTCCAACACTTGGAGACTGAATAATATGCTATTGAATAAAACATGAATAACAAAAAACATTAGGGTGGAGATTAAAAAATTCTTAGAGGTCAATGAGAATGATAATACAACATATCAAAATCTCTGGGATAATATGAAAGCGGTAGTAAGAAGAAAATTTATTGCATGGAGCACATTCCAGAAAAGAATGAAAAGTGAACAATTAAATGACCTAACATTACAGCTCAAAGCCCTAGAAAAAGAAGAACAGAATAATAGCAAAAGTAGTAGAAGACAGGAAATAATTAAAATCAGAGCTGAAATCAATGCAATTGAAACAAAAGAAACTATTAAAAAACTTGACATAAGTTGGTTCTTTGAGAAAGTAAAAAAATAGATAAACCCTTAGCCAAACTAACGAAGAGGAGAGAGAAGACTCAAATTACTAAAATACATGATGCAAAAGGAAATATCACAACAGACAGCACTGAGATACAGAACATAATGAGAAGTTACTTTGAAAATCTGTATTCCAACAAAATAGAAAGTACCGAAGACATTGACAAATTTCTAAAGACATATGCTACTCCCAAACTGAACCAGGAGGACATACACAATTTAAGCAGATGAATATCAAGCAATGAAATAGAAGAAGCCATTAAAAATCTACCATCCAAGAAAAGACCAGGACTAGATGGATTCTCAGCCGAGTTCTACAAGACCTTCAAAGAGGAACTCATTCCAATACCTCTCAAAGTATTCCAGGAAATAGAAAAGGAGGGTACCCTACTGAACTCATTCTATGAAGCTAATATCACCCTCATACCCAAACTAGGAAAAGACACATGAAGGAAAGAAAATTTTAGACCAATATCCTTGATGAATATAGATGCTAAAATCCTTAACAAAATATTGGCAAACCGTATCCAAAAACATATTAAGAAAATTGTGCATCACGATCAAGTGGAGTTCATTCCTGGAATGCAAGGATGGTATAACATACGTAAATCAATAAACATAATCCATCATGTCAATAGACTTAAGGATAAGAATCATATGGTTATTTCAATTGATGCAGAAAAATCATTTGACAATATACAACACCCCTTCATGCTGAAAACACTAGAAAAAATAGGGATAGTAGGAATATACCTGAACATTGTAAAGGCTATTTATGCTAAACACATGGCCAACATCATTCTTAATGGAGAAAAACTGAAACCATTCCCTTTATAAACAGGAACAAGACAGGGATGTCCCCTTTCACCACTTCTATTCAACATTGTCCTCAAAACTCTAGCCAGAGCAATTAGGCAGACTAAAGAAATTAAAGGGATATGAATAGGAAAAGAGGAACTTAAGCTATCACTATTTGCGGATGACATGATTCTATATTTAGAGGATCCAAAAACCTCCTCCAGAATACCACTAGACCTCATCAATGAATTCAGCAAAATAGCAGGCTATAAAATCAATACACGTAAATCTACAGCATTTTTATATGCAAGCGATGAAACAGCTGAAAGGGAAATGAGGAAAACAACTCCACTTGCAATAGCCTCAAAAAAAATAAAATAATTTGGTATCAATCTGACCAAAGAAGTAAAAGATCTCTACAATGGAAACTACAAAACACTGAAGAAAGAAATTAAGGAAAACCTTAGAAGATAGAAAGATCTCCCATGTTCCTGGATAGGCATAATTAATATTGTCAAAATGGCCATACTACCAAAAGTGTTATAAACATTCAATGCAATTCCAATTGAAATCCCAATGATGTACCTTATAGAAATAGAGCAAGCAAATATGAAATTCATCTGGAAGAATAAAAAACCCAGAATAGATAAAGCAATCCTTAGCAGGAAGAATGAAACAGGGGGTATCGCAGTACCAGAACTTCAATTATTCTACAAAGCAATAGTAACAAAAACGGCATGGTATTGGCACCAAAATAGACAGGTAGATCAATGGTACTGAATAGAGGACACGGACACAAACCCAAATAAATAAAATTTTCTAATACTAGACAAAGGTGCCATAAATATGCAATGGAGAAAAGATAGCCTCTTAACAAATGGTGCTGGGAAAACTTAAAATCCATATGCAACAGAATGAAATTAAACCCCTATCTCTCACCCTGCACCAAACTCAACTCACAAGGGATCAAGGACCTTGAAATCAGACCAGAGACCCTGCATCTTTTAGAAGAAAGAGTAGGTCCAAATCTTCACCTTGTTGGCTTAGGATCAGACTTCCTTAACAGTACTCCCATAGCACAAGAAATAAAAGCAGGAATCAATAACTGGAATAGATTCAAATTAATAGCTTTCTCTCAGCAAAGGAAACTATCAGCAATGCAAAGAGAGAGACTACAGAGTGGGAGAATGTATTTGCCAATCATACTTCAGATAGAGCACTAATTTCCAGAATATATAAAGAGCTCAAAAAACTCTACACCAAGAATACAAATAACCCAATCAACAAATGGGCTAAGGAAATGAACAGACACTTCACAGAAGAAAATGTACAAGCAATCAACAGATATATGAAAAAATGTTCAACATGTTTAGTAATAAGAGAAATGCAAATCAAAACTACCCTAACATTTCATCTCACTCCAATTAGAATGGCGATTATCAAGAACACAAAGAACAATAGGTGTTGGCGAGGATGTGGGGAAAAAGGTACACTCATACATTGCTGGTGGGACTGCAAATTAGTGCAGCCACTGTGGAAAGCAGTGTGGAGATTCATTAGAAAACTTGGATTGGACCTACCATTTGACCCAGCTATCCCACTCCTCGGCCTATACCCAAAGGACTTAAAATCAGCACACTACAGAGATACAGCCACATCAATGTTCATAGCGGCTCAATTCACAATAGCCAGACTATGGAATCAACCTAGATGCCCTTCAATTGATGAATGGATAAAGAAACTGTGGTATATATATATATATATATATATATATATACAATGGAATATTACTCAGGTATAAAGAATAATAAAATTATGGCATTTGCAGGCAAATGGATGAAATTGGAGAATATCATGCTAAGTGAGATAAGCCAATCTCAAAAATCCAAAAGAGGAATGATCTCACTGATAAACAGATGATGACACTTAATGGGGAGTGGGAGTGGGACAAGAATGGAGGAAGGAGGGACTGTATAGAAGGAAAAGAGAGGTGGGAGCTGTAGGGGGAAGGAAAAAAATAATGGGATGAATCAAACATCCTTGCTCTATGTATATTTATGAATATGCAAATGGTATGCTGTTACTTCATGTACAAACAGAAACAACATGTATCCCATTTGTTTACAATAAAAATAAATTTTTTAAAAAAGTATAATGTCCTCATTAACTTCTTTGTGCTTGGATTGGGGTTGTGGCTCTGTGGTGGAGTGCTTGCCTGGCATGTGTGAGGCACTGGGCTCAATCCTCAGTAACATATAAAAATAAAAAAAATGAAGAAATTGTATCTATCTACAACTAATGTTTTTAAAAACTCCTTTATGCTAAAATACATGTTTTACCAACCACCTCTGTTTACCTATTTCTGTATGTGTTTTGCTTATTGTCTCATGCTAAGGCTCTATTCTAAGTGGTTGAGTTTGCTGAACAGGTGAACTCTGCATAAGGTACTAGTTATGCAATGATTTTTGTTTGCTCAGAGGCTGAATGGAGGGTTTCATGTACAAATTTACAAGGAGCAATAATATTGTTCCTAACCATCTCCATATCATATTTACTATACATTTCAAAATAAATACTACAAGAAAAATATAAAACCACACATATTGAAATAGAAAGAATTACAATTACACTATAATAAAGACTTTTTTCACTCCTAAGCTGTAAAATAGGAGATGTACTATGCTGAATTATTGAAAAGAATTCATGCCTCAGCTTCATTTGTTTATAACACCAAACTGACAAGTATATTCTGAATATTCTCTATTAATTTATCATTTAGAGTAGTATTCCTCTTTTCAACTCTATTTAACCTGCAATTAAACAGTTACTACATTTTATCTGTTTCAAAATTTCCTTTTCTTTTCTATAGATCCACCTTCTCTAGTAAAATTTTCAATCTCACCTTCCATTTTCATAACTAGATTAGTTATCATGTTTTAATGCCTCCCAATTCTGTAACTCCCAATTCTGTGTAACCTATATCAAGACTGTTTTGGCGCTTTGAACCATTCCTGTTCTTGATTTTTTTCTCTTGGTCTTACTGTACACTTTGCAATTATTTATTGACTGTCAAGCACTCTATGTGAATGATTTTATGAAATACCTGTAGGAAAAATAGATTCTAGATTCTGTTACCTTCCACAAAAGAAAATTTAATTCTTTTGTAGAGTGAAGTCAAGTAGATGAAGAGATCAACTCAATCCAATCAGGATTAGAGATTTCTTGAGACTGAGTTTGAACACTATGATAATGATTGACCTGCCTGTGGTTTTTCCTCACTCTTGTGACACAGCCCTTCAACAGATTCCACTGTAACCTGAGCCGGAACAACAAACTTTCTAAAGCTCCATGCAACTACTCCAGTTGCTTTTTGCTTATTTTTTATAACCTACTCAGCTTTTCTCCTTTTTCTTTACACAGATTAACAGTTAGAAAACACAGGAGAAAACCTAGTACAGAATGTGTCTATATCCTTTCCTGAACCTTAACTGACTCAGCAGATCTACAAGTATTTTAGTTTCTTAGCACTTCTAGTAGATTCAGCAGGAGATTTAGTCTCTACAAGTTACTCCATCATAGGCAAAAATGGAGGTTTTGATGTGGATTTAAAGATAACATAACACAGATATTTTACCAAGCAAGGAGGTAGTCAATGAAATCAAAAGTTGAATTCAAAAAAAAAAAAAAAAACATTTTAATGTAGGGCTGTCCTAAATGATATCTCATATCTGACTGTCAAATTTATCCAACTACCTTCATGGTCAGTCATCAATGCCATTCACTTAAATATACTAGATATTTAAGATGAATCGAGCTATGTCACTCTCATCTCTCTAAATGAGTCTGAAATAAGACTTTACCCTACAGACACAAGAGAGAGTCCGTCTAGCAAGTCATCAAGCATGGTAAGTGTGTTGACTCCAACAGAGTTGCGAAGAAATCTACAAAAGTCCTAAGAGCTCATAACCTCCACTTCGCAGACAGCAAACTTTTTTATTTTTTATTTTTTTTGTGGTCCTGGGGATTGAACCCAGGGTCTTGTGCTGGTGAGGAAAGCACTCTACAAACTGAGCTATCTCCCCACTCCAGAAAACTTTTTTTTAATTGTAAACAAATGGGATATATGTTGTTTCTCTGTTTCTGCATGGAGTAAAGACATACCATTTGTGTAATCATAAATTTACATAGGGAAATGTTTGATTCATTCTGTTAATTTTGCCTTCCCCCAACCCTCCCACCCCTCTTTTTCCTCTATACTGTCCTTCCTTCCTCCATTCTTATGACCCTCCTTAATCCTAACCCTAACCCTAATGCTAACCCCTCCCAAACCCCATTATATATCATCATCTGCTTATCAGCAAGATCATTCATTCTTTGTTTTTTTAAGATCGGCTTATCTCACTTAGCATGATATTCTCCAATTTCATTTATTTGCCAGCAAATGCCATAATTTTATCATTCTTTATGGTGGAGCAATATTCCATTGTATACATATGCCACAGTTTCTTTATCCATTCATCAATTGAAGGACATCTAGGTTGGTTCCACAATCTGGCTATGGTGAATTGAGCAGAAATAAACATTGATGTGGCTGTATCTCTGTAGTATGCTGATTTTAAGTCCTTTGGGTATAGGCTAATGAGTTGGATAGCTGGATCAAATGGTGGTTCAATTCCATGCTTTCTAAGGAATCTCCATACTGCTTTCCAGAGTGGCTGCACTAATTTGCAACCCTACCAGCAATGTATGAGTGTACCTTTTCCCCACATCCTTTCCAACACTGATTGTTGCTTGTGTTCTTGATAATAGCCATTCTAATTGGGGTGAATGGAATCTTAGTATAGTTTTGATTTGCATTTCTCTTATTACTACAGATGTTGAACATTTTTTCATATAACTGTCAATTACTTGTACAGCTCCTTCTGTGAAGTGTCTGTTCATTTTCTTAGCCCATTTGTTTACTGGATTATAGAAGTGAAAGACCTCTACAATAAGAACTACAGAACATGGAAAGATCTCCCATATTCTTGGATAGGCAGAATTAATATTGTCAAAATGGCCATACTACCAAAAGTGCTATACACATTCAATGCAATTCCAATTGAAATCCCAATGATGTACCTTATAGAAATAGAGCAAGCAATTATGAAATTCATCTGGAAGAATAAAAAAACCAGAATAGCTAAAGCAATCCTTAGCAGAAAGAGTGAAGCAGGGGGTATCACAATACCAGATCTTCAACTCTACTATAAAGCAATAGTAACAAAAATGGCATGGTATTGGTATCAAATTAGACAGGTAGATCAATGGTACAGAATAGAAGATGTGGACACACACTCAAATAAATACAATTTTCTCATACTAGACAAAGGGGCCAAAAATATGCAATGGAGAAAAGATAGCCTCTTCAACAAATGGTGCTGGGAAAACTGGAAATCCATATGCAACAGAATGAAACTAAACTCCTATCTCTCACCCTGCACAAAAATCAACACAAAATGGATCAAGGACCTTGAAATCAGACCAGAGACCCTGCATTTTATAGAAGACACAGAAGTTCCAAATCTTCAACATGTTGGCTTAGGATCAGACTTCCTTAATAGGCCTCCCATAGCCCAAGAAATAAAAGCAAGAATCAACAACTGGGGTAGATTCAAACTAAAAAGCTTTCTCTCAACAAAGGAAACTGTCAGTAATGTGAAGAGAGAGCCTATGGAGTGGGAGAATATCTTTGCCCCTCATACTACAGATAGAGTGCTAATTTCCAGAATATATAAAGAACTCAAAAAACTCTACAGCAAGAATACAAATAATCCAATCAGCAAACTTTTTAAACACAGTCATATGGTTACTCATGCCTAACCAACTACATAGACATCAATTCAGATTCTGGGCATACAATTTTTTTTTAAAATTGGGGCCTGCCTATTTCAAAATTTTTGAAAACTGGAAACTGCCTATTGTTCATAATAACAAATAAGAATAAAATTAAGAAAGCATAACAGAAATGATTTATACCACATACTAACAGATCAATTTTATAGGATTCAGTATATATTATAGCATAGGGTCTGGCTATTTGAAACAGCAGTCAATATCCAAATGTGGCTAATGAGTACCTGGAATAAGTTACTACAAACTGAGTTGTGCCATAAATGTGAAATATACATTAAATTTCAAAGACAGTAGGAAAAATAATATAAAATAATTCAATAATTATAATGATATAATAGAAATAGAAAATAGAAATGGTAGCTGCTGAGGGAAGATGTGAAATGAGAATTACTGATTACCTGGTACAGATCTTCAATTTTACAAGATAAAAAGAATTCTCAGAGACAGATAATGATGATGGTTGCAAGACAACATAAAGTATTTTCATAAAAACAAACATAATAATGTTAAGTCAGTATGTATTAAATATATTTTTACAAAACTAAAAACCTTAGTTGCCTAGGACAGTTGTAAGCATCTATTATCTCACAAAATTTTAACTTTAATTAAATTTTAATTATTCTACTGATAATGTGGAAAAGATACTTTGGATATATTTAAGTGAAATACATTACTAAATTAAATCCATCTTAAAAAAAAAAAACTTTTAAAAATACATGTTCTAAAGCTTCCTAGAGAGGACAGAAAAATTCCTTCCCATATATGAGTTCATTTCTGAGTGAAAAATATAAAGGCTGTCTATTTAGCTAAATATTTCCCAAGAATCATATCAATAATGTTAGATTGGATCTACAGAGTTGGGTAGTGGAATAGAGAGTTTCAGATATTATCGGATTCAGATGTAGCAAAAGTGTAAAACATTTGAATACTCCATGTAAAAAGCAGGAGGGAGAAAACTAATAATGATAGAAACAGAAAAACCTTCATTTACACTAGTCCCATGGAAATAATTTTGATAGTTGCTATTACTTTATTTTAGATAACAAAAGTAACAACTTGTTACACCCCAGCACCAGCATCCAAAGCATACAGGCTAGCCCCTGAATATAATTACTTTTTAAGGTAACTGTGACCACAAAATGTGTTTCTTACATGAAGAGCTGTACATTATGTGAAAGTACTCAAATGATGTCTTAAGGGGAACCATACATCCCAGGGACTTAAAGTTTTTAATTATATGGTTCTACTGTGAGGATGTGGGGATGTTTGGGGAGAAAAAATGAATAATGGAGGGGGTGGAGTGGTCCAAAATAACCACTGAGTGAATTGCACTGTAGCTTTTATATATGAGATATCCTTTTATTAATGCCAGAGTGGCTGCAAAATTAAAAAATAATAATAATAATAATTATATTTTGTTTATAATATATAAACATTTAGGTATTGAGACAGCATGAGAATTTTTGAACTACAGAAATAAGTTTAGTATTGATAAAGGAAAGGATATCACTGAGCAATATTGTTGGGGGCATTTGCCGGCACCCCTCCAACATTACTCTCTCCAAGATGGCGCCTGGCACGGTGCCACAATGAGTCTGCAGCACAATGGTAATAAACAGGAAGCATGTCTGATTGGCGGTTGATTCCTTTCCTGGCCCATGCTGAGCTCATGACCAGTGCAAGCACCCATCTCCTTAGCCTGGAGCCCATGCATCTTTCACATGAACACTCATGTGCACTTACTCTGATTGGCTTATGCTTTGCTTCTGCTTATTAGTTTGTTTTACTAAAAAGATATATATGAAAGCAAACAAAGAATAAAGAGAGAGACCCTTACTATGTGTGTGTGTGTGTTTGTGTGTGTGCGTGCATTTTTTTTATCGCTGAAAAAAACGATAAGTGGTGCCGAAACCTGGGAACTCAGAGAAACAAAGCAGGAGATAAATCAAGTAAAACTATAAAAGAAAAAATCTGGCCAGGTTAAGTTCACAGGAATTTGCGACCAGATAAATTTCACAAAATTTGTGACGAGATTAAGTTCGCAGGATTTGCAATGAGTTAAGTTCGCAGGAATTTGCGACTGAGATTTGTGTTTATTGTAAAGTTAATGTGTGTGCTTTCGCTTTTGCAATTGCTATTAAGGTGATTTATTTTTGTGTGCTGATAGATTTACATAGCTGTATTTTAAAATGGGCACTGAAATGTCACGGGCACAAATGGAGGGGCATTTGAGGGATCTCCTTAAAGCTAATGGGATGCCCCTAAAAACAAAAAGAGTAAGACTCTTTTTAGTAGAAGAAATAGCACTATGGTTTTTAAATGAAGGGCTGTTAAACATTCCTCAGTGGGATCATTTGGGAGAAGATTTAAAGGCAGCTGATAAGATAAGTCCATTATCATCGGGAACATTAGCCATCTGGACTTTAATTAGAGGGTGCTTAACAACTCTATGGCCGCACTGTAGAGAGGCCCTTAGAGAAGGGGAGGAGGCTCTGGAGGAATTAAAAGAGAAACAATCCAAGGCATCAGAAAGAGGAACTATAGAGAAAAGGGGAGAATCAGAGAAAGGGGATTCAGATGAGGATGAGGACCTTAAAGAATTAACAAAAAACCTTGCTATCAAGGAATCAACGGGGAAAGATTTAGTAAAAAGAAGAAAAACTCTTACTAAACCCACACCTCATGGTCCCCCGCCTTACAGTCCTCAATATTGTGGGCGTATGCCAGTGTGTCATTGTGCAAAAACTATATCAAATGAATGGGATACTCTGCAACAAGGGGCAGTTTTCCCAGTTTTTGAAGACCAAAATACCCATAGATATCATCAACAACTGGATTTTAAAATTATAAAACAACTTAAGGAGGTTGTTATGTCATATGGCCCCCAAGCAGCTTTTACTCTCTCATTGATAAAATCTGTAGGAGGAATGAATCTTACCCCAGATGATTGGGGCAATATAGCAGGAGCTACACTGTCAGGAGGGCAATACTTACTATGGAAAACAGCATGGCAAGAATATTCCACTGACACTGCCTGTCATAATGCTGTGGCAGGTAATCCAGCATGGAATTTAGAAATGCTTTTGGGAACAGGACAGTTTACAGGACAGCAGGCACAGCTTAAGTATGATTCTACAGTATATATGCAAATTGCTGCAGCAGCTACTAAAGCATGGAGAACTACTCAAGGAAGTGGGGATTTACAGGGGCAGCTTTCAAAAGTCCTACAAGGAACAAATGAGCCATATGCTGATTTTGTAGCATGACTGCTGCAAACAGCAGGTCGCATATTTGGGGATGTGGACCAAGCCATGACTTTAATAAAAACAATTGGCCTATGAACAAGCTAACAAGTGGTGTAAGGAGGCTATTCACCCCTGGAAAAGTAAGGATTTGAGTAATTATATTAAAGTATGAAGAGATATTAATGAAAATGTTATACAGCGCCCAGTTATGGCAGCAGCCATAATTCAGGGATTACAATCTACATTTAAAGGGGGAGGACCTATGGGGCCTTGCTTTTATTGTAAACAGAGAGGACATTTTAAAAAAGATTGTCCCCAAATAAGATATGCCAGTCAGCCCCCTATGAGGCAAAAACCCCAACTATGCCCTAGATGTAAAAAAGGTAACCACTGGGCATCTGAGTGTAGATCCATAATAGATGTAGATGGACATCCTCTTCCCCAAAAAGGCCAGACAAAAAACGGGAATCAGGGCCCATCTCCCTGGGGCCCAACACAAATGTATGGGGTGATTCAACAATTGGCCAGGACTCATTATCCTCTAACAAGCCAAGAAGGGCCACAAAAGGGAGCACAGGATTGGACCTCTGTGCCACCACCAGAGCAATATTAACTCCTGAGATAGGAGTACAACCTATTCCTACAGATTTAAAGGGCCCTCTGCCCCTTGAGACAGTGGGAATTCTATTGGGAAGAAGCTCTAGTGCACTTAAAGAACTTATAGTTGTCCCTGGAGTTATTGATCCAGATTTTACAGGAGAAATTAAAGTTCTTGCATCCTGCCCACAAGGAATAATTTCTATAACACCTGGGGATCGCATTGCCCAACTCCTCATTGTCCCCAGCTGCCATAATAATTATCTGTCTGCCATGACAATTTGTGGAGACACAGTCCAAGGATCCACTGGGGTCGATTTAGCTTGCCTTACTATGGATCTAAATCAAAGACCTATGATGAATCTGTCAATTAAAAATAAAAAATTCTCTGGACTCCTTGATACAGGAGCTGATACCAGTATTATTACTTTTAAAGATTGGCCAAAAGACTGGCCTCTAGATGAAACAGAAAAAAAAAAAAAAAAAAACATTAAGGGGACTGGGCATTTCTAGAAGTCCCAAAGAAGTAGTGCCCTATTATCCTGGAAAAATTCAGAAGGCCAACAGGGAACATTTCAACCTTATGTTTTAGAACACATGCTTGTCAATTTATGGGACACAAATGTTCTTACACAAATGGGATTAAAACTTACGACAGAAGGTTATTATGGATCTGAAGCTCAGGCTACTATGCTAAAACAGGGACATATATGGGGTAAGGGGCTTGATCACCATAATCAGGGAATTATTCAACCCATTAAAGTCCAAAAGTAATCAAGGTCACAAGGGCCTGGGTTTTTCTTAGGGGCCACTGAACAACAAAAGATTAAATCACTTGGAAATCTGATTCACCAGTTTGGGCCCCTCAGTGGCCCCTTATCCAGGAAAAGCTCAAAGCGGCCCAAGAATTGGTGCAGGAACAATTAGCAGTGGGACACATTAAACCCTCTACCTCTCCATGGAATACTCCTATTTTTGTTATCAAAAAGAAATCAGGGAAATGGCAACTTCTACATGATCTTAGAGTTATTAATGCTACAATGCAGCCCATGGGTCCAGTTCAATTGGGCATTCCAGTTCTCACAGCCTTACCTAAGGGCTGGTCTACTTTAGTTGTAGATATCAAAGATTGTTTTTTCTCTATTCCATTACATCCTACTGATAGTGAGAGGTTTGTATATACTCTTCCATCCTTAAACCTTCGTGGACCTGATCAACGGTTTGAATGGGTAGTATTGCCACAGGGTATGGCTAATAGTCCTAGTATGTGTCAGATATATGTTGACCAAGCTTTAAAACCAATTCAACAATTGTATTCTAAATTAATTATTTACCATTACATGGATGATATATTGTTATGTCATCCTGAAGAAAATGAGTTAAAGAATGTCTATTCTCAGATGGTGAAACAACTTAAATCCTGGGGGCTTATTATTGCTCCAGAAAAAGTACAATTTGGCAATACTCAGGAATTTTGGGGAACTTTGTTAAATAGAACTATAGTTAAAACCCTAAAAACTATCATTAGAATAGACCATCTAAAATTTTAAATGACTTTCAAAAACTGTTAGGAGATATAAATTGGATCCGACCTTACCAACATCTATCTATTGGGGAGTTACTTCCTCTACTTAATATCCTTCAAGGAGATCCTCATCCGACATCTCCCAGGGTACTTACTCCTGAGGCATGCCAAGTTCTTAAGCTAGTACAAAACTTGACCTAGCACAGGTAGACAGGATTGATCCAAAAATGCCGTTACAATTTATTGTTATTCCAGATAGAAAATTACCTACTGGAGTATTCTGGCAAGAAGGGCCTTTATTTTGGGTTCATTTAGCTTGCTTCCCTGCTAAAACATTGTTACCTTATCCTGAAGCCATAGCTCAACTAATATTAAAGGCACTAAAATATTCTATTAATGTATTTGGATTTCATCCAACTATCATTATAACTCCTTATAACAAAAACCAGTTTTCATGGCTTTATAATTCCTCAGATTCATGGACTATTATTTAATGTTCCACCAAATATATTTGATAACCATTTTCCTAAGCATCCCTATCTTCAATTTTGTATCAATAATCATGTAATTTTTCCAAAAGTTACTAGACATCAGCCTATTCTGATGGCTCCTGTGGTATTCACTGATGACTCAAAGACAGAGACCCGATCTATTAGTTACCAGGGTAAAGTTCAAACTTTTATTTTCCCAGTTGCCTCTGCTCAACATACTGAAATTCTAGTTGTTATTGAGGCTTTTAAATTGTTCTCTGACACCCCAATTAACATATATTCAGACAGTCTTTATGTGGTTCAAGCTCTTTCTAATCTGGAATGTGCAGGACTTGTTGCTCTCACCTCTACCATTTCCGGTCCTTTACGGACTTTACAACAATTGATATGGGATCACAGAGACCCCTTCTTTATTGGACATCTTAGAGCCCATACTAATCTGCCTGGACCCTTAACTGAAGGAAATAGTTTAGCAGATACGGCTACTAGAGGTATACATATTTTTTTTTTCTGCGGTGGAAGCTGCTCAAAAGTTCCATCAACAGTTTCATGTTAATTCCACCACTCTAAAACTCAAGTTCAACATTACTAAAGATGCTGCCCATGCTATTGTTAAATCTTGTGGCCAATGTGCAGTCCTCCATCATCCACTCTCTATAGGCATTAATCCAAAAGGACTTTTACCTAATCATTTGTGGCAAATGGATGTTACTCATATCCCAGAATTTGGTAATCTTAAATTCATTCATGTGTCTGTGGACACTCACTCAGGAATTACATTTGCATCTCTCCATAGAGGAGAAAAAACTAGAGATGTGATCACCCATTGTCTTCAGGCCTTCTCTAATTGGGGCGTACCTAAACAAATCAAAACTGATAATGGCCCAGTGTACACCTCAACTTCTTTTAAACTATTCCTTACAAAATTTAACATCACCCTTACTACAGGAACACCTTATAATCCTCAAGTCAAGGCATTGTTGAACGTGCCTATCTCACCCTCAAAAATACACTTTATAAACAAAAGGGGGGAATTGGGGACATCTTCCAGTCCCCAAAGGACAAACTTTCTGTTTCCCTCTTTATTATAAATTTTTTAACCTTGGATAATGAGGGTTGCTCTGCTGCAGAGCGGCATGCTAAACCCGTAAAAAGCAACGGGGCCACCATAAGATGGAAAGATGTTCTTGATAGACAATGGCATGGCCTGGATCCAGTTCTTTACTGGAGTTGAGACTCTGTTTGTGTTTTCCCACAGGATAAGCCAACGCCTATCTGGGTGCCTGAAAGACTGGTGCGAGTGATAATGACTATACCACAAATGGAAGAAGTAAAGACAGAAGATGAAAAGACATCAGAGACATGTGATCATTTTGAACTGCCTCATTGGTATGGTGACTAGTCAACAGTTTTGGGGACTATTAAAGACATTCCCCTACCCACTCCCTCTAACTAACACTTCAGTGTACCCAGCCATATTTTTTTACCAATGATTCAGCAGGATTGCCCTATGTTCCTTATGATAAAATAAAAGCAGCTGTGAATTGGACGTTTGCCTTTGAGTTATCAGGAACTCTGTGTTTTCACATTTCTGGTTACTTACATAATCCTTGCATTTACCTAGCTAATTATACTGATGGACACTTAATCAGCAAAGATACTAGAACCCCATCACAAATGCCCTCCTTTTCACAAGGAAAAGATATAAGTGATGGATGGGGAGAAGGAACCATGTTACAAGGTATTGCTCTGAGATTGGACTATAATAAAACTTGTTATCAAATAAATTTTTCTTTTAGATGTGAAGATAGGCCACCTCAATGGCCACCTATTTGGCAGTCCTCTGTAGATTGGTATTATCCAAAGTGCCTCGCCCAAAGATCATTTTCTTACCAAGGACCAGGAACAGAACAAAATAAAACTTGGCATGGAACTAATTTTACAACAACAAATTATGATACCCTAACTGCTCCTTCTAATCCTTTTACTTTGTGGATAGTGTGCGGATCATTAGCCTGCTTTAATATTGCCCCCATGGCATTTTTTTTAGGGGGACAAGTGAGATTCTCCAATTATTCATATAATCATACTAGTTTTAGTCATGGCAATACAACATGGGAGGATAATGTAAAAGTAAACTGGAATAATCAAGATTATAAAATGGTACCTATCCACCTACCCCTATGTGTGTGTCCCCACCTTTTGTTTCTTCTCACATCCAATGTAATCAACTCTTCAACACTAAATTGTTCAGATTATTCTTGTCTTTTAGCTCAATGTTGGAACACATCTACCCATACCCTGGTGGTGATTTTACGAGTACCAAAATACCTGCCTGTTTCAGTGGATGTCAGTTCCCTCTCTGATACTCTCTTAAATAGACAAAAAAGAGATTTTGGTATAACAGCTGCAATTATTACAACAATAGTTGCATCAGCTGCTGCTGCTGCAACTGCTGCTACTGCCCTTGCCACTACAGCTCAAGCTTTAAATACACTCTCTTCTGCTACTTCAGAAGCATTACTTACTCAAGATCAGATAAGTACCCACTTATGTACAGGAATTCTGTTATTAAACCAAAGGATAGATCTACTCCAAGAACAATTAGATATTGTAAAACAAATCATTTTTATGGGGTGCTCTTATCATTCTATTGCCCTCTGTATTACTACAGCTCCTTATAACAATTTATCTCTTGCTGCTAATATTTCTAAACAGCTATCTTCTCTATTATTGGGTACTTGGACCCATAAATTTGACAATTTAACCACATAATTACAACATCACATCACTACAATTAGTTGCACTAACATAGACATCCCAACCCTGGTGTTTACTGTTCATACACTATCCAACCAGGTTCTAGGATGGGTCCGACAAAATTGGCTACAGACTGCTATCTTAGGAGTGATATTTTTAATAGCAAGTATTTGGATTTACAACAAGATTAGACAAACCTGCCAATTACAAAGACGTCAAGCTACTGTGATTAAACAGGCATTTGCAGCTCTAACTACAGAAAATACCCCCCACATATGGCTTAATATGCTGGATCGGTAGTCAAAGACGGGTAAGATTTGTGGGAACTCATACCAACCTAAGACAGGGTCCTGATGCCTGGAGGTCAGGATTTTGATGATGGGTAAGGATGATGTTCGCCATGGACAACCTAAGACAGGCATGATCCCAAGCCATGTAATTAAATAAATAAGGGGGAGGGCTTAATATGCTGGATCAGTAGTCAAAGATGGGTAAGATTCGTGGGAATACATACCAACCTAAGATAGGGTCCTGACACCTGGAGGTCAGGATTCTGATGACGGGTAAGGATGCAGTTCGCCATGAACAACCCAAGACAGACATGATCCCAAGCCATGAAATTAAATAAATAAGGGGGAGATCTTGGGGGTGTTTGCTGGCAACCCCCCCAACATTACTCTCTTCAAGATGGCGCCTGGCACGGTGCCACGATGTGTCTGTGGCACAATGCTAATATACAGGAAGCGCATCTGATTGGCGGTTGATTCCTTTCCTGGTTCGTGCTGAGCTCATGACCAGTGCATGCACCCATCTCCTTAGCCTGGAGCCCATGCATCTTTCACATGAACACTCACATGCACCTGCACGTACTCTGATTGGCTTATGCTTTGCTTCTGCTTATCAGTTTGTTTTACTAAAAAGATATATATGAAATTGAACATAGAATAAAGAGAGAGACCCATACTACGTGTGTGTGTGTGTGTGTGTGTGTGTGTGTGTGTTTGTGTGTGTGTGTGTGTGTTTTATCACTGCTGGACGACGATACAATATATAGTGCAAAATACATTTCTAACACAGCTTTCTGACAGCTGTTAAAGAGATTGATCAATATCATAATATAGCACAAATGTGATTTAATAAATTTGGCACTGAAAAATTTCTTAACTAAAAGTTTTAAATATTTTCCATGAGTACAAATTAATTTTAGTTTCTTGTGTTATTTAAACATACTCTTTTATGTGGTACATTAGAACAGTCTAATTTCAGTTTGTGAAAATATCATACCATAGTTTTGCTTTGGTTTTTATTCCCCTTCAATAATTGAAGAGTGAACAACACTAAATATTATGGCACTGCTTATTGGACAGAGTATGTCATCCAAACTCATTTGATAAACAATGAATGCTATGTTTTCTTTTATAAAATAATCACAGATGCTTCATTGCTTGTAACATGCATGTGCTGAAGATGAACTATTACTCAAAACATTCACATGTCATACTTTGACAGAATAAAATATATCAAGATTATATACAGAATGAAATAATATAAGAAAGATGAATACAATCAAGAAAACATACAATTATAATGGTATTGGTTCTGAAACATTCTATTATTATTTTACAAGATCCAAGGTGAGGATTTTTCTTTCATAAACATTTCAGCTCCCTATTTCCTCTGCAAAATTTTGCATATTTGATGAGTATTTGTTTAGTGCACAGGGGCATTAAAATATTCATATTGTGACTCCTATAGTAGATAAGCTTGATCAATTGCTTGAAAAACATTTTTTCTTGGATATTTTCTTAACTCTCCCTCCCAAAAGAAACTCATTCAAAATAAAATAAGCCTTCTAAAAATGAAAGATGATATCAAGTTCACAACACTGTCAAGTAATTTACACATAACAGTCAATTATTTCCAGGTTACTTAATTCATTTTCCTGATCCTCAATAGCACAGCAAAAGGCAGACTAGAATATCTTTTGAAAATGATCTTCAGATCTCACCACTCAAGGAAGCACATTTGGGTTTCCTTGATAAAAGGTCTAAAGAAGTACTCATGTGATCTTTTCTTTCTCTTTTTATGGCACTGGGACATACCATTTCACCATACACTTGACCTGACAACTGAAAAAACATACACTGCATGACAGCTGCTGGTCATGGACATGGTGGAGCTTAGCAAGGGTGACTGAGGGGAAGCCCCTGGAAATGTGTTAAGGAAAAGAAGCCATGCTGCTGTAGTGAGGCAGATTTCAAGAGATAAAACATCTGGCAGAGTGCATTGAACAAAAATGAAGATGGGTTTATATGGGAAAATATATATAATTAGAAAAATAGGAAGAAGTTAGAAAGATGGAGAGGACATTAGGACTTTAGAATATAGTGCCAAGAAGTTATGGGTGTCATATGTGTTTAATTTTCACAAGAAGGTTCATGGATTTTCACACCATTTTAATATAAAAAGAGAGCTCTATAAATGTATTTCTTAGTGGGACTGAGTCACTTCATCCCTATCTCCAGCACATATACAATTATAAACTCTAGACAAAGGAACAAAAGGAATCCTACCTGAAATCACTAAAGAAGGACTAAGTCAGGACAGAGAATAGAGGTACATTTAACACTTTGTAAAAGGCAATGTCATGGCATTGAAATGGCACAGGTTTTCCTTCCTCTTTTTGCTTGAGGAGAGGCCACAGGGTGGTGGGGGATAAGTCACCTTTAAAGAAACCTGTAACCTGGGTTCATGAATACCCAGAAAACAGAGTTAATCCCCAGATCATGGAAAGTGAGAGGTAATGCCAGAAAGAAGAAAACCTGATAGTGGGGACCCCAATTTTCTGGATACCTTCTGCCCACATCTCTAACAACTGAAGGAGAAATTTGTGGGCAGATTGGAAACAAATTAAAGCTAACAGAACTGAGATCTGAAGATCCATGAGGAGGAAGTTTCTGATGGCTGACCTAATGACAACTTTAGGAATCTAAACTGTTAAAGCTAATTTGGGAACAAAACATGGCAAATGTGTCTGTGCATGTTTTGGGGATGTGTATAAAACAGGTGATCCAAGGAACTGAAAATAGCCTTATAAAAACAAATAAAAAATGAGAAATAACTCAAAATGATAGGAAATAAAAATCATATCTCAATAATTTCTGGGGTAGAACCCTAGCAGCAGTCAGGGGTCTGAAGTGGATGGGAGGCATTGGGGTGGTGGAGAAACAGCATACAGAGATACCAAGTGTTCTGAGGCTGAGTCTGAATCTTTATTGTTCACAGAGTCTTTTTGTATGTTTTTTCTTTGGTATTGATTACATCATTTCATGGTTAATACAAGAAAATATTAAGTAAAAAATCTTCAAGAGTATAATTAATGATCTTATTCAATAAATGTGTTTTTACTGTATGATAGCTTAAATAAAGAGAAAAACAGTCCTCAGCAAGGTAGAGCACTATGCTCCATTTAGTATTAACTTCCCTGAAAGAATATATCATTAAGATTCTATAGAAGTTACCCCTTCCAAGAACTCTAATGTTAGTTATTAATAGTGAAATATTTTTGTTATTACTAAAAGAGAATAGAGGAATCAGCTTATAGTTAATATTTATTCTATTCCATGTACTTATTGATGGACTAAAACTCTAACTGGACATAGGAAGAATACAAATTGTACTTATTATTAACCTATTTATTTTTATTAGGTGGGAAAATGTCCTTAAACTTGATTATAAACACTAAGAAAGCAATGAAGACCAAACACCACATCAAAGTCCAGAGGAATACACTCTCATACACCTATATATAACTTTTAGAGAATTTGTATACTCAAAGAATTCACAGGCTCCTTACAAATTTGAGCAAACCATACTTGCTTATTCATTATTTCATCTAAGTATTAATATTAAAATTTATTGTATGTTATTTTGTGAACCAGTACCATGAAATCTCCCCAGTATTATGTATAATCTGAATCTAAGAATATATTGATTATTAGTATTAAAAGCAACTGCACATGGACACATGCCATGCCTATGGCCATGAATGGGAGGATGATATCTCAACAGAACTATGTCAATTGTTGAATCCTCTACTCCAACAGAACCATGTCAAGCATTGGAGTGGTAGAAGACAGATGTGGCAAATAATAACATTGAATGTAAATGCCATAATCCATCAATCAAAATATATAGTCTGTAAGATTGGATTAAAAAGGAAGACCCAACAATATGCTATCTCCAAAAGACTCTCCTCATGGGCAAAGACATTCACAAGTTAAGGTATAAGGATGGAAAATAAATATTATTCACTTGGAACTCATATACAAGGAGGCTTTAATATCCTTATATCAGACAGAGTGGAATTGAAGTCAAAGATAATCAAAGGAACAAAGAATGTCATATCATACTGCTTAAGGGAATCAATAGGTCATACCAATTATAAATGTCCATGCCCCCCAAAACGGAGCATCTACATATATCAAAACTTTCTTAATTTCCAGAATCAAATAAACCACAACATGATAATACTTGGTGATTTTAATACATCCCTATGAACAACTGATATATCCTCCAACCAAAAACTAAATAAAGGAGGTTTAGACATAAACAATACAATTAATAATTCAGACATAACTGAAAAATAGAATATTTCATCCATTAGTGACTGAAAACAACTTTTTCTCAATAGCACATGGATCCTTCACTAAAATAGATTATATTTAAAACCACAAAGCAACTCTGTGTAAAAGCAAACTATAGCTGTAATACCTTGGATTATATCAGATCATAAAAGAAGGAAATGAGAAATCACTGATAAATTTGAAAAAGAGAGGCTACCCTGACAACTGGACAATAAATATTACACTATTGAATAGCTAGTGGATAGCTGAAGAAATAAGGGATGAAATTTAAAAAAATACATAGAGGTAAATGAGAAGAGTGACACAGCATATAACAATTACTGGGAAACTACAAAGGAACTTCAAAGAGAAAAGATTATTTCATTGAGTTCATTTGATGAAAGAATAGAAAATTCCAACTAAATAATCTAAAATTACATCTAAAAGCCTAAGAAAAGAACAAATCTATACCAAAAAAGTGTAAGACAGAAAATAATTAAAATCAGTGCCAAAATCAATGAAACTGAAACAGAAAATTCAAAAAGTCAATGAAACAAAAGTTGCTTCTTTGAAAAATTAATAAAATTAAAAAGCATTTAGTCAAGCTAATGAAGAAAACAGAGAAAAAACTCAAATTACTAAAATTTATGATGAAAATGAAATATGACCACAGCCACTAATGAAATGCAGATGATAGAAAATATTTTGAAAATCTATAATTTAGTAAAATAGAAAATCACAGAGATCAATAAATTTCTAGAGAAATATGACATACATGAATTAATGTAGGAGGACACAGAAAATTAAAACACACCAATTTCAAGCAATAAAATAGAAGATGCCATCAAAAGTCTACCAAAAAAAAAAAGAACCAACCATGACCAAATAGATTTTCAGTCAATTCCTTCCAGACCTTCAAAGAAGAATTTATCCCAATATTTCTCAAATTATTCCATGAAACAGAAAAGGGAAAAACATTTCAAAACTCATTCTATTATCCTAGTTTCACCCTGATACCCAAACCAGACAAAGATTCATCAAGGAGAGAAAACTCAAACTAATATCCCTGATGAATAGAGATGCAAAAATTCTAAAGAAAATACTAGCTAATTACATACAAAATAATATTAACAAGATGGAGTACTATGATCAAGTGAGTTTCATGCCAGGAATAAGAAAATGGTCCAACATACATAAATCAATAAAATAATTAATCATGTCAATATATCAAACACAATAATCACATGATTATCAACAGATGAAGAAAAAGCATTTGACAGAATTCAGCATCCATTCATGCTCTATATACAAAATAAATTAGGGATAGTCAAAATATTCCTCAATATTGTAACTGCTATAAATGCTAAACCCAAGGCCACTATCATTCTAAATGGATAAAATTTAAAAGTTTTTTCTGCTAGAAATGGGAACAAGAGAGGGATGCCCTTTTTACTACTTCCATTCAACTTAGTACTTATGAATCTCGCTGGAACAAATAAACAAAAGAAGGAAATTAAAGTGATATGAATAGGAAAAGAAGATCTTAAATTATCTCTATTTGCCAATGACATGATTCTATATTTAGAAGACCCAAAAGACCCACCAGAAGGCTTCTATAATTTATTAAAAGATCATGCAAATGAACAGGATATAAAATTAATACCCATAAACCAGTTGCACTCCTTCATATCAAAGATGAATCAGCTGAAGTGAAATTAAAAAACTCTCCCATTCATAATAGGCTCAAAAAATGCTCAGGTATCTAACAAAAGAGGTGAATGAGGGGCTGGGGAGATAGCTCAGCTGGTAGAGTGGTTGCCTAGTAAGCACAAGGCCCTGAGTTCAATCCCCAGTACCGAAAAAAAAAAAAAAGAGGTGAATGACCTCTACAATGAAAAATACAAAACATTAAAAAAAGTAATTGAAGAAGAACTTAGAATATTGAAAGATCTCCCATATTCATGGATAGGCAGAATTAATATGCTAAAATGGCCATACTACCAAAAGCATTATAGAGACTTAATTCAATTCCTATAAAAAATTCCAATGTTTTTATTCATAGAAATAGAATGAAATTTATTTGGAAAACAAGTGTACCTGAATAAGTAAGCAATCATTAGAACAGTGAAGCAGGAGGCAACACAATATTACACCTTGTTATATTATACAGCTATAGTAACAAGAACAGCAAGCTATTGGCAGCAAAACAGACATGAAGACAAACAGGACAGAAAATACAGAAAAAAAATAAATAAATGCAGTTAACTCATTCTAGAAAAAGGTGCCACAAACACATGACTCTTCAGCATATGGTGCTGGGTAAACTGGAAATCCATGTAGAGTAAAATTTATCCCCTATCTCTCAGCCTGCACAAAACTCAACTCACTTTAGGTCAAGGACCTAGATATTACAAGAGTTTGTTTATCTTGTAGAAAAAAAAAGGACAAACTGTCCATCATTTTACCCTAGGAACTGACACCCTCATCAAGATTTCTAAAGCACAAAAGGTAAAATCAAGAATCAATAAATGCATGATATCAAACAAATATTCCTCACAGAAAAGAAAATGAGAATGAGAACAGAATGCCTACAGAATGGGAGAAATCTTTGCCACTTGCACTTCAGGTAGAGCATTAAACTCTACGATATATAAAGAACTCAAAAAATTTAACACACACACACACACACATACTTACATACAATAAGCCAATCATTAAATGGGCAAAGGAATTTTCCATGGAAAACATTTAAAAAGTGACTAGTAGCTTATGTTGCTAGTCAGCAAGTCATGGCTAGGTTAAATTCCCTGTACTAAAAAAATAAAATTTTCATATGACTCTATAGAGTAATATCTTATATATTACTTTCTCTGTGTGTGTGTGTGTGTGTGTGTGTGTGTGTGTGTAACTCACTGCATAAACAGATTTAAGTACAAATTCAGGTGATTATCTCAACAGAAGCAGAAAAATCTTCTGACAACATCCAGCACCGATTCATCTTTAAAACTCTAGTGGAAGTGGAACTAGTGTTAGAAGAAAATCTCTTCAACATTATAAGAGCTGAGTATGAGAAACTCAATGCTAACATTATAGTGAAAGGAGAAAAATTAAAGCATTTTCTCTAAAAAACAAGAAGTAAACAAGGATATAAACTCTCACCACTCCTATTCAACTTGAAATTCAAACCAGAGCAATCAGGCTGTGTGTGGCATGCACACAGGAAAAAAAAAAAGTCTCTGTTTCATGATGATACAAACCTTAATATAGAAGATTTAAAATTTTACAATAGCACATTTATAGAGCTGATAAACAAATTTACTAAAGGAGCTACATATAAGAACAACATACATAAATCAATAGCTTTCCTATATTGCAAGAGTAAACCTGCTGCAAAAGAAATTGCAAAAAAATCTCAATCACAGTACCGTAAAAAATACTTGGGAAAAATTATATCCTATGTGGTGAAAGACATTAACAATTAAAACCACAGAACACTGAATTTAAAAAAAATGGAAGCAGATCTTAGGAGGTGGAAATACTTCCCATGTTCTTAAATAAGTAGGATTAATATTATCAAAATTGCCATACTACCTACAGCAGAAAATAGACTAAATATAATCCCAATCAAAATATCAATGGCATTCTTTACAAGACACCCTGACAAAGTAAGAAACACAAATGGCCAACGTGTATATGAAAAAAATGTTCAACATGTCTAGAAATCAGTGAAATGCAAGTCAACATTACATGGAAGAGAGTCTATTATTATTGTGTCCTTGCTATTTTTCTATACCTCAATAATATTATTACATTTAAAAATAATTAGAGATTTTTATCTCACTTCACTCATAATAGCAATTTTCAAGAATAATGTGGGGTATCCACATATCAGAGAGAACATTTGGGGGAAGATTATATATACAAGACCAGTGTAACTCCACATCATGTATAGCACAAGAATGGGAAGTTATACCCCATATGTGTATAATATGTAAAATATACTCTACTGTTACGTATATCTAAAAAGAATTTTTAAGAAGATCAAAAGGAATAATGTGGGGGAATATATACACTATGTGGTGTTGGTAGGATAGCAAATTAGTATAATAATTCTGGAAAGCCCTATGGATATCCCTTTCAAAAGTTGGAATGGAACCACCATATGACCAAGTTGTCCCACTCCCTGATATATATCTAAATATCTAAAATCAGCATACTGTAGAAGAACAGTCACCTCAGTGTTCATAGCAACACAATTCACAATAACCAAATTACAGAACCAGCCCACATGTCCATCAACAGACTAATGGATAAAGAAAATATAGTGTTCATTCACAGTGTCATTTTGCTTAGTCATACAGAAGAATGATAGCATTTGGTGGAAAATTGAAGAAACTGGAGAACTTCATTCAATGTGAAATAAGCCAGATTCAGAAATTCAAATGTAAAATATTTCTCTCCATGTGTGAATGCTAGGTGAAATAATGGGAAAAAGGGGTAATTCATTAAAAATAAAAGCATCATCTGTGGAGTAGAGGAAGGGGTTATAGCAAAGGAAGGAGGAAAAAAGTTGGATGAATAATTGAATAAAACAAAACAAACTCTTATGTACATATATAAATAAAGCACAGTGAATTTCAATTTTATGTATACCTATAATCACTAATTTAAACATCTATAAATAAATAGAAGATGAATCAATAGAAGTGAACCACATCATTCTCTTTTACTCTTCCTTTATTTTTTTTTCCTTTATTTTGTCCTCCCCCTCAGAAACAACACATAATAGGACCTCTGCATCAGCCCTACTTAACTTTTTAAATTGCAAACCTTTTTCTACTCACTTATCTCTTCTTTGTCCCTCTTAATTAGCTCTATTTTTAACTTCTCTTAATATTGGTTAATTTATAAAATGTCAGACTGCATCACTAATGCTATAGCAAAAATTAATATACAGGAAGTCAAAGATAACACCTACTGTTTGATTTTATGACAGATATAATTTATTATTACCAATGGTCTACTGATAGAAACTGCTATCCTACCATTTGTGTTTATTGTACCAACAAACATTGTAGATGTCACATCAGGAAATAAGTTGTAATTTAATCCTATATGTCATATACATAAATTTTAGTTTTTATTTAGCTCCCCCAATCTGTGATGTACCCTAAGCCTACAGGATTCCTCAAATCTTGTAGAGTAGAAGCCCTCCTTCTTCAGATCCATTTGAACAGATGGGTAGACACATAAACAATATGTGAAAACAATGAAAGAAAACATCCAAAATAAACAGTGTGATTCAACAGTAGACTCCACTGACACTGCAGTGCAGAAAATGTCAGGTAAGGAATTTAGAAAGTACACAGGTAAGATGATCTAAGAGGTAAAATATTATGGAAGGAGTAAAATCAGATAAAATACAAGAAGTGAAAGATAACTTCATTATAGAGTCAGAGATTTTGAAGAAAAATGAAGTGGTAATTCTTTTTGTTTAATGTGGTGCTGTGGATCAAACCCAGCGCTTCATGCATGCTAGGCAAGTGCTCTACAACTGAGTCACAACCCCAGCCCCCATTGGTAATTCTTCAAATGGAAGAATAAAACAAATTTAAAATTAAATGGAAAGCATTACCAATAGACTAGATCATTTGAAAGATTTTCAGGCAACAAAGGCAATATACATAATCTTAAAACTTAACTTGATCATGGATAAAACATGTTAAAAGATCATGAACTGAATTTTCAAGAAATATGGTCACCCCAATTAGAATGGCCATTATCAAGAACACAAACAACAACAGGTGTTGGCGAGGATGTGGGGATAAAGGTACACTCATACATTGCTGGTAGGGTTACAAATTAATGCAGCCACTCTGGAAAGCAGTATGGAGATTCCTCAGAAAGCTTGGAATGGAACCACCATTTGAACCAGCTATCCCACTCCTTGGCCTATACCCAAAGGACTTAAAATCAGCATACTACAGAGATACAGACACATCAATGTTCATTGCTGCTCAATTCACCATAGCCAGATTGTGGAACCAACCTAGATGTTCTTCAGTTGATGAATGGATAAAGAAACTGTGGCATATATATATATATATATAATGGAATATTACTCCACCACAAAGAATGATAAAATTATGGCATGTGCAGGCAAATGGATGAAATTGGAGAATATCATGCTAAGTGAGATGAGCCAATCTCAAAAAACTAAAGGACGAATGATCTCACTGATAAGTGGATGAGGATATATAATAGGGGGTAGGAGGGGTTAGCGTTAGGCTTAGGGTTAGGTTTAGTGTTGGGGTAAGGAGGGTGGTAAGACTGGAGGAAGGAAGGACTGTATAGAGGGAAAAGAGGGGTGGGAGGGATGGGGGAAAGGGAAAAAATAACAGAATGAATCAAACAATATTGCCCTATGTAAATTTTTGATTTTTAATAAAAAATATATCACACTAAAACAAAAGAAATAAACTGTACCTTATTAAAGTGTTCATAAATGAAGGAAAGGTTTTCCAAAATAGTATTTACAAGGAAAGGATTTATATAAATGATGCCTAAAATTGCTATTAAAAATAGCCAATAAAGACCAAATCACATTAAAAAAAAAAGAAATATGGGATAATGTTACAAGGTGAAATTTAGGATTTACATGGGCTCTGAGGCACAAATTAAAGAAATGCACAATATTTTTAATAAAATAATAATGAAAAAATTTCTAAATCTTAAAAAAGTAAAGGAAAATCAAATATGGGAGTCATACAGCATTCCAAATATGCAAAACTATAACAAACCCATTCCAAGGGACATATGTTAGGGTTCTCTAGTGGAACAGATTCAACAGGAAGTATAATTATAAAAGAAGATTTATTAGATTAGCTTACATGACCAGAAGCTGGATAGTCCACAATGGCTGTCTGTAGCAGGAGAGCTGGAAGAACCAAAAGCTGCACAGTCCAAGACACAGAAACCCCAGAATAAGAAGGATCAACAGTGCTATCCTAGTTTAAGAACAAGGCTTCTGGAAACTATGTGGAGAATAACTGTCAGAGTCTGCTTTGAAAGAGTGAAGAAGGGAGAGTCTGATGTCCTCATATGATCTAAGCACTGATCAAGAACCCCTTCAAGAAGAGTGGAGCTTGCATCTGCATCTGCTTCCTTGTTTGTACAGCTTTTATTCCATCCTATTGCGTGGTACCATCCATGCTTAGGGAGGGTCTCCACTTCAGTTCACTATTCCACATTCCAATCATTCCTACACACGCCCTCATTGTCACACCCAGAAGCCTCTTAATCATTGGCATTTATTAATCCAGTCAGTTGACAATTCAAATTAAGCATTATAGGACATTATTATAAAAATGCTTAACTTATAGAAAAAGAACAGAATTTGAAAATCACCTAGAAAGAAATGACTGGTCACATTTAGAAGTAAACCATTATAGATTTCAGCTCATGTTTATAACCCAAATGCTAAAAGCTAGGAGGGCTTGAAATATTTTACACAAAACTTTAAAGGACAATGTACACTATCCAAGAATACTATAACCCAGAAAATTAAGGTTCATATTTGAGGATAAAATAAAAACCTTCCATGATAAACAAAAGTTAAAAGAATTCACAGCTTAAAAGTTGGAACTACAAAACATATTCAATAAAATATTTTATGAAGAAGACATGGAGAAAACATGAAAACCATCAGAGGATGAAACTATACCAGGAGAATGAAAGAAAAATCAAATTAAATTTTAAACAGAAATAAATCAAAATGATGAAATAAAATTTATTTCTTAATAATTCTGTGCTTTTATGGGCTCAATTCATCAATCAAAAGACATAGATTGGATTAAAAATCTAGACCCAACAATATGCTGTTTCCAAGAGACTCAGCTCATAGGCAAAAACATACACAGACTGAAGATAAATAGATGGTAAAAAACTTATCAGTCACATAGATCAATAAGCAAGCAGGTGTTTAAAGTCTCATGTCTGATAAAGTGGGATTCAAGCCAAAGTTAATCATAAGAGACCAAGGTCATTTCATAATGCTTAAGGGAGTATCAAATAATAAGATTTAACAGTTGTAACTATTTATGCCCCCAAGATTAAGCTTCTACAAACCCTTCTCACTACCAAGAATCAAAAAGACCACAAGACAATAATGCTCAGTGATTTCAAAAATCATCTATCATTAGATTATATAAACAAAAACTAAATAAACAATATACAGAACTAAAAACTACAATTTAGACTATATATTTATATGTATATTAATATATGTCTAACATTTCATTCATCAGCAACTGACTACAATTTCTTCTCAACAGTAGCTGTAAAATTTTCTCAAGTGGACCATATTTTAGGACACAAAGATACTTTAGGCAATTTCAAAAAATAGATAATACCTTGCATTCTATCATATCATAATGGAAAAATAATTGGAAATAAGGGCTGAGATGAGTAAAACTTACCTAAATACCTGAAATTTGAAAAGTTCACTAGTGAATGTTGAATGGAGAGCAGAAGAAATTAGGGGTAATATAAAAATTACATAGAGGCAAAGAGAATATTGATGCAAAACACCATAATCTCCAGGATACTAAGAAAGCAATTTTAAGAAGAGAGTTCATAACATTGAACTTTCAGTACATCAAAATAACTTCATACATCAAAAAAAAAAAACCTGAAAGACTCCAAATAAATAATCTCACATTACATCTTATAACCCCAATACAAACAACAAAAAAATCAAGACAGAAATCAGTATAACACAGGAAATATTTAAAATCGGAGTCAGAAATCAAAGAAATTGAGATTTAAAAAAATTTTGAAAATCAATGAATCAAAAATTTGATTCTCTGAAAAAATAAGTAAAAGTGATTAACACTTAACCAAGCTAACCAAGAGAGGAAGAGTTAATTTATTAAACTCTGTGATAAAAAGGGAAATATTACTACATGTACTACTGAAATACAGAGGATAATCAAAAGCTATTTTGAGAATTTATATTTCAATGAGATAGAAAATCTTGAAGATATTGACAAATAGCTAAAGACATATGACATACACTAATTGAACCAGGACTACATAAAAAATGTGAACAGATCAATTTCATGTAATGAAATTGAAGATGCCATCAAAAGACTACCAACTAAGAAAATTCCAGGATCAGGTGGATTCTCAGATGAGCAACATTAAACTTTTAAGAATTCATGTCAAACCTCCTTAAATTATTCTACAGAAAAGAATATAAGGGAACTCCTTGAAACACATTCTATGTAGTTTATATCACCATGATATGAAAATGAGACAAAGACATATTAAGGAAAGAAAACTTCTTACCAATATTCTTGATGAACATAGATAAAAGATTCTCAATAAAATACTAGCAAATTACATAAAAAAATTTAAAAAGTATACACCACGATTAAATGGAGTTCTTCCCAGGACTGCAAGTTTCTTTTAACATATGGAAATCAATATACATAATCCATCACATCAATAGACTTAAAGATGGGAATCACATGATTATCTCAATAGCTGCAGGAAAAGCATTTGGCAAAATGCGTAATACATTCATGATCAAAACTCTAGAGAAAAGTAGGGATAGAAGGAACATAACTCGACATTGTAAAAGCTATATACACCAACCCCACAGCCAACAGCATTCTAAACAGAGAATAACTGAAACCATTTCCTCTAAAAAGAGGAATAAGAAAGGTATACCAACTTTTACAATCTATTCAGCATAGTCCTAGAATACTTACTCAAAACAATTAGGCAAAAGGAAGAAATTGAAGAATCACAGGAAAAGAAGTGCTAAATCTCTCCCTCTTTGCTAACACCATGATCCTAGATTTACAAGACCCCCAAAAAATACACCAGAAAACTTGTAGAACTCATAAATTAAATCAGAAAATTATCAAGATTCAAATTTTACACTCATAAATCAATTGTACACCTATACTCCAAGAAAAAATCAGCTAAAAGATAAATTAAGAAAACTAACCCATTCACAATAACCACTCAAATAGAAATAAATACAATACTGGAATCAATCTATCAAAAGCAGTGAAAGACCTCTATTGTGAACAACAACAACAACAAAAAAAAAAAAAAAAAACACTAAATAAAGAAATTGAGGAAAACCTCAGAAAATGGAAGAACCTCTAATTACTGGATGTGCAGAATTATTATTGCCAAAATGGCCATAGTAACAAAAGCACTATTCAGACACAGTGAAAATTCCTTCAAAATTCCAATGACCTTCTTCATGGAAATAAAAAATAGCAATCATAAAATTAAATTGTAAAAATAAGAAGCCCAGAATAGCTAATGCAATCCTTTGCAAGAAAAGTGAAGCAGGAGGTATCATGATACCAGCCTTTATACTCTAGAGCTATAGTAACAAAACAGCATGGTATTGGCACCAAAAGAGACAAGAGACCAATAAAGTAGAATAGAAGGCACAGAGACAAACCCACATGAATATAGTTATCTCATACTAAACAAAGCACTGAAACCATGCATTGGAGAAAAGATAGCCTCTTCAACAAATGGTGCTGGAAAAATTGGAAATTCAAATGTAATATATTGAACGTTAACCCTATCTCTCATTGTACACAGAAGTCAACTCAATGTGGATCAAGGGCATAGTACTGGATCAGAAATGCTACACATACTGGAAAAAAAATTTTAGACGAACAATGCAACATATTTTTATGGAAACTGACTCCTCAAAAATATACTTAAAACACAAAAATTGAAGTAAAAAGACAAGGGCTGGGGATATAGCTTAGTTGGTAGAGTGCTTGCCTAGCAAGCATAAGGCCCTGGGTTCAATCCCCAGTACCACAAAATAAATAAATAAGCAAATCAAGACAAGAAAACCTTTGCTATGTTCTCCTCAGATAGGGTGTTAATTTCCAGGAAAACAATAATTCAAAGCTTAATATAAAAAAATCAATAAATGTACAAAGGAATTGATGAGACAATTTACAGAAGAGGAAATACAAATGGGAAACAAATATGTGAAAAAGTGTTCAACCTCTCTTGCTATTAGAATAATGCAAATTAAAATATCTCAGCAAGAGTCTGATAAAGCCTTGATATGCATTTGGAGTCTCTGAGCACAATGTAGTTTTCTGGTTGTTCCAGTCATTCCAGATGCCTTTAGTCAAAGGGAGAAAGTGACCAAAGTTCACATTCCAGGCAGCAGTTTGAGCCCTGTGTAAGTCCCATTCCTTTAATGGCCTCTTGGCTTCATTTTGAAAAGCTCTTTCAGTATTGCTTTCATAATACTTTTCCTTTTAATTTCACAGAAGCTTAGTCCATAACAATGGTTTCCAATAGTTTTTTTTTTTTTTATTGTAAACAAATGGGATACATGTTGTTTCTCTGTTTGTACATGGCGTAAAGGCATACCATTTGTGTAATCATAAATTTACATAGAGCAATGTTGTTTGATTCATTCTGTTATTTTTTCCCTTCCCCCCACCCCTCCCACCCCTCTTTACCCTCTATACAGTAGTTCCTCCCTCCATACTTGCCCCCCTCCCTAACCCTAACTCTAACCCTTCCCTCCCCCCCATTATGTGTCATCCTCCACTTATTAGCGATATCATTCGTCCTTTGGCTTTTTGAGATTGGCTTATCTCACTTAGCATGATATTCTCCAATTTCATCCTTATCAGACTCTTGTTTTCTGGACATTTCCACTCGGTTTATTTTTGTTTTCTCTATCTTCTATCAGACATGGAGCCCCTGTCAAGCCACCCTTGCATTCATTTTCAACTTCAACAGGAGTTTCTCTTTAACCAATTTTAATTAACTTTTAATGATTAGGAACTTTTTACCTGTATAAGCTCCCATTTCCTCTACCTCCTTCAGAATATTGATTCAGAGGAATCTGAACTTTTGTCTCCTAAATTGAAATTCCTAAGACCTCTAAATAAAGTTCTTTTACTTTTCTAGAAAAAAAAAAATATCTCAGCAGAGGGTAGAAAGCCTAAGAGTTTAATTAAGAGTGGTATCTTCAAAATAAATCAACATTGAAGAGAAGTAAACTATTAAAATACATAAACATTTATCACACATGAATTACTCAAATATTGACTGCATAAATGACAAAAAAATCCTCAAATAGTAAAAAATATTTCTTAAATACAGGCAGAGATGCAATGGTGAAAAAAAATTTAAACAAAATATTTAACATGTTTCAAATCTATTTATTTTGTATTTTAACATTTAAAGCTCTAAATTGATATTTATTTCAGAGATTAAACTCAACTCTTTCATTCAGAAAACAAACACTGAACATCTACCAGATGCCAAGATTTGCAATAATTAATTTTGCCACAAATGTCATCACTTAATTTCAGAGTGAGATAATATTTTGTTTTAAACCTAAATAGTAATGTCACACTCCACATAACTATGCTTTGGGAGAAAATACACTGTATGTACAATGGAGATTTTGGAAATTTATATTTCCTGGAACTGTGGGAGATGTCTGAAGTTTCTGGAAGTTCACAGTTGTGATGATTGTATGTAGGTGAAATTGCCAAAAAGCACATTTCTCAATCATATCCCATCTTGAAATGAAACATGGTTGCATATAGTACATTAAAGGGATATTATAAATACGTCCACTAAAATTTTAAGAAATATGAAATTTTATAGAAAGCTCATTTAGCTGATTAAACTTATTTCTTGTAGTATTTAATTCTATATCAAATTTTGTAACAGGTATTTCAAGTTTCTTTTTCACTTCTTTATTAATTTCATTTTCTTTTTCTTTTAACTGGTTTTTATTTTGTTCAAAGAATAATCACTTCTCTTTTTTTAAGGCACATCTACAGTAAGAGGTGTTTATCTTTCAATTGATTTTTCTAGATAAAAAATGACTTTATTCAACTTTTATATTTCTTTTATGGTAGCACTTTGACTTAGCTTGTTGAGCATTATATATTTTACAAACAATTCAAAATCCCCTTTGGAACAAGACTGAACTTAATATTTAATCCAATAATTAAGAATATGATCTTTTCAACAAAGAAATAAGAAATTTTATTAATAAACTAGAGTGAATTTGAATAAAATAATCAGTAATCCCTTTCCATTTTATTTTCAAATAAATGTTAAAACTGTAGCTAATAAATATTAAAACTGTACATATTTTCAAATAAATATTAAAACTGTAGCTAAGGGTCTAGTTCAGAACCAGCATATCTACTTAGTTGAAGCAATCACTGTGTTTGATCCCAAACATCAAAAGAAAAACTATATATGTTTAAAAACATGTTTCTGGGCAGTGAAAAATACCTATTTTATTATCTTTGGGAGAATTATAAATTATCATGAACTTTCTTGGGAACAATTTAGAAATCTGGATCAAATACCTTTTTTAAAAGTTTCTCTAAACAATTCTACAAAGAAAATGTAGAGTAAAAAATTACAGAAAATTATTTTTTTCTAAATGTCATTCCTTGAAACATTGACTGTACCACAAGAAGCAAAAATATTAATTAAAAAACCACCCAACTATCTATTCATTATATAACTAGTTCCTAGTCAGGTGTGGTGGCACATTCTTCTCATTTCAGGAACTAGGGAAGCTGAGACAGGAGTATCTCCAGTTCAAAATTAGTCTCAACAACTTAGTATCCCAAATCAAAATTAAATAAATAAATAATTCCTATATAGCATTCTCTACACCCTCTAAACTTGGATTGGGAAGAATATGCCTTCAATTCTGAGAAGTAATGATTTTCTTATTCACTAGAATTTTATATTCCACTTGAGTAAAATGTTTTCTCTTTTGCCAAATTCCAAAAAAAATGTGAGCAGTTAAAAACATTCTCCCATGAACCAGTAGTATAAAGGAAAGTCTTCCACCTCTTCTTTTAATGTAGCATATCACACCTCAAATTTTGGAGTTGATTCCAAATTCCATTTTCTTGTGCAATCTTTGATGTCACTATTTTTGCTTCAGAATACTCCTTTTTAAGTTTGCAAAACTCATTTTCCAGTTTTGCAATTTTTTTCTATATGGAGTAAACACTGTGAGGAGTGATTATTTTTAGTTTTTTTATTATGTGAAATGACAAATATGCATTCAGATGTTTCAATTGGATAACAGAATCTGTATCAGGAAGGAAACACTAATAATATGTAATTTGCATATATGAATGTATATTTTCATTCATTATTTTACACTGAAAAAATGTACAGTACCTAAAATGTGTACTATTTTGTATATATCAAACAGACGTTATAAGACCCAATCTCTTGTTTCACTTGAAGTCTCATGGATGTGCTCTACTGTGCCCAAAAAACCTTGTCTCCTTAGGAAATTCTTCTGATTACCCAAAACTTAAAATATCCACTTTCTGGAGAAAGTGGATGTTCAACGCAAGAAATGCATCAAAATTCTTCCACAAATACACCTAGTCAATATGAATGAACCAATTCTCAGAAACAAAATTTAGAAACATATAAAAGACACAAATACACACTGTTTACTATTTTCTACCTTATAAAAATAACTTTTAAGCAACTACTGTTCATCATTAATAGTTTCCAAATGAGTGATAATATTTACACTTTTATCTCTGATCATCCTGCTCCTTATCTGAAATATTTTTATCCAAAATTTTGATAAATTTCTTTTCTACTCTAAGACTCAGTGTGCTTCATGCACTTTTACTTGATGTGTGCTCTAGTTCTCACAATAAAAAGTGTTTCTTAACTCAAGCCAACATTATCACTTTTTCTACTGTATGCTTATGACTTAAACTATACTGTTTCTTGTCAGTCCCTTTAGCTTATGAAGAGATTATCTTCTAAGTCATCTATGTGAAAATAGTGTTTATTTGACTCATTAATTATTTTTGATTTACTGGTAAGTGCTATGTAGATAAATGATGTTAGACATAATGTCTAGCACTAATGCCTGAGCAGAGAAATAAAAACTGAGGTTACCAGTCAGTGGGTAGAAAAGGATAAGAGCTTGAAAAGCCTTAGCAACTGAGGAAGATGACTATTAAAAGGGGTCTATATTTTTCTAAATATATAGGGATCTGTGAAGAGCAATGCCATAGGAAAGGTTAGAGGGAGGAAAGGAATAAGATAACTAGACAGCAATCATAAGAAAGAATTATAGTAAATGTAAATTGCTTTGATATTCTTATTCTAAACAGTGGTTCATGTCATATTTGCATTGGAAGTAGATCACCCAGAATGTGAGCAGATGAATGTGAAGGGCATATGCATGCATCAGTTCATGCCTGAACTAAGGGAATATTTCCAGAATATTTGGGATACAAAATTTTCAGTAACCCAGTGAGGAATAAAATTTTATTTAATGAGTAAAAAAAATTCTGGGTCTCTGGAAATTATTTTCTGCTCATTACAGTAAAAAAAAAATGTTTTACATTTTACAAATAAAATGAAAAATTTAACACCTGAGCTCTTTTAAGTTGCTTGGGTTTTTCATGTAGTTTCCTTTTAAATTTCTTATTTCTTTTCCTTTTTTCCCTTCCCCCCACCCCTCCCACCCCTCTTTTCCCTCTATACAGTCCTTTCTTCCTCCATTCTTACCACCCTCCTTATCGCTAACCCTAAACCTTACCCTAATGCTAACACCTCCCACCCCCCATTATATGTCCTCATCTGCTTATCAGTGAGATCAATAGTCCTTTAGTTTTTTGAGATAGGCTTATCTCACTTAGCATGATATTCTCCAATTTCATCCATTTGCCGGCAAATGCCATAATTTTATCATTCTTCATAGCAAAGTAATATTCCATTGTATATATATGCCACAGTTTCTTTATCCATTCATCAACTGAAGGGCATCTAGGTTGGTTCCACAATCTGGCTATGATGAATTGAGCAGCAATGAACATTGATGTGGCTGTATCTCTGTAGTATGCTGATTTTAAGTCCTTTGGGTATAGGCCAAGGAGTGGGATAGCTGGTTCAAATGGTGGTTCCAATCCAAGCTTTCTGAGAAATCTCCATACTGCTTTCCAGAGTGGCTGCACTAATTTGCAAATCCACCAGCAAGGTATGAGTGGACCATTTTCCCCACATCCTCGCCAACACCTGTTGTTGTTTGTGTTCTTGATAATCGCCATTCTAATTGGGGTGAGATGAATTCTTAGGGTAGTTTTGATTTGCATTTCTCTTATTACTAGAGATGTTGAACATTTTTTCATATATCTGTTGATTGCTTGTACATCTTCTGTGAAGTGTGTTCATTTCCTTAGCCCATTTGTTGATTGGATTATTTGTATTCTTGGTGTAGTTTTTTGAGTTCTTTATAAATTCTGGAAAATACCACTGTATCTGAAGTATGAGTGGCAAAGATGTTCTCCCACTCTGTAGGCTCTCTCTTCATATCACTGATAGTTTCCTTTGCTGAGAGACAGCTTTTAGTTTGAATCTATCCCAGTTGTTGATTCTTGCTTTTATTTCTTGGGCTATGGGAGTCCTGTTAAGGAAGTCTGATCCTAAGCCAACAAGACTTGGACCTACTTTTTCTTCTCTAAGATGAAGGGTCTCTGGGCTGATTCTGAGGTCCTTGATCCATTTTGAGTTGAATTTTGTGCAGGGTGGGTTTAGTTTCATTCTGTTGCATATCGTTTTCCAGTTTTCTCAGCACCATTTGTTAAAGAGGTTATCTTTTCTCCATCGCATATTTTTGGCCACTTTGTCTAGTATGAGAAAATTGTATTTATTTGGGTTTGTGTCCATGTCCTCTCTTCCATACCATTGAACTACCTGTCTATTTTGGTACAATACCATGCCATTTTTGCTACTATTGCTTTGTGATAGAGTTGAAGATCTGGCATTGTGAAACCCCCTGCTTAGCTCTTTCTACTGAGGATTTCTTTAGCTATTCTGGGTTTTTTATTATTCCAGATGAATTTCATAATTGATTGCTCTATTTCTGTAAGGTTCATCATTGGGATTTTAATTGGAATTGCATTGAATCTGTATAGCACTTTAGGTAGTATGGCCATTTTGACAATATTAATTCTCCCTATCCAAGAAAATGGGAGATCTTATCATCCTCTAAGGTTTACTTTAATTTCTTTCTTTAGTGTTCTGTAGTTCTCATTGTACAGGTCTTTCACCTCTTTTGTGAGATCCATTTCCAAGTATTTTATTTTTTCGATGCTATTGTGAATGGGGTAGTTTTCCTAATTTCTCTTTCTGAAGATTCATCACTTATGTATGAAAATGCATTGGATTTATGAGCATTGAACTTGTAACCTGCTACTTTACTGAATTCACTTATGAGTTCTGAAAGTTTTCTGGTGGAATTTCCATACTCTCTAAATATATAATCATGTCATCAGCAAACAGGGATAGTTTGAGTTCTTCTTTTCCAATTTGTATCCCTTTAATTTCTTTGGTTTGTCTAATTGCTCTGGCTAGAGTTTCAAGGACGATGTTGAATAGAAGTGGTGAAAGAGGGCATCCCTGCCTTGTTCCAGTTTTTAGGGGGATTGCTTTCAGTTTTTCACCATTTAGAATGATATTGGCCATGGGCTTAGCATAGATGGCCTTTACAATGTTTAGGAGTATTCCTACTACCCCATTTTTTCCTAGTGTTTTGAGCATAAGGGGATGCTGTATTTCATCGAATGCTTTTTCTGTATCTATTGAAATAATCAGTATTGAAATATCTTCTTATTTAGGTATTTTCTCTGAACATATTGGATAAAATAATTTTACATGACCATAAACTTAAAGAGAAGGCTGTTAGTCAATCTCAGTGGTGGAGCAACAACTGCTTAGCATGTGAAAAGGCTGGTTTCAATCCTCCCCTCAAGGGGAAAGAAAAAAAACCTGTTACCTAAAGTACAACATATATTCACTGCAATTACTCAATAGGTTGGGTCTTATACTAGAAATAAACTAAATTATTTTAGCTATGTCATCTGTATATTTCCCAAATTAAACCCTATCTTCTGCTGGGACTATAGTTTTCCTCACTTCCTATTTCTGTAATAAGAAATTTTTAAACTATATTATTTTAAAAAGATTACAGTCTGAAAATTTGCCTTTGAGAATCAAAAAATGGTGAAGGGATTACAATGGGACACTTAAGGCATAGAAAATCTGAGAAAAAGTTCCAATTTTTAAAAAAAATTTCTTATGCAGCAATTTATCATTTAAGAAAACAATAATACCATTATTGTTATTGGGCTTCTGGAGGATAAATCCTCTAATTAAATTTGGGAAAAAATAGAAATAGGGAAACTGCCAGTATTTCCAAAGTTTTCAAGTAACTTTCACAGATGATATACTTTAAAATTTACCTAATTTGAGCATCCTTATTTTCTTCTTAGATTTTGATTTATATGGAGGAAATTCTCTGACCTGATGTTAGGGTTCTTGTGCTTGGAGAGAAGATATTACATATATGGTGTGTATTTAATCCAGTGTCAAGTTAATAATATAAAATAATCATCAAAGACTATTAACTTGGAGGAAGCATTGAGTCCTGAAAAGCAAAGGAAATATACACTCTGCACCACCAGACTATATAAAAACCACCCTCATCTTCCCACTCAATATTTCTCCCAGTGGTTACATATAATAAACATGATTTTAACTTTGGGGTTTCTCTGTTTCTTAAGGGCTTTTTGTTGAATACAGTTATATGTCTAAAATGTGCTAAATAAAAACTGGGAATATAAGTTTAGTAAACTTGCAATTAAATTTCCAATGTTAAGATCGGTTACTATGACCATAAACACATAGGTACAGGATACATATACCAATGGAAAAATACAGAATGCTGGTGAGCACAGTAATCTGTATTAAGAGGAATAAAAATTCCCAAAAATTCAATATGAAAGCTGAAATAAAAACATAGCTGCACATATCTTCCATGAAACTGTTCAGAAATTAATCCTTTATTACAAGTACAGAACCTCTATTTGTCCTACAATTTTATAAGCTCAAATTTGTGATGAGATTTCAGAAAAAGGTATATTTAACCTCTCATCAGTTTTTTAAATTAATTAGCTGAGATATATATTTTTAGAATAACAGCTAATAAGATTTTTGTGTTTTTCATACCCATGTGGGAAACTGGTGCATATTTTTTCCTGTATCCTCTGGCACAACCAACATCAACACTCTCTTTCCACTCTTTTGCAAAGATACATGTCCCACAAAAGAAATAACATATAATAAAACATAAATTATTGAGATATGGCAATCTAAGGGAAAAAGGGACCAGAAAGATTGCAGAATTATTATCAATAAACTTTGTATTTCAGTCATTGGTATAAATTCTAAGAGTAACAGTCCTGTTATTCAAGGAATAAACTTCATAAAAACATCAAGATGAAAAATGAGTCTGGTGTGGCCTATCTTGGCAGGTTATAAAAAATAAAATATAGGGCTGGGGACATAGCTCAGTTGGTAGAGTTCTTGCCTCACAATCACAAGGTCCTGGGTTCAATCCCCAGCAATGCAAAATAAATAAATAAATAAGTAAATAAATAAATAAAATATAAAAGTATTTTAATAAAAGAGATGGCTGATCAAAAAGTTAGGTATCTTGCTGGGGTCCAACCCTAGCAGGTGTTAGGGTCCTAGGTGGATGGAAGGCATCGACGTGGTGGAGAATCAGCACATAGAGACACCAAGTGTTCTGAGGCTAAATCTGAATCTTTTATTGTTTCTGCCAGTTGTTTTATAGATATTTTTCTTTAGTAATGATTATATCATTTTTGGTTAGTTTAAAATAAGAAAAACCTTCAAAAGTACAATATATGCTTCTTCTCAAAGTACACATTCTCTCTGTATGACAGCCCAGACCAAAACAACCTTATTTTCCAGCTAGATTAAAACAAACCCTCTCCAAGTTAAACTAAAGTAACCTTGTCTCCCAGCTAAACTGAGGGCACTATGATCTGCCAGCCGTTAACCTTCAGAACAAACATGTTACTAGATTTTCTGAGAAATCACCCCCACCACAAACTCTAGTGTTTAACAGTGAGAAACTTTTAATATTATTAAAGGGCAAAGAAATCAACTTATTATTAATATTTAGTCTATTCTAATTTCATATAATGCAGACTACAATCTTATTCTGATTCTCAAAGAATTAGACTAAACATAGGAAAAGCACAAATTATATTTATGACTAACCTAAATGTTTTTATTATGTAAAGTATCTCTAGAATCAACTATTGAAACTAGGAAAACAACAAAGGCTAAACACCACATCCAAGCTCAGAGCAATGCTTCTTTATCCGTCTGTTATTATACTAAAGCAATCACAGGTTTCTTTAAACTCAAGTGCAGCCACAATTTTTTATTTTCATATATTTTATCTGTGTACTATTTCCAAATTTTCATTGTGCACTATTTGTGTCCCAAAACAGTAAAACTTTCCCAATATTTTTTTTCAATAAATTTATAATAATATATTGATTATTAATATTAAAAAGTAACTACACATGGAGACATGCCATACCTATGGCCCCCAAAAGGGAGAACAATAAACAGAACTGTGTCAAGTGTTGAGTCCTTTATTCCAACAGACCGTGTCAAGTGTCGGAGCCTCTACTCCAACAGACCATGTCAAATGTCAGAATGGCAGGAAATAGACACAGCAGTATCTGTAGAGAAGAATTCTGCTGAGTAACAGAGTGAATTACTATCATGCCCAAAACTTGGTTTCATTCCAAAGCATGTAGAAAATAATAATGGTAAACATAATGATAATGAAGGTGGGAGGGGTTGGGGGAAGGAAAAAAATAACAGAATAAATCAAACAACATTACCCTATGTAAATTTATGATTACACAAATGGTATGCCTTGAGTCCATGTACAAACAGAGAAACAACATGTATCCCATTTGTTTACAATAAAAAAATGATAAGTAATATTTATTATAATATTATTATTAAGAAAATAGGTTTCTTAAAAACAATCAATGATCAAATGTGATATGTTTCTTATTTGAATGACAAATGGATACCATGTAGGTCATGGAGTCTGGTTAAATATAGCAGGGAGATTGGTTTAAGGTCTACACAGTAAAAAAAGCTGAATTGCATTATCACAGTTTCATCATTTTTCCATTCAAAATTACCTAGTTAACTTCTATTGTTTCTCCCTAATTTTAACTTTTACATAAGTTGTCCAAAAATCGTCCAGAGATGGGAACTTGGTTGTTTTTTTTAATATTTTTTAATATGGATTCTTCCATCAATCTGTCTTGTCAAACTTTGATTATGCCTGTAAATCCAGACATAAATTGGTTTTGCTTTCTTTGGGGCTACCTCAGACATTTTTCAGCTTCCAGACTGGGTAATAGGAGACCTCTAAAGTATTTTCCTGTCTAGTCCATCAGTTCATGGAATTGAGGGGGTTGCTTTTACTCCATGTTGTTGTCAACAGTTGTATTTATTTCCACCCATAACTGAATTTGTGGTAGGAGCTAAAGCAGATAACAGGTACTAGAGATAATGTCTTTTCTACAGATGGAGATGAATGGAAAATTCAAGTCATGTTATGCACAAGAGGTAAGAAATGCTGAGAACATGAAAGGCTGTATCTAGAGAAAGGGTTTAAAAGGGAATGTGTTTTTATGGTGATATAGAGATTAGTAAGAACTGCCACAGGACAGTGCAGGCAGAGAGAGGGATCAAATTACAGAGTGAAGCAGAATTTTTATCATGAAAGTTTCCTAGGGAAGATAAGATGCTTGGTCATCCATGTTTTAAAGATGGCCGATGGTCATATACACATATCACCAAATGCACAAATCGCAGTACCAAACTCAGTGTTACAAGTTGGTGAACATGAGTGGCATGGGCATGAATGGAGATGAATAAAGTGAAAGCAGCAGTACACGAGAAAGTTGATGCAGGCCTGACTGGAGGGAATGTTTCCAGAAAAACAGAGAATAAAATATTTTCAATGACCTGTGTAGAATGAAAACTAATTACATGAACAAAGAAAGAAGATTGACCATATGAATGTGAGATTCTGCTCCTGACTGCAAGTCAAAGTTTAAAATCAGATGTGTAACAAAACACAGTAAATGTGAATATTGCTTTCATTACCATGTATTTTCTCCTATGACAATATCTTCCTATGTTGAGGAAACTTGTTTATGAAATTGGTGAGCATTTTTCTGAAACATGGATATACAAAACCTACCACAGAATCAGAGAAGTCCCTCATTTGACTTATATAACTAATAAATCCAATGTTCTGATGAGATTGCGGGGAAGGTATAATTGTTTGCTCTTCAGAGTTTTCCGAACTAATTAGTTGAGAAATATGTTCACAGAATAACAACCAATACATGTATGGGTGTTTTTTCATACTCACGTGGGAATCTGGTGCATCTTAATTTTCTGTACACTCTGGTTTAATCAATACTATATTTCTTTTTTTCACTCTTGAAGACAGTGGTCCAAAATTTATAAAAAAAGTATGATAAAGCATAAGGGGATCAAACACAGATACCCAAAAGAAAAAGTATTCTGAAAGCTTGCAGAATTATCAGATATCAACAGATGCGTTTGTTTTAAAGAAATTGGTAAATACACTAAGAGTACAGTGCTGGTGTTTGAGGAACTCCATAGTGGCTTCTGGTTACAAAGTAATTCTGCTGTGGCATATCTAAACAGCTTTTCATGTATTTGCATGAAAGTCCCAGTGATCACAACATTTGCTTTCTAGAGATCAGAATTTTTCTCAGTAATACTGTACATTCCTGGCATGCCAAGGACCTGGTTTCCCAACAAAGCACCAATAAAATGACAGAAACAAAACTATTAATGATAATTATGAGGAAAGTATGAACATAAATATTAGCCTTCTTTAAAAAAACAAATGCAAGGCTGCTCATCTGAATGACATGTGGATGCCTTACATACTGTGGTGCCTACTAGATATGAAGGGGAGAAACTATTAGTTGTAGGTTTCCCTGATTCTTCTATTCTCCACAGGTTCCAATTACCTCTGCACCATATTTTGATTTGAAAGCAGAAAAACTGAAAAGAGGTGAAAAGCATTCTCTCCGTTTCATAATATTTCCTAGTTAACTATTTAGTCCCTCTCTCATTTGCCCATCCATTTAGGTTTTCCAAAGGAATCTCTAGAGGTTTGAGCTTGTTTTTTTTTTTTTTTTTTTTTTTTTTTTCAATTTACACTCCTTATACGGATTTTTGACAATCCTTCATGATTTCCAAAATAAAAAATATATCTTAATAAAAACAATTTCTTCATCTTAGTCTTTTGTGTCCCTACCACTTCTCAGGAGACATTCTCAGAATGAAAGTGAGATTTATACTTGCCTTTGAATGGCTTGTGTCCTGAATTGTAGAAATCAATAGCAGTTTTAGTATATTTCCCAAAAGGGCATCCATTCCCTGGCTCCTAATATTTTTTTCTGCAGACCAGGAGCATTGGAATCACCTTGGAATGTAATGACATGTAGAAGAAAAGACCTGCTGAGTAATAATGAGTTTTTGAACATGGTACCCAAGAGATGATTGTATACACTTTCAGAGTTCCAGCTTCTGATTCCTGTAGGTTAATTTGAATGTAGCTATGGATTCCTCCCTAGGATTCTCCCTCAATTTAAAATTTAGAAAGTTTTGTAATCTTTCCCAAATTAATTTCAGATACCTGTGAATTTGGGGACTGATGCGTAACCATTCATACTTATAATTTTCCATTTGCTGTTTCTGCCCTATATTTTTTTAACATAAAGAGTAGCAATATATTGCATGTCATTAATTTTTATACTTTTCTACTCATTTATGGTAAATTAACTGATCTTTGAGGAATCAGGTCTTCACTCCTCAATCAATTTCAAAATGTGAATAAGTCACCAAGTTTGGGAAACATTTACTCTCCCCTTCATTCATCTTTGGAAGCTGAAACTCACAAATGCATTCCACATTTTGAAAACCTGCTCTGTTCCCTTCTCATATGCTACTTGAATTTCTACTCTCTCCTGAGTACCACTGATTTTTTTCATTTTTGATTTGGTGTACTTACTGCATTTCTCATTCTTCTTTCCTTCATCTTCTCTCCTTTTCCTTATTTAAAATTTACTGGTGATGAAAGCATGTCTTAAATCTAACTCAAAATTCACTTCCTTTACTAATATACTCAATTAAATCTGTCTGAAACCTAATATGATATGCAACTCCTTATCTTTCTTTATTTACTAGCTATTTAACAGGCACATCCCTTGAACAATTACAATATACAACTGTTCATATTTTTTTGGCAATTTTCTTTCCAAAGTATTTTGTATCCTGTGTGGTTCTTACCTTGTACAAATCCTTTTATTCTCTTCTTCATGCTGGGATGGAACTCAACAGCTATCCAAGAAGCAGACCCCTCTACATGTTGCTCAGAATTGCTCTTGGAAAAACAATGATTATAAGAAGTTGCATATAGATCTCATCATCACACTTTAGACATCTCCATTTTTATAGTTCTGATGTCTCTGGAATTGGAAATTAGACCATTATGTTTTTGCAACAATACTTTCCATAGAAGAGACTGTCCTATGCCATCCAGATGAAGCTGTGTTTTCTCACTTCTCTTCATTTTGTGATTTTTTTGAGACCATTTGAAATATATATTTTATTTACAGGTGATAAATATTTTGCTTTAAGCTGTGATCATTGTTGGAGCTTATTTTCTCCCCATGAAGAAATACAGGTGAATGAAACTAGCACACAAAACATGCACTTTTTCAGAAGTGATACTTAGATATAAATAAATCCTGTCAAGGATACATCCTTATGATGAACCTGCACATTAAAAAAATCCAAGTGAAACAGTGGAAGAGAAATCCATTCCAATACATGTAAATCCTCCACCTACTTACACATGTAAGAGAGAAACAAAATGAGAACAAGAGGCAAGAAGACACTTCCAAAATTTCACAATATCCCAATAATTGTATCCAAGATCTTTAGAAAACATCATGTAAAAGAGGTAAAGTAAATATGTTTAATTATTTTATTGCACTCTTGCAGGGAAAGGATATAGAAATGAAGATACAGTTTATAAATTAACAGAAAAGTACCCATCACGAACATGGGCATGATGTTGTTAAGAGGCAGGTTTGAGTTTAATTTAAGCCTATTTTCTTCCATGATCAAGACAGGGGAAATGATGAAGAATGATGTTCTTAACCTTGGCATGGATGACAGGCAATGTGAAAGACAATGCTAAGCCTTTGGAAATGAAGTTGTTTTTACATGAATGGGTTCAGTGGTCATTGCATTTGTGGCAATCCTAGTTTCAACTGCTTATTCCTAAATCTTCAATTTATCAATCACAATTTAAGGATGTCACAAAAATGAAAACAAACATTAATCAAAAATATCAGTGTAAATGCTTGCATAAATTTTATCTTAATCCAGCTTGATTTCTAAAATTATTTTCATGTTCATGATGAGTTAAATATTTTATACTTAAATATTAAATTACAAGGTTTGAATGCCCAAAGAATATGCTATGAGGCCATTTATTTTGGCCTAGTTCACCTTATGGAAGCAAAAAGGGAAGTAATCAGGAATTTAAATTGACACATGTGCACACTCATTGCTGGCTAAATCCAGTGCCATGAAGCCTCTACTGCTCTTCCTCTGATGACAGGTTCAAATGTGACTCTGCTGGAAAATGAAGATTTAATTACACTACCTAAAACATTAATTTGAATGACAACTTATCCAAGTAAAGAGCAAACGTAGCTGTAATAAAATTTTATTTTCCCAATGATAGTTTTAAATTAAGCATAATTTTAGGTAAGTATATCTATAATTTGAAATACTTTATTGCTGTTAGAGTGTGGGGCTGTGTATTTTATGCAGGGACATGTGTATCCTTGGCAAGTACTATAGCAATTTAATTTCTTTAAACCCCAGGTCTTCATCCTTAGACACAGTGCTTGTACATTCCCAGGTTTGCTGGGAACCAGATAGGGGCCTGTCTCTGCCCCTTAAGTACCTGAAATTACAGGTGTGCCCCTCTGAACCCAGCACATATAAACATCATTGAGGTGTAATTTTAGTGATTCCATACTTCAGAGCACTACTAGTGGAGATAGTTGGTGCCACCATGTACAAGGCCTATAAAAACTCATAGGTTGATTCACTCAAGGTGAATCACTATCTCATGAAGTTTCCATGATTATTGCCATTATACTTGGCATGAACTACTTGTGCTTTCTCTAGGGCTACCTCAGATATTTACAGCTTCCACACTGGGTAAAAATCAACATGTGACCTGTAAAGCATTCCTTTTCCTGTCTTGTCCATTAGTGCCTGGACTTGGGGGCACCACTTTTATATCACATTACTGTCAAGAGTTTTATTTATTTCCCCTTATATATGAGTTTGTGGTAATAGCTAGAGGAGAAAAAAGATGCAGGGAGGGATGGAGACTTTTTTAGATGGGGATGAATGGAGACTTTAAAATTGAGGTTATCAGCTAGAGACAGGAAATGCTGAGAGCACAAAAGGCTGTACATAGAAAAGTTTTTAAATGGAAGGTGTTTCTCTAATGATATAGGGGTTAGGAAAGAGAACTTCCAGAGGATGTTGCAGGCAGAGAGGGAACAAGAGACAGAATGAGGCAAAATTTGTATTATGAAAGACTTACAGCAAATGTAAGATGCTTGGACATCCAAGTTTTAAAGAGAGCTGATGGTCATTATGTACAGTATATGCATGAACAGCAGGACCAATGTTAATACTATGTTAAAAGGTGAACAGAGAGGTATGGGCCTCAGTGGAGATGAACACCAAGAAGACAGCAGGACACTAGGAAGTTGATGCAGGCCTGATTGGAGGGAATGTTTCCAGAAATAAGAGGATAGAAAAAATTTAGTGGCTTATGTAAAATGAAGATTAAATGAAGAAAGAAAGAAAAAAGCTGGGTCAAAGGAAACAGAGATTCTGCCCAAGTGTAACTGAAGGTTTCAAGTGTGTTGTATAATAAAATGCAGCAAATGTGAATGTTGCTTTCATTTACCATATAGTTTCTCCTGTGGCAATATCTTCCTATAAACAGGGAGATCTTTTAAGACCTTGGTGGGCATTTTTCTGAAACTTGGACATACAAAAACCACAACAGAATCACAGAGATCTGTGAGAGAGGCTCTGTGGGAGAGCAACTACTTGAAATGCAAAAGGATCTAAGTCAGTGCCCACCACTAAGAAGTACATAAGGAAATAAAACATGTCATAGAAATATGAACAAATAATTAATTCCTATGTGCAAGTATATTCTTGATTTATAAGACTTAGTCAAAATTTCTTGAAAAGCTAATCTCCTGTAAGTAATGGATTCATTCTACATAAAATCAGTAAAATAAATCATATATGTGTTGTGTAAAGCCACAAGACTCAAAAGTATTAAACAAAATCAGGAACATAGGTTCTGTAAAATTCACAGTGAAGTATCCAATGGTAAATTCATTTTGAAATGACCATTAAAACAAAGACATTGGTATATAACCAATGTGAAGAGGCAGAATTCTGGAGAGCATAGTGATATGTACACAGAGAAGGAAAGAAGGAACCTGAAGATTTCAACATCAAAGCTGAAGTAAAATTGATGCAGGAAATATCTTGTGTTAAACCTAACCAAATTATTTAGTCCATTTAATTATAGGTATGTATCATGTTCCTCATTTGTCTTATAATTTGTAGCTCTATAGTGCTGATGAGATTCTAGGGAAGGTATGCTTCATTTGTCACCAGGGAGAGTTTCTGAACTAATTAGGTCAGATATGCTTTATAATAACAGCTAATACATGTATGCTTGTTTTATTTTTGTTTTCCACATCCATATGGGATACTGGTGAGATTTCTTTTCCTGGATACTCTGGTTTTACCAACATCAAATTTCTTTTTCCACTCTTGTGTGAAGATATCTAAGAAAAACATGATAAAGCCTAGTGTTCACTCCCTCTTCTCTTTTATTTCAACTTTCTTTTGATTGAAGCATGTATCACAATGTAACTCATAATTCAGTTTCTCTAGTCACATCCCCAATTTAACCTGTGGCAAAAACCTAATAAGATATGACTCTTACTATATTTCTTTGTCCTTACTAGCTATTTAACAATATATTCTTTGAACAATTAGAATATACTAGTGTTCATGTTTTAAGGCAATAGTCTCACCAATGTATTTTGCATCATTTGTGGTTCTTACCTTCTATATGTCCACTGATTCTATTCTTTGCTCCTGGATAGGACAGAGCAGATGAACATGAAGCACACTGCAGATTTCCTCCACTCCCAGCCCAGGTTGCTCCAAGCAGCTCGCCACTGCTTCTCGCTCTTATGGCCCGACCAGCGGGACAAATGACACGTACTCTTCAGAAGTTCATGAAGCAGCTTTCCATTTATTCAGATAACACCCTCAATATATAAGCAGTCTCATGCATAAGCAATTGTAACCAGATATGTCCATGCAATCCTGTTAAAGGTCAAGCGATCACTAGCTCAAGCATACATGTAACGTATATCTGTCCATGCACTAGGCGGCTGAACTGATTATCATACAGCCAATGGTAAACACTTCCTGCCTTTTTCCAGGTGCAATCAGGATGCCATTCTGTGCTCTGCCAGTCACCATCTTTAGATGCACGTAACCCTGGGCCCTGGGTCTCACCCGCCATAGCACACACCTCTAGATGTTGCTCACAGGTACTCTGGTAAAAGTAATGTCAATAATGAGCTGCATCAAGATTTCATCATCACTCTTTATTCATAACCATATATATGTCATAGTGAAATCACTGGAATCAGAAATTAGATGAGTGCACTTTCAGCAAGAAAATCTTCCCTGTAAAACTGTCCTAGTCACTCCAGAATGATATGATCTCTTATATTCTTCTGGCTACTGATGGAGTAAAACCAGGATGAGAAATCCAGGAAATGTGCTCCCTCTCAACAAACACACTGATGTACATATATATCCAAAACAAGTAGCATCAATTTTCAGTTAGTCAACTTTGTATTGCCTCACAGTTCTACAAACACTGTATAAAACTTTAAAATTGTTTGACAATATGCACTTCATTATATAGAGCAATTTTAAACACTGAAAGGTCAAATTTTTTGTCATAAACTATGATACTGGATTTGAGAAGAGAGTTTCAATTTTGTCACCATGTGTAGGAAAGATGTTGCACTTGCTTCATTTGAGTCATCAGAGTATTTCAAAATTTAATTTCTTCAGCAAAATATTTACTGAAGTCAAAATCTCATTTAAAAAAATAAGGGAAATATACTAAGGAAACATGTCTATATTTAACTTAAACATAACATCACACCACACACACTTCCATTGAAGAAAAATAATGACAGTGAGGTAGTAGTGCTGGGGAGAATTCAAGTGACAGAAGATTCTAGAAGTGCTGGGGTGGATCAGGTGGAATGATATTTTTTAGGCATTTCACAGAGGTCAAAGATTCTGGAATCAAGTCATGTCTGTTATGCTCCAAGACAGTGTGTGAAAATTACTCAGACTTAGAATCATATATACTACAAGATCAGTGACTACAGGATTCTGTGAGGTCTGCATTACAGACTAGTCCTCAGCCTCCATGGTCCAGAGGGTTAATAACGCAATTCTTCAATAGATAGATCCATATCTCTGAGTAAAAATAAACAGTACTGAGATTGCATGTCCTCTTCAACTTTCAGTGTTCCCTCAGCATTTCCTGGGTCGTGTGGGGGAGCAAGGAGTTCAGCTTGTGTGCTCCACCATCAGGTTAGGTTTGTTTGAGCTAGAGCAGATAAGGAAACTTCTGGACTATGTTTGCTTCCCCAAATCCCCTAAAAGCTGTATGTTTCCAAAATTAGAAATCCTAGATGGAAATGTCTCCATTTCTTTTACATTAATATAAGAACGTTCTGAAGATTTATTGTTGCTCTTGTCATTTTTTTGGTCTGTTATTTGTATGAGGTTTCCACATTGTTTTTTCATGTTGTATCTAAATTTTTAAGATAGTTTCATTCACACCTTTCTTTTGGTCCCTGGATTTCTCATTCTCATTTTAAATTATTTCTTATTCTCATTTTTATTGAATTTCATCCTCATCTCCTCTTTAGTCTCTGCTTGTCTTCACCCCTTTCATTCATCTTTCTTTTTGAAAATTGATTGTGATAACTTTATTTACCCTAAGGTCTTTTTATTTTCAAGTAAGGTGTATATTGTTTTTTCTATTCTTTCTTTTCATTTTGTGGTGCTATAGTAATCATTTAAAGCATACATTTTATTTATAGGTGATAAATGTTTTCTTTTAAACAGTGATTGTTGTTGGGGTTTATTCTCTTCCTTTAAAGACCTGCTGGTGAGTGAAACTTGAATATAGAACATTTTCATGTGTGGAATTGATGCTGGGATATAACCTGTGCTCCAGACATATCCTGAAGATAAGTCTGCACACTAAAATTACACACAAATGCCAGTGGAAGAGAAATCCATTTGAATACATGCAAAACCTCAGCTTACTAACACAGAAAAGAGAAGAAAAGGAGTCATTAAGATAGCAGCAAAATTTCACAAGTTTCCAATAACTTCATCCATGATCTTCTTTCTAATATCCACTGAAGAGGTAGAATAAACATGTTTAGTAATTTATTGATTTCTGGCATGGAAAAAAAGAAGTATAAAGTTATTTATGATTCCATTAATAGGCACTTGTGTGTCTGATTTAAGTCTATTGTCAAGGGAGAATGAAATCTTGAACCCAGGCATGGGTAACTGGTAATTCAAAAATAAAATTTTGAGCTTTTGGGAATGATGGTCTTTTAACATTGAATGTGTTCACTGGCCATTTTAGTTATGTATTTTCCTACTTTCAACTGTTTTTTCCTAAGTCTCAAATTTATTTTTTATCATATAAGGAGGTCAACATGGATGAAAACAGAAACAATAATCAAATGACTGCCTCAATTGCTAGGACACAGTTTTCCATTAAGCTTCCATGATTTCTAATGTGATTTTCATGTTGATGTCTAGTTAAATTCTTTTATATTTAAGTGTTAAGTTATAATGTTTGATTCCCAAAACAGTATTTTATGAGGTCATTTCATTTGGCCTAATTTACTTTCTGAAAGCAAGGAAGAGAGAGAGACCAGGAATTTACTTTTTTGTGTGTTGTGCTGGGGATTGAACCCAGGGCCTTGTGCTTGCAAGGCAAACGAGACCAGGAAATTAAATTGACACATTTACTTACCTGCTGCTGGGTATTTTCTGTTCCATCAATCTCTCCTGCTCTTCTACTTGGTGACATGTGCAAATGTGACTCTGCTGATGAATGCATAGGTTTACATTAATTACTTAAAACTTTAAGAGTGAAAAATCTAGCCAAATAAAAAGGAATATTTGTAATAATCATTTCATTTTTACAATTAGAATTTTAAATTAAGTTTGATTTTTGGTGAATGCTTATGCTGTTAGAAACATTTTATTGTTGTTTCAGCCTGGTGATCATTCCCAGGGACATGTACATACTGAAAATTCCAGACCTTTTTTTTAAATTTGGAGACAGAGGGTTTGTAAATTTCCTGGCTGACTGGAAACCTGACATCAGCCTGCCTCATCTTCCCAAGAATTTGCTAACACAGATCCTCTCTGCATCTAGAGCATATTGGTTTATTTAGGGAGAAATTAGGCTGCTCAAATACTTCAGAGACACTAGAGGTCACCATTTTCAATGCATATAATGACTCAAAGGTTCATCCACTCAGGGAAAAAGGATGTTTTGCAGAAAAAATATTAAACTTTAATGGAAAGAAGAAACTTCACACTGTTTACTGTCTTTGTCCTAAGAGTAATTTTTCAAGAACTACTCACTGAACATCACTTTTGATGTCTGCAAAAAACAAAACAAAACAAAACAAAACAAAAACACCATTCACGTTTCTTTTCCTATCCTTTCTCTTCCAGTCAGCCTCTGTGGACCACTTTGCAGGAAAACCATCCCAAGACAAAACCAATCACTTTCTAATAAAGTTATACTTTCATATTTAAAATAATACTGCCAGAAGCTTTAGTTGCATGTCAAGACCTGCTGTCATAGGGAGTATCACGAGAGAAAGATTTCCTTCAGTCTTTGTAAGTAAGAAAAATGTTGTGGCTGAACTCTGACCAAAGAAATTTATCACTGATCTATGGTGGCCTGGGGAGGGAGGAGAGGCAAGGAAATCTCAGGCACATTATATTCTGAGGCCATTATTATATATGAAGACTGTTGGGTTAATTCAAACCTGAACCCCAAGCCTTTAAAACCACAATCAGTTCATTTTTGACCCACTCTGCCTTCTTCTGGATATTCCCTATCAAAGATACTTACCAGCAGATATTTGGCTAAAATGAAAGGTCCAGAGGCCTGTGATCTCAGGGACTGTGGATGCTGCTGCAGGAGGTTCTCTGATTCAGAGCCAGCCTCCCTACATTAGGGAGGGCCTAAGCAACTTAATGTCTGTAAATATAAATGTACAAAGGGAAGAGGTGATGGCTCAGGGGATATGTGATCCTGGGTAAAATACATGGTAGAAAAAAAAAAAAAAAACACCCAATTTTCAAACTTCCTATGGTCCTGTTCACTGCATATCCTCTCAGACACCATTGCACTGGATTAGCTTCCAGAAAGCATAAAATTTTAACAATTTTAAAATGATTTTAACAATTTTTTAAAGTGACTCATTAAAAAATCAATTAAGGAATTCTCTGAACAAGAACAAAGATACTCTGAAAACATAAAGTACACAATATCTTTTCCTGAGTAGAAAACAAACTTTATTTTGTATCAAATTAAGCTTTGCACTTCCAAAGTATAAAATACCAAAGATTTCCTATGTCAAATAAAAATGAGGAATATCCACCTTCACATAAAAACAAAAAACAAATAAAAGAAAAAATAACAAAATCAAAATATTCAAGACAAGTTTCAATAATAATAATGTAAAATCTAGACTGAGTGACCAAAACTCTGATACTGTTCATATCAGCCAATTTGAGAAATATAATCCATGGAAAATTTAAAAATTCAAAAAATACACTGACAAAGAGAACAAAAAAAAGAAGTCAACCATTAAACGAATCAAGAAAACACCTACATTTATAAAACCTTCCTCATTCAGTACCATATTATGTATATGATGTGCAGAAAACTACAACTAAAGCAAGGTAGTTTTTATTACTTGCATAATTTTTAAAATATGAAGAAAATTTGAACTATATCTGTAAAAGACCACAGTTATCACTAAAATATGCCTTTCTCAAAACAAAGGGCAAAAAGTTCCAATTTTGGGGAAATATATTGTTGGTTTTACACAGTGAAACTGAGAAAAATCATATCAAATGAGAAAAATTTTTCTCTAATCTTAAATACCCCAATAATGCAAACCTTGGGAAATGTAATTTTTTTTTCAATTCAGACTTGGAACAGGTTATTATAAAACAAAAATACAAATTTCATTGCTTGCCAAGATATTTTCCAAAATTAAACATTGCTTAAACCACCACAATATTCTGAAATCATATTACAGACTTTTATACCTGCTTTTATTTTTAATAATAAATGTGCAGTCTAACAATCTAGATCAAACCCTGTAATATATGTCACTGTTCACATAAAAACAAATAATCAAACTTCACATTTTTGTTAAAATCATGATATTAAGATATCCATAAAAATTAACTAGGATTTATCAATGGACAACCATGGACCCACAGAACATTGTCTTATTCCATTCTGTGAAACGATTTGCTCCTTCTGTACTTTCAGCTTTCTCATCTGAAACATCTTCTTTATCTGCCTCTTTTTTCTCCTCCACTTTTTTCAAAGGTTGAAAAAATTCTGGTATTGATTTTTTTAAAAATTTTTTTATGGTAAACAAATGGGATACATGTTGTTTCTTTTTGTACATGAAGTAAAGGCATACCATTTGTGTAGTCATACATTTACAAAGGATAATGTTGTTTGATTGATTCTGTTATTTTTTACTTCCCCCAAACCCTACCACCCCTCTTTTCCCTTTATACAGTCCCTCCTTCTGCCAGACTTGCCCCCTTCAAACCTCCAATTATGTGTCATCATCAGTAGGATCATTTGTCCTTTGGTTTTTTGAGATTGGCTTATCTCACTTGGCATGATATTCTCCAATTTTATCCATTTGCCTGAAATGCCATAATTTTACTATTCATTATAGCTAAGTAATATTCCATTGTATATACATACAACAGTTTGTTTATCCATTCATCAATTGAAGGACATCTAAGCTGGTTCCACAATCTGGGTATTGTGAATTGAGCAGCTATGAACATTGATGTGGCTGTATCTCTCTAGTATGCTGATTTTAAGTCCTTTGGGTATAGGGAAAGGAGTGGGATAGCTGGGTCAAATGATGGTTCCATTCCAAGCTTTCTAAGGAATTTCCACACTGCTTTCCAGAGTGGCTGCACTAATTTGCAACCCGACCAGGATTGTATGAGTGTACCTTTTTCCCCACATCCTCTCCAAACCTATTGTTGCTTGTATTCTTGATAATTGTCATTCTAATTGGGGTGAGATGGAATCTTAGGATACTTTTGATTTGCATATCTCTTATTACTAGACAGGTTAAACATTTTTTCATATATCTGTTGATTGCTTGTACATCTTCTTCTGTGAAGTGTCTGTTAATTTCCTTAGCCCACTTGTTGGTGGGTTATTTGTATTATTCATGTGGAGGTTTTTGAGATCTTTATATATTCTGCAAATCAGTGCTCTATCTGAAGTATGAGTGGAAAAGATTTTCTCCCACTCTGTAGGTTCTCCCTTCACACTGCTGATAGTTTCCTTTGCTGATTGAAAGCTTTTTAGTTTGAATCTATCCCAGTTATTGATTCCTGATTTTTTTTTTATTGTGCTATGGGAGTCCTGTTAAGGAAGTATGATCCCAAGCCAACATGTTGAAGATTTGGACCTACTTTTTCTTCTATAAGATGAAGGGTCTCTGATCTGATTCTGAGGTCCTTGACCATTGTGAGTTGAATTTTGTGCAGGGTGAGAGATAGGGGTTTAGTTTCATTCTGTTGCATATGAATTCCCAGTTTTCTCAGCACCATTTGTTGAAGAGGCTATCTTTTTTCCATTGCATATTTTTGTCACCTTTGTCTAGTATGAGAAAATTGTATTTATTTGGGTTTGTGTCCATTTCCTCTATTCTGTACTATTGATCTACCTGTCTATTTTGGTACCAATACCATGCCATTTTTGTTATATTGCTTTGTAGTATAGTTGAAGTTCTGGTATTGCAATACCCCCTGTTTCATTCTTCATACTAAGGATTGCTTTAGCTATTGTGGGTTTCTTATTCTTCCAGATGAATTTCATGATTGCTTGCTCTATTTCTGTAAGGTATATCATTGGAATTTTAATTGAAATTGCATTCAATTTGTATAGCACTTTTGGTAATATGGCCACTTTGACATTATTAATTCTGCCTATCAAGGAACATGGGAGATCTTTCCATCTTCTATGGTATTCATCAATTTCTTTCTTCAATGGTTTAGTAGTTTTCATTGTAGAGATATTTTACCTCTTTGGTTTGATTGATTCCAAAGTATATATTTTTTGAGGTTATTTCAAATGGAGTTGTTTTCCTCATTTTACTTTCAGATGTTTCATTGCTTGCATATAAAAATTATTTAGATTTATGGGTGTTGATTTTATAGCCTGCTATTTTGCTGAATTCATTGATGATGTCTAGAAGGTTTCTGGAGGAGTTTTTTGGATACTATAAATATAGAATCATGTCATCAGCAAGTAGGGATAGTTTGAGTTTCTCTTTTCCTATTCTTATACTTTAATTTCTTTACTCTCTCTAATTGCTCTGGCTAGAGTTTCGAGGACAATATTGAATAGAAGTGGTGAAAGAGGACATCCTTGTCTTGATCCCATTTTAAAAGGTAATGTTTTCAGTTTTTCTCCATTAAAAATTATGTTGCCCATGGGCTTAGCATACATAGGCTTTATGATGTTCAGGTATGTTCCTACTCTCCCTATATTTGCTAGTGTTTTGAGCATGAAGGTGTGTTGTATTTTGTCAAACAGTTTTTCTTTGTCAATTAAAATAACCATATAGTTCTTATCCTTAAGTCTATTGACATGATGGATTATGTTTATTGATTTATGGATGTTAAACCATCCTTTCATTTCAGGGATGAACCCCACTTGATCGTGGTGCATGATTTTCTTAATATGTTTTTGGATACAGTTTGCCAATATTTTGTTAAGGATCTTTGCATCTATATTCATCAAGGATATTGGTCTAAAATTTTCTTTTCTTGATGTGTCATTGCCTGGTTTGGGTATGAGGGTGATATTAGCTTCATTGAATGAGTTTGGTGCGGTGCCCTCCATTTCTATTTCCTGGAATACTTTGAGAATCATTGGAATGAGTTCTTCTTTGAAGGTCTTGTAGAACTCGGCTGAGAATCCATCTGGTCCTGGGATTTTCTTCTATGGTACATTTTTAATGGCATCTTCTATTTCATTGCTTGATATTGATCTGTTGAAATTGTGTATGTCCTCCTGGCTCAGTTTGGGAGGTGCACATGTCTCTAGAAATTTGTCAATGTCTTCAGTAGTTTCTAATTTGTTGTAATACAGATTTTCAAAGTAGCTTCTCATTATGTTATGTATCTCAGTGGTGTCTGTCATGATATTTTCTTTTTCATGACAATTTTCAGTCATTTGATTTTTCTCTCTTCTTTTGTTAGTGTGTCTAAGGTTTTGTCTATTTTGTTTCCTTTTTCAAAGAACCACCTTTTTTTTGTCAATTTTTTGAATTCTTTCTTTTGTTTCAATTTCATTGATTTCAGCTCTGATTTTAATTATTTCCTGTCTTCTACTACTTTTGCTGATATTCTCTTCTTTTTGTAGGTCTTTGAGTTGTAATATTAGGTCATTTTGTGTTGACTTTTCATTCTTTCTTGGAATGCACTCCATGCAATGAATTTTCCTCTTAGTACTGCTTTCGTAGTGTCCTAGAGATTTGATATGTTGTATTGTCATTCTCATTGACCTCTAAGATTTTTTTATCTCCTCCCTGATGTTTTCTGTTATCCATATTTCATTCAATAGCATATTATTTAGTCTCCATGTGTTGGAATAACTTGTTTTTTTATTTTGTCCTTGAATTCTACTCTCAGTTCATTATGATTGGATAGAGCACAGGGCAGTATCTCTACTTTTTGCATTTCCTAAGGGCTTCTTTGGGGCATAACATATGGTCTATTTTTGAGAAGGTTCCATGTGCTGCTGAAAAGAAAGTAAATTCACTGGTTGATGGATGGAATATTTTATATATATCTATTAAGTCTAGGTTATTGATTGTGTTATTGAGTTCTATGGTTTCTTTGTTTGGTTTTTGTTTGGAAGATTTATCTAGTTGTGACTGCAGTGTGTTAGTCACCAAGAATTATTGTGTTGTGGTCTATTTGATTCCTGAAATTGAGAAGGGTTTGTTTGATGTACAGGGATGCACAATTGTTTGGAGCATAAATATTTACTATCATTATGACTTCCTAATTTATGATTCCCTTAAGCAGTATGAAATGTCCTTCTTTATCCCTTCTGACTAACTTTGGCTTGAAGTCCATTCAATCTGATATAAGGATGGAAACCTCTGCTTTTTTACTGAGTCCATGTGCATGGTAAGTTTTCTTCATCCTTTCACCTTTAGTCTGAGGTTGTCTCTTTCTATGAGATGAGTCTCTTGCAGGCAGCATATTGTTGTCTTCCTTTTTTATCCATTCTGCCAGTCTATGTCTTCTGATTGATGAGTTTAGGCCATTAACATTCAGGGTTATTTTTGAGATATGATTTGAATTCCCAGTCATTTGTGTTTATTTTTGGTTTTTAAGTTGGCTTGGCTTCTCCTTTGAGTGGTTTTTCTTTAAGATAGTTCCTCCCTTTGCTGTCCTCCATTGTTGTTTTTCATTTTCTCCTCATGGAATATTTTGTTGAAAACATTCTGTAGTGCAGGCTTTCTATTTTTAAATTCTTTTAACTTTTGTTTATCATGGAAGGATTTTATTTCATCTTCAAAACTGATGGTTAGTTTTGCTGGATATAGGATTCTTGTTTGGCAACCATGTTCTTTCAGAGTTTGAAGCACATTGTTCCAGGTCCTTCTAGCTTTTACAGTCTGGGTTGAGATGTCTGCTGCTATCTCTATTGGTCTCCCCCTATATGTAATCTGATGCTTTTCTCTCGTGTTCTTCAAAATCCTATCTTTATTTTGAATGTTAGGCATTTTCATTATAATGTGCCTTGGTGTGGATCTGTTGTGATTTTGTGCATTTGGTGTTGCTGGATTTGATTTTTCATTTTTCAGATTTGGAAAATTTTCTGATATTATTTCATTGAATAGGTTGTTCATTCCTTTGGTTTGTATCTGTGTGCCTTCCTCAATCCCAATAATTCTTAAATTTGGTCTTTTCATGATGTCCCATAGTTCTTGTAGATTCTATTCATGATTTGTTACCATCTTCTCTGTTTGGCCCACTTTGTTTTCAAGATTAAATATTTTGTCTTCATTGTCTGAGGTTCTGCCTTCCAAGTGATCCAGACTTTTGGTAATGCTTTCCGTTGACTTTTTATTTCGTTTATTGTTTTCTTCATTTCAAGGATTTCCTTTTTCTTTCTTTTTTAAGAATCTACCTCTTTGTTGAAATGATCTTTTGCTTCTTGCAGTTGCTCTTTCAGCTTATTGGTATTATCAATCATTGCCTGCATTTGCTCTCTTATTTCATCCTTTGCTTCATGAATCATCATAATCATGTATAATCTGGAGTCCTTTTCTGACATTTCTTCTACCATACTGTCATTGGGTTCTTTTAATATAGAATCTAGATTTGTTTGGATCATTTTCTTCCCTTGTTTTTTCATGTTGTTCATGTATCTTCCCCTCTAGGAGTGCAGATCTGGGGTATTGCAGATTTCTCCTCATAGGCTTATAGTGGCCCTATAGGTTTTCAAAACCTTTTCTTTAAGGGGACATCAATATTGGCAGTGTTCAATTCAGACTCTGTGCAATCCTAGACCAAATAATCCCTATGAGGACAGTAACAATATTGTCTTAATAAACAGGATGAGTTCAAATACTATTTTCAATAAAACAAACAGATTTGCAATAAGGTCTGCAGTTTCTAATGGAGGACAAAGAGGATGCAGAGGAATGTAGAATGTAGCTGTTAATGGGATAAGAAAAGATAGAAGATCTAGATAATAGAGTGGGTGAGAGTTTAAACAAAAGAAATTGGATGTTAGCATACAAAAAGGAGAAAGAGACTCTGAGGGAACAAAAGGAAAAGAGAGCAAGAAAAGTAAAGAAATAAAAACTTAAAATTTTTCAATAAGGAGAAAAAAGAAAATCTACAATGTAACAGTCATATAGTAATCAAACATCCCAGTCTTCAGTAGCCTGATGCATGAGAGGTACCTGACAATGAGCTTCATGTCTTCATCAGGCATCCCAGAATGAGATTTGTGTTACCTAAAGATCAGAGCTATAGCTTCCAGGATTATCCAAGATGGCTGCTCTGGCTTCCAAATGTGTTGGCAAATGGGGAGCTGCAGCTCAGGGTGTGGATGTGGTCAGCTGGAGGTCCTGGAGGTGGGTTTGGTTGGACAGGCAGGGGTCCTGGAGGTCGAGTGTGTTTGGTGTGGTTGTAGAATCCTGGAGGCTGGGTGCAATCAATCAGTTTGGGGTCTGGTGATAGGTCACAGTCAGTTGTTCTGGGGGTCCTGGTGGCAGGGAGTAGTCAGTTGATGTGAGGGCCCTGGAAGCAGGGAGTGTTTGGTCAGGCTGAGGGATTCTGGAGGGGTGCTCAGTCATAGAGCAACCTATGAGAGGAATTCCCAGTCATAGACAACATAATGTTTGGTCTGCGTGACATCCCTCTTTATGCTGGGTCAAAAGAACCTAAGCTATGTCATATCCCACATGGTTCCAGTGAATATTAAAGTTTACAACAGTGGATTTTCACCAAGAATTATAATGTCTCCCAAGAAACACTGTGCAATATCTGGGGATATCTTCGGATGTTATATCTGGGGAGGGGAGCTGGGCAGTGCTACTAGCAACCACATCAAACAATATACATAAGGTAGTTCATACAAATAAAAATTATCTGCTCAAAGTGGGCAATATAGTCAAGCTCGGCAACCATAGTTTAAAATAAATCTTTGAAGTGAGCCCTTTACAAGTGGAATGCACTGGGACTTCTGTTGAATTTAGGGGAGTATAAGAAGAAAGTGGATTTCCTTCTGCCTTCCTGACTGTGAACAATGGCTTTCTTTGATCATCTTGTGAACAGTCACTCAGGGCCAAGACTGCAACAAGGTAAGGAGAACTGAGGTATTTAGAAACACAGTATCTTAATGATATTATCTGGGTCCTAAGGATCTCCTAATTCTGTCCTCAGAATTCTTGCTACATGACCAAAAGGTAGACTCAGTTTTTTTTTTTCCCTAAACAACTCATACACTTATAAGGAAATACAACTCAAAACATGGGGCATGCTCTAGAAAGGCTATCATCACATTAAAGTTTATATTAGTTATCTATCAATTATGTCACTAAAGAAAAATAAATTGCCTAAGCATATGCAGAGTGAATACTAAGCACATATTATGCTTATTATCATTAGAATAATGTGAGCATTACAGACCTATCTTTTAGAAATACATTTAGAAAACCCATTATTTTATGCTTTTCAGTCTCTTCAAATTAAGTTATTATAAGGTATAGTCTTTTTATTGTAAACAAATGAGATACATGTTGTTTCTCTGTACATGGTGTCAAGGCATACCATTTGTGTAATCATAAATTTACATAGGGTAATGTTTGATTCATTCTGTTATTCTTTCCTTCCCCCCACTCCCCCATCCCTCTTTTCCCTCTATAAAGTCCTTCCTTCCTCCATTCTGGCCATCCTCAACCCTAACCCTAAACCTAACCCGAACCCTAACACTAACCCCTCCCACCCCCCATTATATGTCCTCCGCTTATCAGCAACATCATTCGTCCTTTGGTTTTTTGAGATTGGCTTATCTCACTTAGCCTGATATTCTCCACTTTCATCCATTTGCCTGCAAATGCCATAATTTCATCATTCTTTATGGCGAAGTAATATTTCATTGTATAAATATGCCACAGTTTCTCTATCCATTCATCAATTGAAGGACATCTAGGTTGGTTCCACAATCTGGCTATGGTGAATTGAGCAGCTATGAACATTGATGTGGCTGTATCTCTAGTATGCTGATTTTAAGTCCTTTGGATATAGGCCAAGGAGTGGGATATCTGGGTCAAATGGTGGTTCCATTTCCAGCTTTCTGAGGAATCTCCAGACAGCTTTCCAGAGTGACTGCACTAATTTGGAACCCTACCAGCAATGTATGAGTGTACCTTTTTCCCCACATTGTCTCCAACATCTATTGTTGCTTGTGTTCTTGATAACCTCCATTCTAATTGGGGTGAGATGGAATCTTAGTGTAGTTTTGATTTGCATTTCTCTTATTACTAGAGATGTTGGACCTTACCATCTTCTCTATTTGTTCAACTTCATTTTCAAGATTAAATGTTTTGTCTTCAATATCTGAGGTTCTGTCTTCCAGGTATGCTTTCTATGGAATTTTTAACTTGGTTTATTGTTTCCTTCATTTCAAGGATTTCTGTTTTTTTTTTTTTTTCAGTATCTCTAACTCTTTATTTAAATGACCTCTTGCTTTCCATATTTGCTCTTTTAACTGTTAATTGGTGTGATCATTTAGTGCCTGCATTTGCTCTTTCATCTCCTCGTTTGCTTCCCTGATTGTTTTAATTATGTACATTCTGAACCCTCTTTCTGACATTTCTTCTGCTGTACTGTCATTGGGTTTTATTGATATAGTATCTAGGCTTGTGTGGGACATTTTCTTCCCTTGTTTTCTCATATTGGTCAGATATCAGTGGGACTCTGAGATATTGCAGATTTCCTCTATTGGCTTAGAGTGTCCCTATAGATTTCCAGTATATCACCTCCCAGCCTTCAGTAGCCTGAATTCTTGGAAGAACTTCATAATGCAGTGCTTCCAAAGAAAGCTGCCCCTAGCCTGCTACTGGTTTCAGGGCTTGGAGCTGGCTCTATGTGAAAAGGCTGTCACTGGTCTGTCTGCTCTGAGAAGCTGGGTGTGGAAGGAGGCTGCTGCCTGGGGGAGCAGGGCTGCTTGGGGACGTCTCTGGCTTCCCTGCCCTGGTCCCCGAAGATGCCTGCCAGCCAGAGCTCACCACTGGGTCCGGGGCTTGGAGCTGGCTCTGTGCAGAAAGCCTCTGGGCCTGCCACCTGGGCCAAGCTTCACCCAGTGGTGGAGACTCACCCCATGGCTCTATGTTAGTCTGAGTCTCTCAATGCCTCCCCTTCTTGATTCCTGGGTTCTGGAGCAACAGGAGATGCAGTCACCCTCTAGTCTGCCATCTTAGATCACCCCATGGAAAGAGCCTGCCACAGGAGGGAGAAGCACTGCTTGGAGAAGTCTCTGGCTGCCCTGCCCTGGTCCCATAGACTGCCTGCATGTCAGAGCTTGCCACTGGCTCTGGGACTTAGAGCTGGCTCTGTACAGAAAGGCTCTCACTGGGCGGTCTGCTCTGATAAGCTGGCTGTGAAAGGAGCCTGCTACCAGAGGGAGCAGGGCTGCTTGGGGAAGTCCCTGGCTACCCTGTCCTGGTCCCTGAAGCTGCCTGTGGGCCGGAGCTCACCACTGGCTCTGGGACTTGTAGCTGGTTCTTTGCAGAAAGGATCTCACTGGGGGGCCTGCTCTGAGAAGCTGACCATGGAAGGAGCCCACTGCTGGAGGGAGCAGGGCTACCTGGGGAAGACTCTAGCTGCCCTTCCCTGCTCTGAGAAGCTGCCCCTGTCTGGGCCTGCTGCCTGGGCTGAGCTTCCAGGTGTAGTCTTTTCTAGTAACTTTTTATTGTGGCCATCAGGAGAGAAGAGAAAAACTTAAGTAGTTTCATGTGGATTAGTTGATATTTTAAAAAAATTTCTAAGAAAATTAATTTTCTTGTAACTTGTTAAAAGATGTACATTATTATCTCTGCCAATTCCTTTTGTTCTTTTCAGAAATTTTCTAAAATTATACCTATTCACTGTTCCAACTCCCTCTTTTGAAAACTTATATCTTTTTATGTATACAATGGATATATCCCAAAGTTTATTCCATAGAGGAAAGCCTACCAGAGTCACTATTTTTAAAGAGTTTATATGACAACACCTAATTATTTCATGGACAGGGACCTATACAGCTTTCTATTGGTAACCATTTTCTCCAAGACAGTATTTTTCAAAGATCAATCTTTAGACCAGCAGCATTAATTAACTTCAAATAGAATTTATCAGAAATGTAAATTCCCAGCCTCATCATAGAACCTGATTCCAAAACCCAGGGCAGGGAACAGCAATCTGTTGCAACAAGTTCTTCTGGCAAGTACAACATACTTTCAAGTTTGCTCCAATTGGAAGACATCTCTGACTCCAAACTGTATTACTAGATACAGAAATTAATCTATGCACACTCCCAGAGTACCCTCTCAGCAGATGACTTTGATGGAGACTCAGGGAATTTTCCCCAAAATGATTCAGTCTATATAGTAAAATGAAGCATGACTGTTTGGTATATTTACAGGATCTAAGGTCAGTTGCACCCTATTTATCTACAGATTTTCTGACAGTTACAGAGCTTAAAGTAAGTAGAAAATAGTAATCAATAAAACTAATAATAAAAAATATTTCTATATAGTTATCTTTTGTATTTACTAAATCAAATGTTATTTTTTATGCACAACTTAAGATCTGGTGAATGAATTATTTTCATTTAACTTCAAAAACCTTACACCTATAATAAATTTATTTTTTAAATAATCTGTGTTTACATTTTTTTCTTCAGGTCAGTAGCCCCTGGAGGACATAATTATTCCTTACCTCATAACTGCCTCTTTCACTAGCAATACAACTATCTGGGAAGGATAAGTATAAATGAAATATTCACTGATTTCATTTCAGGAGTTTTGTCTCAATAAATCCTAAGTTAAGAACGGCAGCAAAATACAGGAAATATCATGATGGTCATGTGTTTGATTTAGGTCTACACTCTGCTCTGTCATTTCTATGTGACTTTCAGGAAATGCCTCATCTCTCTGAACCTTAGCTTCCTCAACTAAAAAATGGAAACCATTTCACCTAAACAGTCAACTACAAAGTTTCTGAAAAACCAATAGATAACAGAAAAGTCCCAGTTCCTTACTAACTGAAAGTATGAGGGCTTCTGCAACCATCACATTTTTCAAAAATCAAAAATAAAACATTGGGAAGTACTTGTATTACAACAGGCAGCAGCAATAAATATTTTGAATTATATAATTTATTTTACAGTTCAGTTAATGTCAATGCCAATCCAGATCAGCTACAGAAAAGGCATTTTCCAATATTCTACCAAAAGAATGAAAATTGATTAGAACAAAGAATAATCTTCAAATATGGCCACTATCATAATGAATGACTTTAAGAATATAGTATATTCACCTAAAAATTTAAATTTTGACTCAGGTATACTGAAACAGATCCATGAATAACATGAAGTATTCAAACACACTGACGTCAGATCAATGTTATTAAATAGCTACAAGCTAAATGCAATGTTGAAATTCTCTGTGAGTCAAAAAAATAACAATATTCCAAAATTCACTGGGCTACCATTTTCACATGATGTACACATCTCCCTGTTCACTTATACAACAGAGAGAGGCCACCACTCCAAACTTAGGAACCAAAGCAGAAGAGGAACCTACTAAGTGTGTAACTGTGTTTACAGAAATGAAGGGAATTACAAGTGAATAAAAATATAAACACTTTAGGGTTGGGGATGTAGCTCAGTAGTAAAAAGCTTGTTTATTAGCATGTGGTAGGCCTTAGATTGACACAGAAAAATACAAAGAAATCTCCAGAAACAAAACATTTTAAAATATACTTACTTAAAGGATATGGCTGTGGTTTGTGCCTTTTTGAAAGACAAAGGCAATTTCACACAAATATCATACACTGTAAAAATAAAAAGGAATAATAATATATGATACAACTAATGCAATTGATTATTTTAAAATATTTTTAGTGCTCTAAAATCTAAGTACTCACAAGTCCTAATGACAATCCTGAAAGCAGAGTTGCTAAAGTAAAAAGTATGTATGATCCCCAAAGCAGTAATCCAAGGTTTTGAATATAATGGTTACAGCAAGTCTGAAATCAAACGGAAAAAATTGAACTAAAAATGGTTTCTTTAAAAAAGTGATAAAGACAGAGAAATTTTAATCTATAACCTGATGTACACAGCTGAAAGAGTGCTGACATACTACTCATCCTAAAATAAAAAAGAGATGATTTAAAAACTGAATAAGATAAACAGCAATATCTATATTTTCTATTTTCTAGTCCATAATTTCCCCCAGCAATGGATATTATTGCTACTATGAGGAAAAGTTATCACTCACTCACTTCTTGACTGTAATAAGGTTTGCTCAGAAAATCTAAGTTTCTGAATGGTTGTCATCACTTGATCACCTCATAAATAAAATACTTGGTACTCTTTCTTTTTAGAGTTTTCAATGGTCACTTTCTCTTTTACTTTTTTCTTCCTCCCAGTACTCAGGATTAAAGCCAGGATCTTGCTTTAATCCTAGGTAATAAGTACTCTACTGCTGTGCTACATTACCTATCCCTTTTTCTTTTGAGACAAGATCTCACTAAATTGCCAAGGTTGATCCCAAACCTGTGATCCTCCTGTCTTAGCCTCCCAAGTGCTGGGATTACAGGCATGTACCTCTGCTTAGAGTTTGATATTCACTTATAACTTTTATCTGATGATTTCTCAAAATACTGACCAACTACTGACCAACTCTCTATGAACTCTATGAAATCAGTTGGAAATGGCAATTCTTATTCACCCTTAAAATACTCCAAAAAAAAAAAAAAAAAAGCATAGAAGGGAGCCTGAAGAAACAATTTAGGACACTTGTTAACATGACTCTTCCCAATTAAACGTCACTTCTCTCTTGCTAGGGATGTAGCACACTGGTAGACTACTTGCTCAGAATATACAAGGCCCTGGATTTTACCCCCAACACCTCTGAAACAAAATTACCTTTCCTAATTTTTGTAAAAATTAAAATTTGTAATAGCACAATTTGATGACTGACAATGATATACAAATGATGACATAAGAAATAAAACATAAGTAAAATAATTAGTTTTATGAAATTAAATGCAGGTAGTTTAAATGGGCAGTTAATGAGAAGCATGCTTCAAAAAGAAGGGTTTGTGTGTTTCAAACAATATCACCTATAGCAAGAAGTAGAAGTTTGTGTTCCCAAAGGCTTTTTCATGCACAAGTGAAAGGATGGCTTAATCCAATGATGAATGATGGGGTATATGAACCTGTGAAGCACACACTTGCTATGCCCCCTCTACATAGTCTCCCAATAAAAAAGATACAGCCTGCTGCCTTTAGAATTCAACAGAAACTTACAAGCTACTGCCTTTTCTACCACATAAAAGGTTAAGATTCACTTAAAATATTAAATAAAACTTAGTTACATTGTAAGTTCAACATTGAAAACTAGTTTAATCACATTGCTTTCATTGTTTTAACAGGCCAAGTGGGAACCTGTGTATAGTGGTGTAGGTCTATAATCCCAGACAGTTGTTAAGCTAAGACAGGAGGATCGAAAATTTGAGGCCAGCCTACAATTCAGCAAGACTCAATTTCAAAATGAAAATAAAATCAGGTGGATGCAGTGGTGCATGCCTATAATTCCAATGGCTCTGGAGGCTGAGGCAGGAGGAGTGTGAGTTCAAAGCCAGCTGCAGCAAAAACAAGGTGCCAAGCAACTCAGTGAGACCCTTTCTACAAATAAAATACAAAACAGGCCTGGGGATGTGGCTCAATGTTTGAGTGCCCATTGATATCAATTACCAGTACCTCCAGAAAATAAATAAATAAAATAAAATTGGTTGTGGATGTAGCTTCGTGGCAGTAACTCCTGGGCTCAATCCCTAGTATGGCAACAACAACAACAACAAAAAGACACGTAGGAATAGCAACAAGGAACTTAAACTTCTGTGTGACTTCACTATTGTTTGCACTAATTAAACTATATCAGGAATACTAGGTTCCATCATTGCACTGGACATGGTGTTTCAAAGAGAAGTTCTGATATCTAAAAAAATATCTGGAGGCATAGAAGGAAAAGACACACTTCAATTACAAACTACTATTTAGAGCTGATCTTTCTCCCACTTCCAGAATCCAAAGTACTTTTATCTGATGGCTGGTGATCCATACCCCATCTCCCAAGGGCAAGTATGGTGAGGAGACTAGAATAAGATGAGAACTTGATAACCTCCACAAACCTCACCATTCTCACAAATCTCATGAATGACCATTGAGGCCTTGTACTCCAATTGTGTAGCAGGAAATATGCTTGCCATTCACAATCATAACTGGTATAAAAAAATACCTATCTTCTAACTAAATTTAAGCTCAGGGAATAATCATACCATTAGATATTGTTCAGACACATTATCCATACAAGTTAGATGGGCAGAATAATCACACATAATTAATCACTGTACATAAAGGAGTTTAAAGGTAATATATGCAGATAATGTTTAAGTCTCTCAAATTATCACATGCCCATTACACTCTTCAGTCTTTGGGGCACTATTAAGTTTTTAATGACACATATGATCAAAGATAAGCATCTAAAATATTCCTAAAAAGGCACTAAGCTTAATTCTACAGAATGGCCCCACCTAGCTTAATAAGCATCAAGGTTATGTGTTTGATTTACAAGATCTAACTAAAAATATCTAACACAAAATAAATCCAAATATGCCTTAAGTGTCCAAGAAACAAACTGTGTACATGTATTAATTTACAAGAACTATAATTATCTCTTCCAATTAATTGGGAAGTATATAAGAGAAAAATCCCTCATACTTACAAAATAGAACCTGGACCAAACCACGGGGAAACAGGTTCAATATTCTTCCACTCATTTCCACTTATAAATTTGATGAAGTCCTTCTTAGTCCTTGGACCTGGATAGCATCTAAATTCACCATCCTTACAACTAAAGATCAGAATTAAATATTAATAGCAATGGAAAATAAATTTTGTATTTGTTTTTACTATTTCCTCAACTCATTTTAGTTCATCCTAATGTTCAAGAGCATTAGCAATGTAGAAGCATGTTGAATTACTACTAATGACATCTCAGACCCAAACACAATCATAAAACTTAAGATTTTTTCTTACTCTTCCAGGTATGAAAGTACTATGTAGCATGGTAAGCAGATAAATCTCAAAAAAATAATGTCTAAGTTTTATGTATAATGTACATATTAAAAGTATTATCATATAAAAATTATTAAGATAATGCCTGAAATATAAAAAATTATTAGCTACTTTTAAACTACATGTTTAAAGGTTTTTGTTTGTTTTTCATGGCACTTTGCATCACAGTCACATCACCTCTGCCATTCAGTTTTCAATTACTGGAAGAATCTGGGGCAGTGCTTTCCTCCCAGTGACTTCAGTGATTCTATTTACAGTCAACTTTGCACTCTTTCTTCCATCCCCCTCCACCTTCCATTCCCGATGTATGGGATTCTGTCAAATAGTCCTAACTGTTCTCCAGTCTTGTGCATCTTCAAGTGCAAAAGCTCCATTGTTCCCTACTACCTACCACAGGGTCAGGGGATTCTTTTTCCACTCAGAGAAAAAGACTACAAAGAAGTTCCCATTCAAAAACATAAAGTTTTAAGGAGAAGATTGAATTTAAATAGTTCTTTCAAGGACAAGTAAGATTGCAACAGGCAGAAATGAAGAGAAAAAAGCAAGGTAATTGCCATGACTAAGAGAAAAGGGGCAGAAAATTTCAGATCAATTCAGTGATATTGAGTAGTAATAAAGAAATAGGAATACTGATTACAGCCAATTAAGGAACATGGGGGAAAGGAATGAAGGAAAAGGGAGGAGAGAAACACATGGGATATAGAGAAAGGAAATTTAAATAGATAAGAAGGTAGGATGAGTGACTAAAGGAATAAAACAAAAAGTGGGAAAAATGGACAAGGAAACAAGATATAGACACACACAAGGAACTGCCCATTTGTTTTTCTGTTGTTCTTCTTTTTGGCAGTATTGGGGATTGAACCCAGGCGTGCTGTACCACTTAGCTATAATTCTAACCCTTTTTATTTTTTATACTGAGACAGGGTCTTGTTAAGTTTCAGTGGCTAGCCTAAAACTTGTGATTCTCCTATCTTAGTCTCCTGAGTCACTGGGATTACAAGCATGCACCAACAAACCCAACAAAACTGCCACACTGTTTTTGAAATTTTAAATGAGGAGAAATACCTCTTAATATTTAGCTTACCACCTAGATGACATCAAGGTACAGCAGGTGGACAGATTTGAGATTTCCTACCTCCAGATTAGAATACCAATGAAGTCAAACTAAAAGACCTGATATTGCAGACTACATATTTCTGTTTCTCCTGACTTAACACTACTATATCACCCACTACTTTCTCCTCAAGGGTTAGCTGTTTTTTGAAAATACTACATTCCTGTTTATGAGAATGTCCATGGAATGGAATGCTTACCCTGCTCTTAAAAGTTCTACTTCCCCAGCGGGGTGAGGGGCGTCTCGTCAGCAGCTCTACTTCACAAAGTTTCCTGCACCATGATCAAGTGGGTTTCATCCTAGGGATGCAAGGTTGGTTCAACATCAGGAAATCAATAAACGTAATTCACCAAATTAATAGACTTAAAGTCAAGAATCACATGATTATTTCAATAGATGCAGAAAAAGCATTTGATAAAATACAGCACCCCTTCATGCTCAAAACACTCGAAAAAATAGGGATAGTGGGAACATTCCTTAACATTTTAAAGGCCATTTATGCTAAGCCCATGGCTAATAACATTCTAAATGGTGAAAAACTGAAAGCATTACCCCTAAAAACTGGAACAAGGCAGGGATGCCCTCTTTCACCACTTCTATTCAACATCATTCTTGAGACTCTGGCCAGAGCAATTACACAAACCAAAGAAATTAAAGGGATACGAATTGGAAAAGAAGAACTCAAACTATCCCTGTTCGCTGATGACATGATTATATATTTAGAGGAACCTGGAAATTCCACCAGAAATCTCTTAGAACTCATAAGTGAATTCAGTAAAGTAGCAGGTTACAAGATCAATGCCCATAAATCCAACGCATTTTTATACATAAGTGATGAATCTTCAGAAAGAGAAATTAGGAAAACTACCCCATTCACAATAGCCTCGAAAAAAATAAAATACTTGGGAATCAATCTCACAAAAGAGGTGAAAGACCTCTACAATGAGAACTATACAACACTAAAGAAAGAAATTAAAGAACACCTTAGAAGATGGAAAGATCTTCCATGTTCTTGGATAGGAAGAATTAATATTGTTAAAATGGTCATACTACCTAAAGTGCTATACAAATTCAATGCAATTCCAATTAAAATCCCAATGACGTACCTTACAGAAATAGAGCAAGCAATTATGAAGTTCATCTGGAAGAATAAGAAACCCAGAATAGCTAAAGCAATCCTTAGCAGGAAGAGTGAAACAGGGGGTATTGCAATACCAGATCTTCAACTCTACTACAAAGCAATAGTAACAAAAACGGCATGGTATTGGTACCAAAATAGAAAGGTAGATCAATGGTACAGAATAGAGGACATGGACACAAACCCAAATAAATAAAATTTTCTCATACTAGACAAAAGGGACAAAAATATGCAATGGAGAAAATATAGCCTCTTCAACAAATGGTGCTGGGAGAATTGTAAATCCATATGCAACAGAATGAAACTAAACCCATATCTCTCACCATGCACGAAACTAAACTCAAAATGGATTAAGGACCTCAGAATCAGACCAGAGACCCTGCAGATTATAGAAGAAAAAGTAGGTCCAAATCTTTACCTTGTTGGTCTAGGATCAGACTTCCTTAACAGGACTCCCATAGCACAAGAAATAAAAGCTAGAATCAACCACTGGGATAGATTCAAACTAAAAAGCTTTCTCTCAGCAAAGGAAACTATCAGCAATGCTAAGAAAGAGCCTACAGAGTGGGAGAATATCTTTGCCAATCATACTTCAGATAGAGCACTAATCTCCAGAATCTATAAAGAACTCAAAAAACTCTACTCCAAGAATGCAAATAATCCAGTCGACAAATGGGCTAAGGAAATGAATAGACACTTCACAGAAGATCTACAAGCAATCAACAAACATGGAAAAATGTTCAACATCTCTAGTAATAAGAGAAATGCAAATCAAAACCACCCTAAGATTCCATCTCACCCCAATTAGAATGGCAATTATCAAGAATACGAGCAACAACAGGTGTTGGCGAGGATGTGGGGAGAAAGGTACACTCATACATTGCTGATGGGGCTGCAAATTAGTGCAGCCACTCTGGAAAGCAGTGTGGAGATTCCTTAGAAAACTTGGAATGGACCCTCCATTTGACCCAGCTATCCCACTCTTTGGCCTATACCCAAAGGACTTAAAATCATCATACTACAGAGATACAGCCACATCAATGTTCATAGCTGCTCAATTCACAATAGGCAGACTGTGGAACCAACCTAGATGCCCTTCAATTGATGAGTGGATAAAGAAGCTGTGGTATATATATACAATGGAATATTACTCAGCCATAAAGAATGATAAAATTATGGCATTTGCAGGCAAATGGATGAAATTGGAGAATATCATGCTAAGTGAGATAAGCCAATCTCAAAAAGCCAAAGGACGAATGATATCGCTAATAAGTGGAGGATGACACATAATGGGGGGGAGGGATGGGTTAGTGTTAGGGTTAGAGTTAGGGTTAGGGAGGGGGGCAAGTATGCAGGAAGAAAGTACTGTATAGAGGGGTGGGAGGTGTGGGGGGAAGGGAAAAAATAACAGAATGAATCAAACAACATTACTCTATGTAAATTTATGATTACACAAATGTTATGCCTTTACGCCATGTAGAAACAGAGAAACAACATGTATCCCATTTGTTTACAATAATAAAAAAAAGTTCTACTTCCAAGATTTCCTTTAAACCCTGTCTACATATGTTAAAAAACAAAAATACAATTTCTGTATTCATATTTTCTTGACTTGTTTTAGGGAAAATTTCAAAAACAGGACTGCAGAATAAAGCAAACTAGTATGATACATAAAACTCAAACTCCTTAATAATAAGTTACATCACAATGAAAATTTCTCTATAACAACTTCTGATCAGGAATAGATTAACTGAAAGTAATTCACTTGTAATTAAAAGTACACTGTTAAAAATACTAATTCCTTTTTCTTTAATTCTTTTCTTCTTTTTTATGTTTGTGTCAGAGATAGGAATCAGCCTCCTGAGTGACTGGGATTAATGGTGTGTGCCATCCCGTCCAGCAATCCTTTCTTTTTTTCAAATGTATTGTGTCTTGTGTTTTAAAGACTTGTTGAACCTTAAATCTTTAGCCAAAGACAAAGAAGGAAAACGCTTCTATAATTTCTGATAGATGCTCTAGTTTGGATTTAACTCATTGTTAGTGTATTTTGTTTGTTGGTTTCTCCTTAATACCTCTTCTGATGCTATATTTACTGTTTGACTGAATGAATTTAAAAATATCTTGAAGTAATATTTATATTCTGCATATAAATTCATAAGCTCTACTGCTTAACATATTGTTTTTAACATTAAATATTTTACAGACCCAAATCTAAAACAAGATACTGATGAAAAAAAAAAAAAAAACAAAAAACAAATACTGCCACTGGTTATATTTCCCCTCCTCCACAGTTTTAACAACATATTATGTGCATACTAAATATTTTCCCCTATTTTATTTTTGTTATTATGTTTTATGATTCAAAATTTACTGACTGTCTTCTGGGTTCTCCCTTTGGGATGTCCACACCACTTGCTTCCTTAATTGCCAACTTACTTCATACATGATACAAAAAAATACCTGAGTCTTGTTAAAGAAGCAGGTGTTCTAAAAATTATTCCATGCTTATTCTGGAGGCCCAAAGAAAGCCAATATACCAATATCTGGCCAGATAAATTAGACATCTGTCTCTCATCTGTATAATGAGATAATAGTAACTATCATCAGGGAATTAAATATGATAATGCAATTAAAGTTTATTGTATTGTGCAGTATACAGACAATATTCAATAATGGTTGTATTGGTTAATATCTGTTACACTACTCTTTTCAGCTATACTACCACCAACAACTATTTAGTATCTAAAACAAAGGCATTTATTTCCTATAGTAGCAAAAAGAACTTTAAGCTAGAACTACAACACAAGACACAGGGTTTGGTTCAAACTACTGCAACCTAATGCTGTTAAGAGTTTGTAATAATTAAAGTAATAATTTCTTAATGCACTATCACTTACAAAGGCCAAGGAGTCACAACTCAAAGATTCTCTACATTGCAAATACACAATGGAAAAATGAGATGGGAGGGCTGGGGAGATTACTCAGTTGGTAGAGTGCTTGCCTTGCAAGCACAAGGCCCTAAGTTCGAACCCCAGCATCACAAAAAAAAACAAAAAAAATTGAGATGGGAGATGGGAGAAGAGAATGTGAGGAAGGGTGCACGAATATTTTTAAATAACCCTATTTCAACTTAGCATATGCAACAAAAATCTGAAATTCCAACATCACAAATGGAAGTTTCTTAAGAATAAACAAAAAGCTAGAGATTGTGCTCAATTTTCTATTTTGTAAAACTTAATGAAAATAAGTCTGGATGTCCATCTATAAAGGATGGGAAATTGTCAGACTCCACCCCCACTCCATGACTCCCGAATCCCAGTCTCAAGGTCCTGAAGAAAAGTTAAGAGAGAATTCAACTGAGCACAAATCCTTCGGCACACCACAGCACTGGAAAAGGAACATTGGAACACAGTGAAGATGAAAAGGAGCTGGGGATCTGGAGGAGTCAGGGCGCCTGCTCAGGGACTGGGAGGCAAAGTCTGGGGAAGCTGGGGCCTGCCTGAGGAAGAGGGGATGAGATAGGGTAAGCAGGCTCTGAGGGGACCTGACCAGCATTGCAGGACAAACACCCTACACTCACAATTTTATCATCCTTTCTACTTCCAGCAATTCCCTCCAGTTCTCCTCCGTGATGACACCAATGTCACTCCATTGCCCATGGGGCCACAGAAGTCCCAGAAGCAACAGCGCCAACACTGTCGGGGAAACCAGGAGACCTCTGGAGGATGCGGCAACTTCCGACGCCACAACTCAGATGCACTGCAGCCCTGCCTCACTTCTGCTCTCATCCTCAGCTCAGCTCATGAGCATGGCAGTTCAGTGAGGCGCAAACGCCCAGGGCAAACTCAGGGCGCAAGAGCAAACCCTGCTCCCAGCAGTTACTGGAGAAGAGAAAGAGGCAAGCCATCCAACTTCAGTGCTCATGACAGATACATTTTTTTTTTTTTTTTAATCTCAGGTCCTTGCCTATTTGCACATTAAAAGCAAAATGCATAGGAATATGAAAGTAAGTTCATTTTATATGTTTAAATTGCTTACTTTATTGGAAGAAATTTCTGATGCTAATTTGTTAGAATTTCTATTTTTTGGGGAGGCAAATATTTTATTAACAGATCATGGTGATTATGAAATTAGGTATGTTTCAAATTTCAAAAATTTTTCCAAAAATTAATAAAATTTTAGATGAGAATTGACATTTAATTTTAATTTTAATATTGAATCATAATAATGTTTATATTTTGGCACAGTAATTTTTAGTCCTGAGACTCAGTTTGTACAAATTAATCCTTAAGATGAAAAAGTCATATTCTTAGAGGTATTTACTTATGCTAGAAAAAATACATAGTTGTAGCAATAGAAAAAACTGTTAAACCACAGTTTATTACTTATGGAATATAATTCAATAATTAATATTTTTATATGTGAGGGTAACATTTCCTGATATGTCAAATGACAAAATGAAGTGTATTTAGTTTTTTATAACCATTTTTGACAACAAACAATATAAAAAGTGATATATCAAGAAAAAGTACATTTCTAAAAATAGTAAGATACTATTCATGTTAAGTTAGGATAAAAGAAATTCAGGAATGTGTTTTTCCCATGTGTTTAAATACTTTTTGTTCTCCAAATTAACTTCAGCAAGCTTGTAACAAAAGTAAATTTATTTAATTAGTTTTTTATTGTAAACAAATGGGATACATTTTGATTGTACATGGAGTAAAGACATACCATTTGTGTAATCATAAATTTACACAGGGGAATGTTGTTTGATTCATTCTACCATTTTTCCCCCTTCCCCCTCCACCCGAACAATGCTCTTTTCCCTCTACACAGTCCTTACTTCCTCCATTCTTGCCCCCTCCCTAACCCTAAACATAAACCTAACACTAAACCTAAAATTAACCCCTCCCACCCCCCATTATATGTCATCATCCACTTATCATTGACATCATTCATCCTTTGTTTTTTTGAGATTGGCTTATCTCACTTAGCATGATATTCCTCAATTTCATCCATTTGCCTTCAAATGCCATAATTTTATCATTCTTTATGGTGGAGTAATATTCCATTGTATATATATGCCACAGTTTCTTCATCCATTCATCAATTGAAGGACATCTAGGTTGGTTCTACAATCTGGCTATGGTGAATTGAGTAGCAATGAACATTGATGTGGCTGTTTGTCTGTAGTATGCTGATTTAAAACCTTTGGGTATAGGCCAAGGAGTGGGATAGCTGGGTCAAATGATGGTTACATTCCCAGCTTTCTGAGGAATCTCCAGACTGCTTTCTAGAGTGGCTGCACTAATTTGCAGCACCACCAAGAATGTATGAGTGTGCCTTTTTCCCCACAACCTCTCCAACACCTATTGTTGCTTGTGTTCTTGATAACCTCCATTCTAATTGGGGTGAGATGGAATCTTAGTGTAGTTTTGATTTGCATTTCTCTTATTACTAGAGATGTTGAAATTTTTTTCATATATCTGTTGATTGCTTGTACATTTTCTTCTGTGAAGTGTCTGTTAATTTCCTTAGCCCATTAGTTGATTGGATTATTTGTATTCCTGGTGTAGAGTTTTTTGTGTTCTTTATATATTCTGGAAATTAGTGCTCTATCTGTAGTATGAATGGAAAGATATTCTCCCACTCTGTAAGCTCTCTCTTTACATTACTGATAGTTTCCTTTGCTGAGAGAAAGCTTTATAGTTTGAATCTATCCCAGATGTTGACTCTTACATTTATTTTTTGAGCTATGGGAGTCCTGTAAAGGAAGTATGATCCTAAATTGACATGTTGTAGATTTGGACCTACTTTTTCCTTTATAAGATGTAGGGTCTCTGGTCTGATTCTGAGGTCCTTGATCCACTTTGAGTAGAGTTTTGTGCAGGGTGAGAGATATGAGTTTAATTTTATTCGGTTGCAGATGGTTTTCCAGTTTTCCCAGCACCATTTGTTGAAGAGGCTATCTTTTCTCCATTGTATATTTTTGGCCCCTTTGTCTAATTTGAGAAAATTGAATTTATTTGGGATTGTGTCCATGTCCTCTATTCTGTACCATTGATATACCTGTCTCTTTTGGTACCAATACCCTGCCATTTTTGTTACTATTGCTTTGTAGTAGTGTTGAATATCTGGTATTGAGATACCCACTGCTTCACTCTTTCTACTGAGGATTGCTTTAACTATTCTGGGTTTCTATCCTTCCAGATGAATTTCATGATTGCTTGCTCTATTTCTGAAAGGTACATCATTGGGATTTTAATTGGAATTGCATTGAACCTGTATAGAACTTTTGATAGTATGGCCATTTTGACAATATTAATTCTGCCTATCCAAGAACATGGGAGATCTTTCTATCTTCTAAAGTTTTCTTTAATTTCTTTCTTTAGTGTTCTGTAGTTCTCATTGTACAGGTCTTTCACCTCTTTTTTGAGATTGATTCCCAAGTATTTTTTTTTTTTTTGATGCTATTGTAAATGGGGTAGTTTTCCTAACTTCTCTTTCTTAGGATTCATCACTTATGTATAAATATGCATTGGATTTATGAGCATTGCTCTTGTAACCTGCTACATTACTGAATTCACTTATGAGTTCTAAAAGTTTTCTGGTGGAATTTCCGGGTTCCTCCAAATATATAATCATGACATCAGCAAACAGGGATAGTTTGAGTTCTTCTTTTCCAAATTGTATCCCTTTAATTTCTTTGGTTTGTCTAATTGCTCTGGCTATAGTTTGAAGGATGATGTTGAATAGAAGTGGTGAAAGAGGGCATCCCTGCCTTGTTCCAGTTTTTAGGGGGAATGCTTTCAGTTTTTCACCATTGAAAATGATATTGGCCATGGGAAGCGTAGATGACCTTTACAATGCTAAGGAATGTTCGCACTACCCCAATTTTTTCTAGTGTTTTGGCCATAAAGTGATGCTGTATTTTATCAAATGCTTTTTCTGCATCTATTGAAATAATCATGTGAGTCCTAACTTTAAGTCTGTTGATATGGTGAAGGACATTTATTGATTTCCAGATGTTGAACCAACCTTGCATCCTTGGGATAAAACCCACTTGATCATGGTGCAATATCTTTTTAATATATTTTTGGATGCAATTTGCAAAAATTGTTTTGAGAATTTTTGCATCAATGTTCATTAAGGATATTGGTCTGAAATTTTATTTCCCTGATGTATCTCTGTCTGGTTTAGGTATCAGGTGATATTGGCTTCATAGAATTAGTTTGGGTTGGTTCCCTCCTCTTCTATTTCATGGAATATTTTGAGGAGTATTGGAATGAGATCTACTTCAAAGGTTTTGTAGAACTCGGCTTAGAACCCAGCTATTCCCGGACTTTTCTTTGTTGGTAGGCTTCTGATGACCTCTTCTATTTCATTGCTTGAAGTTGATTGATTTAAGTTTTATATGTCCTCCTTGTCCAGTTTAGGTAATTCATATGTCTCTAGAAACTTGTTGATGTCTTCGAGGTTTTCTGTTTTGTTAGAGTGTACATTTTCAAAATAGCTTCTAATTATATTTTGTATTTCTCTCATGTCTGTTGTGCTATTTCTTTGTTCATTCTGAATTTTAGAAATTTGATTTTTCTCCCTCTTTCTCTTTGTTAGTGTAGCTAAGGGTTTAACAATTTTGTTTATTTTTTCGAAGAACCAACTATATATTTTGTTAATTTTTCCAATTGTTTCTTTTGTTTCACTTTCATTGCTTTCAGCTCTGATTTTAACTATTTCCTGTCTTCTACTACTTTTGGTGTTTGTCTGCTTTTCTTTTTCTAGGGCTTTGAGCTGTAGTGTTAAGTTGTTAATTTGTTGATTTCTACTTCTTTTGTTGAATGTGCCCCATGAAATAAATCTTCCTGTACGTACTACTTTCATAGTGTCCCAGAGATTTTTATATGATGTGTCTTTGTTTACTTTTAAGAATTTTTTTATTTCCCTCCTGATGTCTTCTATTATTCATTCATCATATAATAGCATATTATTTAATCTCCTGGTATTGGAGAAGTTTATGTTTTTTATTCTGTCATTTATTCCCAATTTCAATCCATTATGATCTGTTAGAACACAACGTAGTATCTCTGTCTTCTTGTATTTGCTAACAGTATCTTTGTGGCATAAAATATGGTCTATTTTAGAGAAGGATCCATGTGCTGCTGAGAAGAAAGTGTATTCATTCTTTGTTGGATGATATATTCTGTATATGTCCATTAAGCCCAAATTCTTGATTGGGTTATTGAGATCTATGATTTCTTTATTCAATATTTGTTTGGAAGATATATCCAGTGGTGTGAGAGGTGTGTTAAAGTCATCTAGTACTATTGTGTTGTGGTCTATTTGATTTCTGGAATTATGAAGGATTTGTTTGACGTACATGGGTGAGACATTGTTCAGGGCATAGATATTTATGATTGTTATGTCTTGTTGATTTATGCTTCCCTTAAGCAGTATGTAATGTCCTTCTTTATCCCTTCTGAGTAGTTTTGGCTTGAAGTCCAACTGAAATGATGATGGATGCTCCAGCTTTTTTTGTTGTGTTCATGTGCATGGTATGTTTTTTCCGATCCTTTCAACTTTAGTCTGTGGGATTATCTTTCTATGAGATGAGTTTCTTGCAGTTAGCATATTGTTGGATTTTTCTTTTAAATCCAATCTGCCAGCCTATGTCTTCTTATTGATGAGTTCAGGCCATTAATATTCAGGGTTATTATTGTGATATGATTTGTATTCCCAGTCATTTGACTCATTTTTCTTTTTTGACATGATTTGGTTTCTCCTTTATTTGGAAATTTCTTTAGGCTAGTTCCTCCCTTTGCTGATTTGCATCATTGTTTTTCATCTGTTCCTCGTGGAATATTTTGCTGAGAATATTCTGTAATGCCGGCTTACTTTTTGTAAATTCTTTTAGCTTTTGTTTATCATGGAAGGATTTTATTTTGTCATCAATCTGAAAGTAAGTTTTGCTGGGTATAAGATTCTTGGTTGGCATCCATGTTCTTTCAGGGCTTGGTAAATGTTGTTCCAGGCCCTTCTAGCTTTTAGGGTCTGGATTGAAAAATCTGATATTCTTATTGTTTTCCCCCTGAATGTAATTTGATTCTTTTCTCTCGTGGCCTTTAAAATTCTGTCTTTATTTTGTATGTTAGGCATTTTCATAATAATGTGCCTTGGTTTGGGTCTGTTGTAATGTTGTATATTTGGTCCTATAAGCCTCTTGTATCTGGTTTTCCATTTCATTCTTCAGATTTGGGAAATTTTCTGATATTATTTCATTGAATAGATTGTTCATTCCTTTGGTGTATTTCTCTAAGCCTTCCTCAATCCCAATAATTTTTAAATTTGGCCTTTCCATGATATCCCATAATTCTGGTAGATTCTGTTCATGATTTCTTGCCATCTTCTCTGTTTGTTCAACTTTGTTTTCAAGATTAAATATTTCGTCTTCAATGTCTGAGGTTTTGTCTTCCAGGTTTTCTATCCTATTGCTTACACTTTCTATGGAATTTTTAACTTGGTTTATTGTTTCCTTCATTTCAAGAATTTCTATTTTTTTTTTTTTTTTTTTTTGCAGTGCTTGGTATTGAACCCAGGGCCTCGTAAGAATTTCTGTTTGTTTGTTTTTTCAGTATCTTTAACTCTTTATTGAAATGATCTCTTGCTTCCCGTATTTGCTCTTTTAACTGTTTTTTGGTGTGATCATTTAATGCCTGCATTTGCTCTTTCATTTCCTCTTTCAATGCCTGCATTTGCTCATTCATCTCCTCATTTGCTTCCCTGATTTTTTTAATTATGTACATTCTGAACTCCCTTTCTGACATTTCTTCTGCTGTGCTGTCATTGGGTTTTATTGATATAGTGTCTAGGCTTGTTTGGGACATTTTCTTCCCTTGTTTTCTCATATTGGTCAGATATCAGTGGGACTCTGAGATATTGCAGATTTTCTCTTTGGCTTAGAGTGTCCCTGTAAATTTCCAATTTATCACCTCCAAGCCTTCAGTAGCCTGACATCTTGGACGAACTTGATAATGCAGTGCTTCCAAAGAAAGCTGCCCCTAGCCTGCTACTGGTTCCAGGGCTGGGGGCTGGCTCTGTGTGAAGAGGCTTTCACTGGGTGGCCTGCTCCAAGAGGCTGGCTGTAGAAGGAGCCTCCTGCCCAAGAGAGCAGGGCTGCTTGGAGAAGTCTCTGGCTGTGCTACCCTGGTCCATGAAGCCACCTGCAGGTGGGGTCTCCTGCTGGGTCCGGGGCTTGGAACTGGCTCTGTTCAGAAAGGCTCTCATTGGGTGGTCTGCTCCAAGAAGCTGACTGTGGAAGGAGCCTGCCACCAGAGGGAGCAGGGCTGTTGGGGAAGTCTCTAGCTGCCCTGCCGTGCTCTGAGAATCTGCCCCTGTCCAAGCCTGCTGCCTGGGCCCAGCTTCACCCCGTGGGAGATACTCACCCCATGGCTCTATGTTAGTCTGAGTCTCTCAGTGCCTCCCCTTCTTGAATCCTGGCTTCTGTTCTGATGGAGGTGCAGTCACCTTCTAGTCCGCCATTTTGGATCCCAAAAGTACTTTTATTGAATTTGTTCTTAATAAATACATTTTCATTGTAGTAAAATTCTATTAAATTATTTTAATGAGTTTGTTCTAAACTAAGAAAACATTAAGGTATTCAATATATGTACAATTACCTGATGTAAACATCTGAAATTTTAATATTATGCCTATAGCATAATTGGAACTTTAAAACTTAGAAACATTACTTGCTCTGAAGAGAATTAAAATTTTCTATTCTATTCTTTTTCTCACTAGCTTATTTTGAGGTTGCACCAAATATATCAGGTACTATAGCAAAACAAATATCTTTTGTTGGCACATCTTATTGGTAAGACATTACTGTGATTGGTGCATTTTTATCTCTTCATGTTTAGTGATTAACCACCATACTTAATAATTCCAGATACTGGCAAAATTATCTTTCTAAAATGCTACTTTAGTTATTGACAGATGATTGAAATACAATAGGAGACATAATAATAACCCTTAATATATAAAGTAATTTATTTATTGTTATATAATTTGACTATGCTAGTAAGAGATTGGACTCCTTAATATGCAGATAAATAATTTATATAGTGTATTATTCAAAAAGTAAAGTATCTCCATACTTCATAACTTATGCTGAAAAAGCCATCAGTAGCTATCTACTTTAGAGTTGAAGCTTTCGTGGCATGAAACTTTTAAGGGGATGATTCATCAATTTTACATGAAAATTTTGAAAATTCATTTTGGGCACCTTAAAATTTAAGTGAAAAAATAGAAAATACTTGACTGGCTAAAATATACCAAATGAGGTTTAATATCTTTAATATATACATTCTTTTAAGTTGATAGAATGTTTCATTAGAGACAGAGTTATTAACATAACACATATATGAAGTCTTAAAATATGAAAAGTGTTTCCCTTGAACAAAAATGCAAATTAAATAAACACATCAATATACTTTTTTTTATCAAATTGGAAAGCATCTGAAATCATGAATAATCCCCTCTATCACTAAACATTTGACAATGAAAATGAAGATTTGTAGAAAATTTTTGAAGGAACTTAAATCAATTTTCATGTATGTATGAGTTTTTCAGGATAAACCCAACTACTGTGTATAACCTTAAAGCTCTAATAATAAATAAATAAGCCTGTGTCATTGCAAGCTCAATTGTGAATGATACAGCAAACCCATCTGTGAGCTGAATAATTTATTCAGCTTGCATATACATAGATCAGAATAAACTGTTGTTTCTCTGGAAAAAATTAAATAAGTTGAGAACAAAAGAATTTTGAAGAGTAATTTATCTGTGATTTTTTTTTGTAAACCATAAGCAACTTTTTTGATTTTTTAAATTTTTTAGTGTTTGATAATGAGAACTGCACCCAGGGATGCTTTACAACTTAGCCACCTCCTGCAATATGTTAAAGGAATCATGTATACCTTTCAATTCAAGGGAAAAACATACTGAATAATAAAAATTATGTTGTAAAAGTTGAAAAGTCAGTGGATTAAGTTTATGGCAGATAACTAATCAAAATGTGAAGGTTAAGCCAGGCACAGTGGTGTACACCTGAAATCTCAGCAGCTTGGGAGGCTGAGACAGGAGGATTGCAAATTCAAAGCCAGCCTCAGCAAAATCAAGGTGCTAAGCAACTGAGTGAGAACCTGTCTCTAAATAAAATACAAAAAATAGGGCTGGGATGTGACTCAGTGGTAAAGTGTCCCTGAGTTCAATCTCTGGTACCAAAAAAGAAAAAAAAAATCAAGATTAAAATAATTATATGCAAGGTAATTTAAAAGTTGTGTTTTATAAAAGACATGTCTAAGTAAGAAGTATGAATGAGAATGTGTGAAAGAGTGACTCTTTTTGCTTGTGATTGTGCTTCACTTGTTTTTCATGTACTCCGAATTCTATTCAGTTACCATGTGCTGCTTTTAACAACAGGAAGGCACCAATCAATGTTATGTGAAAGCACAGGTAAGTTAGGTTATCTGTAGAATTCCTTTCAGTGAAATGCCTATTTCCCTCCTCAGTCTCTTTTTATGACTGTCCTCTGTTGTAAACACTCTTTTTCTGTCAAAATTCTCTATCTTTGTACCCTGATAGTACTATGTGAAATATTGTTACTTTAGTTTTATTTGTTATCCCTTCAGGGACATATTCTCCTGTTTTTATCTTGTTTTCCCCATTGCAAATGGTGACTTTCATCACCTATGGCAGACTGATGGGTCAACAGCTCCATTTTCCACTGAGCCAGGGAGCACAAAAATGTTAGCTTGGCATCCCTGTTAGCCACCACTAAATGATTCTAGAGGGCAGAGGAAATGAAATTGATTTGTTTTTTCTGGGCTCCAGTACAACCCATTTTGGCTATGAAACTTACCTTTTATCATCAGGCTCCATAGTAATCATTTTCTTCTCTTTAGTCCTGGATCCATTCTTTTTTTTTTTTTTTCTTTTTTTTTTATTGTAAACAAATGGGATACATGTTGTTTCTCTGTTTGTACATGGCGTAAAGGCATACCATTTGTGTAATCATAAATTTACATAGAGTAATGTTGTTTGATTCATTCTGTTATTTTTTCCCTTCCCCCCACCCCTCCCATCCCTCTTTACCCTCTATACAGTACTTCCTTCCTCCATACTGGTCCCCTGCCCTAACCCTAACTCTAACCCTAACACTAACCCTTCCCTCCCCCCCATTATGTGTCATCCTCCACTTATTAGTGATATCATTCATCCTTTGGCTTTTTGAGATTGGCTTATCTCACTTAGCATGATATTCTCCAATTTCATCCATTTGCCTGCAAATGCCATAATTTTATCATTCTTTATGGCTGAGTAATATTCCATTGTATATATATACCACAGTTTCTTTATCCACTCATCAATTGAAGGGCATCTAGGTTGGTTCCACAGTCTGCCTATTGTGAATTGAGCAGCTATGAACATTGATGTGGCTGTATCTCTGTAGTATGCAGATTTTAAGTCCTTTGGGTATAGGCCAAGGAGTGGGATAGCTGGGTCAAATGGAGGGTCCATTCCAAGTTTTCTAAGGAATCTCCACACTGCTTTCCAGAGTGGCTGCACTAATTTGCAGCCCCACCAGCAGTGTATGAGTGTACCTTTCTCCCCACATCCTTGCCAACACCTGTTGTTGCTCGTATTCTTGATAATCGCCATTCTAATTGGGGTGAGATGGAATCTTAGGGTGGTTTTGATTTGCATTTCTCTTATTACTAGAGATGTTGAACATTTTTCCATATGTTTGTTGATTGCTTGTAGATCTTCTTCTGTGAAGTGTCTATTCATTTCCTTAGCCCATTTGTTGACTGGATTATTTGAAATCTTGGAGTAGAGTTTTTTGAGTTCTTTATAGATTCTGGAGATTAGTGCTCTATCTGAAGTATGATTGGCAAAGATATTCTCCCACTCTGTAGGCTCTTTCTTCGCATTGCTGATAGTTTCCTTTGCTGAGAGAAAGCTTTTTAGTTTGAATCTATCCCAGTGGTTGATTCTAGCTTTTATTTCTTGTGCTATGGGAGTCCTGTTAAGTAAGTCTGGTCCTAGACCAACAAGGTGAAGATTTGGACCTACTTTTTCTTCTATAATCTGCAGGGTCTCTGGTCTGATTCCAAGGTCCTTAATCCATTTTGAGTTTAGTTTTGTGCATGGTGAGAGATATGGGTTTAGTTTCATTCTGTTGCATATGGATTTACAATTCTTCCAGCACCATTTGTTGAAGAGGCTATCTTTTCTCCATTGCATATTTTTGGCCCCTTTGTCTAGTATGAGAAAATTGTATTTATTTGGGTTTGTGTCCGTGTCCTCTATTCTGTACCATTGATCTACCTTTCTATTTTGGTACCAATACCATGCCATTTTTGTTACTATTGCTTTGTAGTAGAGTTGAAGATCTGGTATTGCAATACCCCCTGTTTCACTCTTCCTGCTAAGGATTGCTTTAGCTATTCTGGGTTTCTTATTCATTCTTATGTATGTAGAACTCACAGGTAATATATATTTACAAGTCAGCATTTTTAGTATATATCTTACACATCATTAACCAGACAAATTGAAAGGCAGTTTGTTAGTAGAACTTTTTGTAACTTAAAGGCATATAAAAGCAACTTGTGGGGCTGGGGTTGTGGCTCAATGATAAAGTGTTTGCCTAGTACACTGTGAGACACTGGGTTTGATCCTCAGCACCACATTAAAAAATAATAATACTAAACAAATTAAAGTTATTTTTAGAGCAACTTGTGTATAATTGGTATGAATACAAATCAATTCTAAAACAGTAAATATTAAAATAAAATGACTATTTCTTCTGGGCAGTATCATCTTTAATGTATAATGTCAGATGCTATCATATACCCCTTACTCCCAAGTATGTAACTCCAGCCCAGCTACTCAGTTGACCTTCAGTCTTCTATACACTTAGCAGTTTCTTAGAAATAGATCTTATTCAGTATCCTACCAGCATTTTATACTGAACTCAATATCTTCAGACAGTCACTTGTATTTCTCTCTACCAGAGTCTTCAAAATGTCCTTTTCCTGTTTTCCTTTGTATATTTGGTATTTTTCTCTAACTCACCTGTCCTACTGGTTTTACCTTCTCTCACACTGTTCTTCATGTTGTTGTGAGTTCTAGATTGTTTCCTGCCATAATTATGTCTTTCAAGGAGTTTCAGAAAATCTAAATGAATATCCTTTTGTAACCAATAGGTTATTCATAATCTAGCCCATACTTTTGAGGCTCATTTTTCCTACACTATCTAAACCCTCTAAATCCTCTCTTACAAAGGATAATATTTTTTTAATTTCCTATCACTGGCATACTTTTATAAAATAAAGTAAAATTAATTGCTAAATATTGATCATTTGGACAAGGGAGAATACTTACTTTGTTTCTGTACTTGTTGCTGAATAATAAAGAGCAGTGTAAGACCCATCTCATCTGTGGATCACACATATTGTGTTGCCCTGCCCCAGCCACTCTCCAGGTGATCCATGCACTTTCCTTGTCTGCCTGCATTTACATCCTGAAAAGCTCAGACTCCTCACACATCTTAGCTCCCTGCTGATTCATTTGTTATGTCTTATCTCCTTTGGGAAGTTTTCTGTGATCTTCACAGGTTTTAGGTGTTCTTTTCTATATTCCTGTGTTATATAACAAGATCCACCTAACACAAACTAAAGTATACAGCAAGGATTTTCTCAGATCACCAGTATTCAAAATTTTTGAAATACAAATTTTAAAAGAGTATGTATATGTGTGTGAGAAAGAGAGACAGAAATATTTAAGTCTTTCCTGGTGAAGTTTCTTCCTTTCTAGTAAAGACCACTTAGCTTCCTTTCTCTCCAAATCTAATGGTTATAAGAAGAAGTATTTTTTTTTTTAATGAAAATGTTAGGTTCACTGATTCCTTCTAGGATGGCTTCAGAAGTTGTGGCAATAGAGAAGGATGGTGGCTACAACCAACTTTTTGATATCTGAGCTGTAGGAATGACGGCAATTGAATTTGGAGAACTTTAAACACAGGTGTTTGATCTTCATCCAATGATGATTATTTATTATCTGCAGTTTTAAATCAAGTCTTTGGAATGTGGAATATTGAGAACTCTGGGAATACAAGCTCATTTTTAATTATATCAAGATAGTAAAACTGTTATAAGGGACTGGGAAGTAATTACATTGAAATCCTGCTTGGTTGCATTGCTTCTCAAATATAGAGTGAGTTATCTGCATTGTGTGAAGTTTTCTCATACAAAACTTTTGCCCTAATAATCAGAGTAGGACATGACAGTTATTGTTAAACAAGTCTTTTAGGGTCTTTATTTTCATTCCTCCATTAATTGACCTTGTTTCATTTTTGTCCTATATGAAATGGTAGAATGGCACAAGATATTTTACGCTACTATCTCATTTGATTTTGTTTTATTTTGAGAATTATGAAGAAATACCTAAGCTTAGTATAATTATTGCATATCTCAGAATATATTGTCTTTCAGAAATAAATATTTAGGGACTTTTGAAAGGTTTTTTCATATTTGGAAGGAAAATTATATTGGACCAAAATTAAAATTTAAATGGTAGAAAATTAAAAAGACAATTAGAATGGAGAAAATGTTCTCTTAATATATGATCAACCATGAATTAATGCATGCTGCATAAGGAACTCATTTAAAGACTACAGGAGAAAGAGCATTTAGGAGAAAGTACTAGATAAAGAAACATAGGGAAATATAAAGTTACACAAGTTAAAAGATACATACTGTTATCTAGAATGCCTACAGGTATAGACCTTGAGGAAAATAATTTTATGTTATTTGTTAAGGACAATACAAATATTTTATTGATTCTGCTACTTAGGAAATTATTCTTAGGAAATAATTCAAAAATGAAGGATTATCCATTTTAGGATAACAGGATATACATATGTCATCTATCTATATCTTACAAAAGTAGGGTCTTGCTCATCTTGTGCCTTGTAAACTAGGTATGTTTATTTGGCAGCAAATTGAGGCTTTTTCCATGTGGCTGTTCTTCTATATCAGGTTTACAGTAGGATTTGATTCTAGTGGCAGAGGGAAGCAGCTTGCATCATCAGGAAGCAGAGAGAGAGAGGGACTCCACTTTCCAGGTACAGGTACAAAATATATACCCCATAGCCACACTCCAATTTCCACCTCCTCCAGCCACACTCTACCACTTCAATTAACCCCATCTGGAATTAACTTACTAATCGGGTTAAGATTCTCATGACCCAATTATTTCTCCTCTGAACCTTCCTGCATGGTCTCACATGTGAACTCTTGGGGACACTTCACATCTAAATCATAACGTTTTACATGTGGTATCTTATTTTAACCACATAGTAACTGCAGGGTTTCCATTTAATTTTCTGAAGCTCACAGATGTCAAACAGGCCATGGAGCTATAAAGTAATAGAGTTTGAATTAATTTTATTTGACTTTAAAGTCATTTCATTATACTTCTCTTTTAGAGGGGTAATCTGGCTGAGTCTGGCATTGTGATAAACATGAATCTCTCATGTGAGTGTCTGAGTTTGTCTTTATGACTCCTTATCTACATATATTTGACCTGTCTAATCTGTGGACTCATCAGAACCTTATCTTGTGTTAGGAATCATTCTTATCCACTTAAATTAGGGGTTTGAAACCTCAACACTATTGGAATCCTGTGCTGACTAATTCTTTGTTATAGGGGATGTTCTGTGCTTTTCAAGATGGTTAACAACATCATTGGTGTCAACTCCTAGATATCACTGCCACCATCTCTTCCCGAGGTGTAACAACCAAAAATGACTTGAGATGTTTCCAAATGCTCCCTGGGTTGTCACAACTTCCATGGGTTGAGAACCATTGACCTGGAGTATAAATTTAATGTTCACTGTGTCATTTGTCCCTGATATATTTAAGAGGTGACAAACCCTATATGAAATAACCAAGAGTAACTCTTTCTAGTTTTTTTAGCCTTCTGAAGTTTAGTTATCTCCAATTGATTTCTTTTTTAAGTTTCAAGTTGGTTATTTTCTAAACCCCCAAGAAACCTTGGCCTACCCAGCCTATATCAGTTAGTTAGAGCCACCATAGGAAGACTCCAGGGACTGTGTGGTCTCTTACAGTTCTGGAGGCTGGGATTACAAGATAGCAGACCAGGAGAGTTGGCCTGCTTTGAGGACTTTTTCCTTGACTTGCAGATGACTGCCCTCTTACTGCCTCTGTACATGGTCATTCCTCTGAGCACACATGACCTTCATTGTCTGATGTGGCCAAATTTCCCCTTCTTATATGGACACCTCTCATATTGGTCTTGATTGTACCCTAATGACCTCACTTTAACTTAATGCCCTATTTGAAGGGGATTTATCTCCAACTAAGTTTACCTTCTGAGGTACTGGGGATGAGGGCTTCAATGAATGAATTTGGCATGGACACAGTGCAGCCCAGATCATACCCTCACACATTTAATTCACCTAATGTTATACTCACTCTGATTTTCTCCAGTCTTAGAGAATGAACTATTCCTTTTCCTATGTATGGCCAAGACTTAGGTTTTCATCTAAGTTCCAGATCCCCAGTCTCCTCTGAGGAACTGTTCAGCCACTGCATCCCATGATGTCCACTGTCTCCCTGACAGCTTCATTCTCTGCTTAACTCTGGCTTTTCTTTCTTAGTCTGTTGAGATGCTCCAGTGTCTTCCAGTACCAATCCTGTGTTGTCCTGTGACTTTAAAGTTCCCTCTTCTTGTCACAGCTGTTTCTTGTTCCTTAAAATTAACTTAAGACACTTTACACTGTCATCTGCTGAGGTTCAAATATGTCCCTCAAAAGTTGATGGTTGGAGATGTAATCCCTCTGCCCTCCTGAATGAACTAATAGATTAATGAGTGTTCTATGCTCATGAGTGGGTTAGTGTCAGGGTCACAAGAGTGAGTTCATGATCAGAGAAATGGCTGTTATGAAATGAACTCTCTCTAGCCTGCTTGCTCTGTCAAACCATGGTTCCCTCCTCTGTGTCATGACATGGCAAGAAGGCCCTTGCCAGATGCTGAGACAGTCCAGGACAGAGTAGAATAAACTTCTGATCCTTATAAATTACCCAGTCTCAGGTTTTCAGTTATAGCAACAGAAATTTGACTTAGATACCATATTGTTTTCCTTTCTTTCTTTGATTCTTTTCAATTTTTATTTCTACTTCTACCCTGATTCTGAAATTGGTCTCATCATTGCCACTAAATAAGTTCCTTATGACTAAATTTATTGGAAATATTTTGATCTCTTTTTTTATTTGAACTCTTTGCCACACTAATGAAATCAAACACACTGATTTCATATCTATCATGTTTATATTCAAATTATATTTGCACATAATTTAAGACCAAATGTTTCAATGCCTGAAATGAAATTTAGCTGTGAATAATTTTTTTCTCTTTGCCTGCAATTCTCTATTCCGTAAAATTAATGTTTTACTTTTTGCTGTTGCATTAGTTTTAGCATGTATATTTTTAAATCAAGCTACTACCCATTTATGTTGTGTCCTCGATCACAAACTTCTCCATAAATCTCATCAGTGATCACTCTCTGTATTCCCCCTCTTCCAGGCTTTTGTCTTCCATACTACCTGGAAATGCTTTTGTTAAGAGCACTGATGATTTCCACCATGTTCCTGTTCAAGTTCATGTTTGTGTTCATGTCTCATGACCTGCCAAAAGCACTGGCCAATGCTAATCTTTGCTTGAAGCACATTTTATCCTTTTGCTGAGAATTCATTCTTGCCTGGTTTTCCTCCTAATTCACCTTTGCCTCTTTCTGGTCTAATTTGAGGATTCTTTCTAATCTTCCCTCACTTTAAATTTTGAAGTGTCCCAAAGCTCAGTTCTTGGATGCTTTCTTTATGTGAATTCATTCCTCCATGACCTTATCAGGTCTTCTGGTTCTAAGTATCCCTCTATATGCTGTCATTCTTGTGGTAGAGACTAGGTATTCATTTAGGGAAACAGTTTATTTTCATCCAGGGGTCACAACCAGACTGCATTTTCTAGCTGTCTTTGCATTTAGATATATCCATTTGATTGAATTTTAGGCAAAGTAATATGAGACCTGACATGTAAAATTTCCAGGTCTAACCCATAAATGTCTTCTTCCCTTACTCTTCAATCCTTTCTCCCACATTTTGGCTGTTTGTAAAGGACTTCAAGGATGGAGTTACAAATGGGAGGAGGATGGTTCCTTGAATAATCAGGTGAAAGACTGCCCATCAATCAAGATCATTAGTTTTGACTTTTTGTAAAGCCACTGAGATTTTGGAATATGGTATTAACTGAGATTAAAATATGTATCTGGAGTCAGTATTGCCACAACAGAAATCTAAAATGTGTTCATATTTCAGTGGTTGGGTGTCAAAGAGCAAGGACACTAATGTTAGGGGCAGGTCTGATGATTTCTGTCATAAAGTGGAAAATAATTGGTTAAAACATTTTCTGTGATATCTTAGGAGGCAGATTTGTAGCTAATAAACTTATACTGTTAGGAAAAGAATTAGAAAGTACAAGTGTAGGTTGGCAGGGGGGTGTCCTAAAAGAACATATCAGAAAAAGATAAGAATCAGCTGGTTTATAAGCAGAATAGGAAGTACAGAAAGAATTCAGAAATTCTAATGGAAGAGCCAACTCTTTCTACATCTTGAATGGTAAAAGAGAAGATTGATCAAGTCTTTGAGGGAGAAAGGACCATTATGATGGATCTCTGTAGCAAAGATCAGATTATGAATATTCCTTTTCTCCCCAGGACATAACTATCAAGCCAGCCCATAAAACTACTTTCAGGTTATCTTCTTTTTACTTAAGAGGTAAAAGTAAGGGACAAGGAATTCAGGGTATGGATTGGTATCAGCTGGAACATAATTTTCAAGAAAAGACTTCAATGTAGCCATTGACAAGGGTATTGATGGAGCAAATAGACTTGTGTCCTACTAAGAAACAAGGAAATTTATATGGCCAAGAAGTTCTGAGTCCAGACTGCACAGCTTGTGCATATTCAAGACTTAGCACTGTCTGTGGGGTTTCAAAACTGCACCATGAGTCAGTGGGCTGAGAAAGTACAGCAGGCAGGAGGAAGGGTAGACCCCCAGCACCCAAATCAGATAATGCCACAGAACATGATGAACAGGTGAGTTCCTTTACAGAGGGTAACCAGAAAACTGAAGGCATCTGCTCACTTCCAGGGAGGAAGCCTTCATTCTGCCCTCCCAGCAGGATTTCAGTTATTTCCATGTTTCTTAGATGCTTCCCTTTTTCAAGTAGGAGATTTAACTGGTTATCTTGTCCCTATTTTTCCTATGAAATGACCGTGGTGTGGGAGAGTCATCTAACTAATATTTTCTATTTTTTTTTTCATTCAGAGGTGGATGAGTTATAAGGAGCCATATCCAGATCAAGAGTAAAAGATGCTCATACTTGGGTTTTCTAGACTTGAGCTGTATGTAGGGGATGGGTGGGACTTGAGGTTTCATCCTTTGAGGCAGATGAGGTGTGTGTTTGACACATGAAAAAAGTGGAAGGTGGGACTTGTCATTGGCAGGAAAGCCTGTGGAGAGACCAGTATGTGTTCACTGAGCTGTGTACTCTCTTCTTTTAGCACTTGGCAAAACTCGCTACTCCAGCCTTCCTTGACACAATACATAGCAACATAATCAGAAGCAATCTGTGCCTTTTCCTGCCCTGATCCATAACAATGCTCACACAAGGTTATGCATCCTTTTCTCTGAGTTTCTGACTGAATTCAGTGGGCCCTGAGACAGTCAGCCATGTACGGATGGGCCTTTGCGATCCTTGAATAACCATGAGAAAGACCATCAATCACATAGGATTACACATTGGTTTGAATTTCATGAGTGAGAAATAAAGTTCTATATTGTTAAGTCCTGGGGGTTTTGAGTTTCTCTCTTCTAACAGTCATCATTACTCTGGATAATACTTCTCTTCAGATGTGATCTCCAGCCAGTTCTCCCCTTTGAAATCCAACCTTGCATACCAATTCTCTCAGGATGTTTCCAAAGATTCTTGTGTAGATTTATCTAAAGTAACATTTCTCAAAATGTTATTTATTATCTGCTCTTCCCAGAATCCTTCATGCCATCATAAATGGTATTTCTCTTCAATTAGTTGTTCAGGTCAAAGGCCTAGAATCATTTTTAGATTCTCATTTTCTCTTGTACTCTAAATGTACACAAATACTACCAGGTATTCTCTCAAAATATGTCTAGAATATAGCCATTTGTCACTCTTTGTAATATCACACCTGGGTGCATAACACTGAATTTTCATTTGGGTTTATTTCAGTGATCTCCTACCGGGTCTCTTCTTTGGCCCTTGCTTCTACTATAATCTATTCTTAATAATGTAGCAGAAGTAGGTTTACCAAAATAGTAACTTTACATTATATAATTATTTTTCTCCAAGCCCTCTAAAAACTACCTTATCCAGAATAGAATTTGATGTCCTAGGCTTCCACTAGATCTGCCCCTACTTAGTTCTCTGACTTCCCTACTTCCTATTTTTGATCACTTAATTCAATTTTGATTGCACTGGCTTTTGTGAATCACTTGTGACAAGCAAAGTTGCACCTCTGGGCCTTTTCATGCGCTGTGCTTGTTGGCTAATAACTCTCTCTCTCTCTCTCTCTCTCTCTCTCTCTCTCTCTCTCTCTCTCTCTCTCTCTCTGTCTCTCTCTCTCTCTCTCTCTCTCTATATATATATATATATATATATATATATATCTTGTAAACAAAAGGGACACATGTTGTTTCTCTGTTTGTACATGGCATGAAGACATACCATTTGTGTAATCATAAATTTACATAGGGTAATGTTTGATTCATTCTGTTATTTTTTTCCATCCCCCCAGCCCTCCCACCTCTCTTTTCCCTCTATACAGTCCTTCCTTCCTCCATTCTTGCCCCCCTCCCTGACCCTAACTCTAACCCTCACACTAACCCCTTCCTCCCCCCATTCTGTGTCCTCATCCACTTATTAGCAATATCATTCGACCTTTGGTTTTTTGAGATTGGCTTATCTCACTTAGCATGATATTCTCCAATTTCATCCATTTGCCTGCAAATGCCATAATTTCATCACTCTTTATGGCTGAGTAATATTCCATTGTATATATATATACCACAGTTTCTTTATCCATTCATCAATTGAAGGACATCTAGGTTGGTTCCACAGTCTGGCTATTGTGAATTGAGCAGCTATGAACATTGATGTGGCTGTATCTCTGTAGTATGCTGATTTTAAGTCTTTCAAGTATAGGCCAAGGAGTGGGAGAGCTGGGTCAAATGGAGGGTCCATTCCAAGTTTTCTAAGGTATCTCCACACTGCTTTCCAGACTGGCTGCACTAATTTGTAGCCCCACCAGCAATGTATGAGTGTACCTTTCTCCCCATATCCTCGCCAACACCTGTTATTGATTGTATTCTTTATCATCGCCATTCTAATTGAGGTGAGATGGAATCTTAGGGTGGTTTTGATTTGTATTTCTCTTATTACTAGAGATATTGAACATTTTTCCATATGATTGTTGATTGCTTGTAGATCTTCTGTGAAGTGTCTATTCATTTCCTTAGCCCATTTGTCGACTGGATTATTTGCATTCTTGGTGTAGAGTTTTTTGAGTTCTTTATAGATTCTGGAGATTAGTGCTCTATCTGAAGTATGATTGGCAAAGATTTTCTCCCACTCTGTATGTTCTGTCATAGCATTGCTGATCATTTCCTTTGCTGAGAGAAAGCTTTTTAGTTTGAACCTATCCCAGTTATTGATTCTTGCTTTTATTTCTTGTGCTATGGGTTTCCTGTTGAGGAAGTCTGATCCTAAGCCCACATGATGAAGATCTGGACCTACTTTTTCATCTATAATTTGCAGGGTCTCTGGTCTGATTCCGAGGTCCTTAATCCACTTTGAGTTTAGTTTCATGCATGGTGAGAGATATGGGTTTAGTTTCATTCAGTTGCATATGGATTTCCAATTCTCCCAGCACCATTTGTTGAAGAGGCTATCTTTTCTCCATTGCATATTTTTGGCACCTTTTCTAGTATGAGAAAATTGTATTTATTTGGGTTTGTGTCTGTGTCCTCTATTCTGTACCATTGATCTACCTTTCTATTTGGTATCAATACCATGCTGTTTTTGTTACTATTGCTTTGTAGTAGAGTTGAAGATCTGGTATTGCGATACCCACTGCTTCACTCTTCCTGCTAAGGATTGCTTTAGCTATTCTGCGTTTCTTATTCTTCCAGATGAATTTCATAATTGCTTGCTCTATTTCTGTAAGGTAAGTCATTGGGATTTTAATTGGAATTGCATTGAATCTGTATAGCACTTTAGGTAGTGTGGCCATTTTGACAATATTAATTCTGCCTATCCAAGAACATGTGAGATCTTTCCATGTTATAAGGTTTTCTTTAATTTCGTTCTTTAGTGTACTGTAGTTCTCATTGTAGAGGTCTTTCACCTCTTTTGTGAGATTGATTCCCAAGTATTTTATTTTTTTTGAGGCTATTGTTAATGGGGTAGTTGTCCTAATTATTCTTTCCAAAGATTCATCACTTATGTATAAAAATGCATTAGATTTATGTGCATTGATCTTATATCCTGCTACTTTACTGAATTCACCTATGAGTTCTAAAAGTTTTCTGGTGGAATTTCCTGGTTCCTCTAAGTATATAATCATATCATCAGCAAATAGGGATTGTTTGAGTTCTTTTCCAATTCGGATCCCTTTAATTTCTTTGGTCTGTCTAATTGCTCTGGCTAGAGTTTCAAGGACGATATTAAATAGAAGTGGTGAAAGAGGGCATCCCTGCCTTGTTCCAGTTTTTAGGGGGAATGCTTTCAGTTTTTCACCATTTAGAATGATATTAGCCATGGGTTTAGCATAAATGGCCTTTACAATGTTAAGGAATATTCCCACTATCCCTATTTTTTTTAGTGTTTTGAGCATGAAGGGGTGCTGTACTCTGGATATTCATAAATCTCATTCCCAAATTTCCTTTGGGTCTACAGTGTTAAGCCACCTTATCATTGTATTTAAAAGACCCTCAATAAATAATCATTGAATAAATGAATAAATTACTGATGCATTTTTATCTTTCTGAAAATTTTGGGATCTCTTGTAATATGCTGAAGTTTCATAGGGATGTAGCTAAGTGTGGTTATTCTTTATCCTTTGTGCTACACACTTTTTGGACCTTTTATTCTGAAAACTCCTGTACTTCAGTTCAGAAAATTTTCTTTTAAAAATTTTTATTTAGTTAGCTTTTTTATTTTGTATTCATTGTACACAAATGGGGCACAACTTTCATTTCTCTGGTTACACACGAAGTAGAGTCACACCATTTGTGTAATCATACACGTACATAGGGTAATGATGTTTGTCTCATTCTATTAACTTTCCTTCCCCAAGCCTCTCTCTACCACTCATTTTACTCTATACAGTCCATCCTTCTTCCATTCTTGCCTCCCCCCTACACCCTGTTATGTATCATCATCCACTTATCAGAAAAATCATTCAGCCTTTGGCTTTTTGGGATTGGCATATTTCACTTTAGCATGATATTCTCCAACTCCATCCATTTACATGCAAAAGTCATAATTTTATTCTTCTTTATGGCTGAATAATATTCCATAGTGTGTACACCATTTTATCCATTCTTCTATTGGAGAACATCTAGCTTGGTTCCACAATCTAGCTATTGTGAAATGAGCTACTATAAACATAGATATAGCTGTGTTACTGTAGTATGTCTATTTTAAGTCTTTTGGGTATAGACCAAGGAGTGGGATAGCTGGGTCAAATGGTGATTCCATTCCAAATTTTCTGAGGAATCTCCATACTGCTTTCCAGAGTGGCTACATCAATTTGCAACTCCACTAGCAATGTATGAATGTGCCTTTTCCCCCACATTCTTGCCAACATCTATAGTTGCCTGTATTCTTGATAATTGTCAAGATGACATGAGATGGGTTGAGATGAAATCTTAGGGTAGTTTTTATTTGCATTTCCCTTATTACTAGAGATGTTGAACATTTTTTTCATATATCTGCTGATTTCTTGCAGATCTTCTTCTATAAAGTGTCTGCTCATTTCCTTAACCCATTTATTAATTGTGTTATTTGTATTCTTGGTGTGAAGCTTTTTGAGTTCTTTCTAAATTCTGGAGTTTAGTGCTCTGAGGTGCATGTGGCAAAGATTTTCTCCCACTCTGTAGGCTCTCTTTTCACATTGTTGATTGTTTCCTTTGCTTAGAAAAAAACTTTTTAGTTTGAATATATCCCAACTATTGATTCCTGCTTTTATTTCTTGTGCTTTGGAATTCAGGTTAAGGAAGTCTGATCCTAAGCCAACATGATGAAGATTTGGGCCTACTTTGTCTTCTTTTTGGTGCAGGATCTCTGACCTAATTCCTTGGTCTTTGATCCATTTTGAGTTGAGTTTTGTGCAGGGTGAGAGATAGGGGTTATTTTCATTTTGCTGTATATGGATTTCAAAATTTTCTTGAATTGTTTTCTTGGTAATCTCTCTTGTGATTTCTTATTTCTGTACATCTAAAATGTTTTGCATTTTTTCTCTCTGGGGACTTTTTACTTGATCTTCAATAATACCCTTTAGTGCATACTTTTCAAAATGTCTGAGATCACGCATATAATTTTCAATTACCATTTCCTTTTTTTTTGTTATTTTTTCATCTTTTGAAATACACATTGTTCTTGCTCTTGGGTAGTACCTTCCAATATCTTTTGAATCTATTCACTGTGTCTGTTAGATGCATTTCTGCATTGACTCTGTTATCTCTAAAATCTTCCTTTAAAAGCAGTATTTGTTTAGACTCTGTTGTCCATGGTAGGTGCTGCCCTTGAACATGTACTGATCATCACTGCACTTTCCAGCTATGGAGGAGTGTTTGGAAGTGATGGCTGTGCTCATGGATGGTAGTTTCAATGGAACCCAATAGGGTGCAACTTGGCATTTTGTTTGTGCATCTTTAATTTTCAGCCTGTATAATTCTTCCCTTTTGGGCAGGTCAGTTTCTCCAGAGAGAAATCATCTTCGACTTGCTGCTTGAGATGGCTGTCTGGGTGTGGGGATGAAAATAAGGAGGGCTTCTAGCATTTTAGAAACCATGCGGTAGGGAAGATGGCAGTCTCACTGCTCAGTACCCAAATTCTCCTGATTTCTCCTCTTTTCAGTGAGATTACTTGCACCTACTTTTGACTAAGTTTGTTTTCTCTAGGTCTGAACCTCTCTTGTTCAACTTCTCTAAAGGTTTAGGATTCAATCCTTATCTGGGATGGGGCAGGACAGTCATCAGCTAGGGGCATCCATTGCCTCCAAACTTCTTCACACAACCTGTCAAACTATCTTTTCATTTTTAGACTAATCGTACTTGGTGCTTCAGTTACTTGCTCTCCAGATCCTGAACATATTTATATAAATAGAATACTTTCCTTTGTTCTTCAACCCCCACCCCAAGTCCTTGCAAATGTAGGTTTTAGTATCCTCTCATCTGCTAAGTCAGACACTTGCCCATCTCCTTAACAATTTCAGAAAAACAAAAACAAAAAACAACAAAACAAAACAAAACCCCACTGTGAACACATCCAGTCTCCTAGTGTCTCCTATTCTGTCCTTTGTACATTTATCACTTACAGTGTTTTTCTCATTTGGTTACTGGGGAGAAACATAGTTAATATCTCTGCTCAATTTGCTTTCCTTTCCCACAGGTCTCTTCTTCTTGAAGCTCTCAACAGCTCTGGCCTTTATCACTCTCTTTTTTCTGGCTCTCCCTTTCCCTAGCTCTGTCTGTTCCTCTCTTCTGCTTTTTCATTTGCTTCCTTCAACATTGGTGGTTCCCAGCCCTCCCTCACTGTTTCCACTGCCATTCTCTTTTTTTGTGGGGGGGGAAAGATACTGGGGATTGAACTGAGGGTCACTCAACTAACTGAGCCACATCCCCAGTCCTATTTTGTATTTTATTTATAGACATGGTCTCACTGAGTTGCTTAGGGCCTCAAATTTGCTGAGGCTGGCCTTCAACTTTCAATCCTCCTGCCTCAGCCTCCCAAGTTACTGGGATTAGAGATGTGGGCCACATGTCTGGCTCCACTACTATTCTTGTGCTACCCATTTTGCTCAAGTGACCTCAATATTGTCTCATGGGTTTAACAATCCCTGTGGGCTGATAACACACCCTCCTGTCTCCTGCCCTAAACTTGTCTCTTAGTCCACATTCTAGTATTCAGTTATCTCTGGACATACCACTGAGCAGTGTCTGGTGTTCACTGTTCAGGAAGCACATGTGGTTCTCTTCTCACACCATCTCCTTCCTTCAGATTTGCATCTTGTTACTGCAATCAGTATCACCATCTTAATCTTCTACCTCTTTCACACTCCAGGGAGCCAAATAATCAATCACCCAATCCTGCTTGTGATTCCTCCCACATATTTCCTTGAACCCACCCCCTCCCTTTGCATGACAATTGCTCTCATAACCTCCCTTCTGCTCAACTGCCACAGCCTCCTGCCACCACCTGCTTCTGTCTCTTTCCTCTTAAATTTATCCTCTGCTCAGGTATCACAGTGACTTACATGAAGCATAAATCTCATCACATCTCTCCCCTGCCAAAGCCCCTCCAATGGCTCCCCTGTGTGTAATAAAGTCTATGTTCCTTGACACAGAGCAGGAGATCTTCCATTAGGGGCCCTAGCTTGACTCTCACTGCATTTCATTTCATGCCTCACCAGGTATGTTCAGTCCTGTTGTACAGAAGGGCCTGTTTCCCCCTTCCCCTAGGTCTCTTGCACTGTACCTTGGCTACTGTGATTTCCTTTGTCTGACTCTTTATTTCCACCTTACACCTACATATCCTGAGACTCAATATCTCTTCTGTCATCTACCCGGGAAGCAGCCTACATATTCTCTGTCCCTTTTCTTTGTACTCCTATATATCCATTCTTGTTCATTCCAGCAACCCTGGTAAGTTCCTCCAGAGAGGGAATTCTCTCTTGTACTTGGTCCCTGGAACATAGTTTGGATTTAAAAATTAGAGGTTGGGTGGAAGTAAACTTGCTTATACATTACTTCCTCATGCTAACTTGGAAATAGCAAGGGCTTATAGTGGTGCAGGAAGCATTGGCATATGGTGAAGTTGGGAACACATTGTGAGACAAAGGTGATCACTGACCTCAGTTTCCATCTGTTGCACGTTTCACTGGTGCAGGTCAGGGATAGCTATTTCCTGAGCTGGAGGTGCTGTGTGGCAGGGAAGAAAGAAAGCCAGACATAATTTTTATGTTTCAATCCATGGCTTGTAGGTAGGAAGCGGAAATGGATGTGACTTTAACCATGGGTTAAATCAAGTGATTTTATACTACCAGGTGGTCCAGAAGAGGGTTAATGAAGGGTGGTTCATACAAATGCCTGGCAAATTGGACTAGCTTGGTGGTGGTGCAGGGGGCAACAGGGTTGAAACAGATGAAGAGTGACATCTACTTTCACCTTTATCACCTTTGAAAGTTCTCTTGATCCAATCCACATTTCTCTGAGCCAGGTCAAGTTTGCAGATAACAATGAACATCCTAATGTTTTGTGTAGGCACTTTAATACAAGCTCTTATAAATAGCTCCCATCCCCTGGGGGGTGCACCGAAACATATTTCTTTGATGACTGCAGAGATGCTTGCTGAAAAGCAAACAGTGCATTAGCAGCCTTCACAGTTCTTGTGCAAATGGACTGTGAAATTGTGGCTGGATCCTCCAAAGCTATACCTTTTGTCTCCTTGATGATGATTAAGAGAAACCTGGTTTAATTTGATTGGGAGGATGTAGGTGGTTGAAAGAGAGGGGAAAATGGGCAGCAAAAGAAGAATGACTGATAAAGGACAAGGAGAGGAACAAGGACACCCTCTTTAACCCAGTGGTTCATTTGATCTTCAGAAAATTGGATTAGAGAACACTTGACTTAATGTTTGTGTGGAAATTAACTGCTGTGTTCGTTCCAGGCCCTGGGACTGATGAAAGGGCCAGGGAATTCTGATCATAGAATAATAATAAAGGGAAATGTCTCAAGCAATCATTAAATATTTAAAGAATCATCTCAACACTAACTTGTCAGATGGAATGAATGAAATTGAAATAATTTTTAAACATTCTTTTCAATGGCTTGGTGAGAAATGCAGGGATGAAAATTGTCTTGTGCTGTAAAGAAAATATTTGGAGTTTGTTTTTGTGACACTGGTGTTTTTTCATCACCTTTCATCTCAATTGTTAATTAAGGAACATTGAAACCAGGAGGTGAATCAAAGGAGGTCTCCAAAGGGAAAGGACATGACCAAGGTTTTTTTTCTCTCTCTTTTCTTTGTTGTATCATTAAGCTGAGATGTACAGAGGACAAGGGGACTTTAATCACCTGTGTGGTGAGAGCTCCTTTATAACATAAAGGGAATCAAGAGCTTTGTTTGCAGTTTCTTTTTGTTTATACTAGACAATGTGAGACAAATGTAAGATTATTTATCAGGGTTTCTTTTCACAGGATTTAAAGTAAATGTCCTGGGTTAACTACCTAGTACTAATTATTGACAACCTATTGCAGAGGGATCTGTGCTACTATGCCTACACATCATAGAATTTTATTTGCACAGTGCAATTTGATTGTGAGAAATGAAAGAACCCAATTAAACTTTTATTTCTTAGGTTTTCTTAAAAGTAGGCATGATCATGTAACATAAATCTGGCCAATGATATAACAGAGTAATTGTAATGCAGGATTCTAGAAAGGCTTTTAAAAGGATAGTATGTTTTTAAACTTGCATATATATATATATATATATATATATATATATATATAATTTTTTTTTTCTCCTGCATGACATGATGACTGGAAGGACAGAAAATGTTTTCTAGCAGAGGATCAGGAAAAGGTCAAGAAAATGGCAGACATTTCTCTTGGCTATTGTATCTTTAAGTTTTTGTGCTGATTCTGAATCTCTTCTGGAATCCTTGTAACATTAAAAAGTCACCACTTTGTGTGTAGGTGACTATGATTTGAGTGGTATATTACACAAAACTAAATCCAGTTTCTAAGAGGTACTGCATTTATGAGAGCCCTAGCTTTTTAATGAACTGGATTAATGTAAGCAATAATAAATATCCCTCTACTGAGGGTGACTGGACTGGGCATGCTCATGTGATGGCAGCTGATGGAATCATGACCAGTGAACTTCGAGAGGAAATATGCTTTTCTCCTAAGGGAAAGATTTCTGCAGTTTAGTGAAGAGGCATGTCAGGAAGAATGGTCTCTTCTTCTCTTAGACATTGCCTTGGTGTGAACAGGATATCAGGAACTATGATAGCTCTCTTGCAACACTGAGGGATACTAGGTTGGGCATAAAGCTGATGACACAGAGGATATTTGATAAGAACCAGCCCTTGATGACATCAAATAATACAGGAGAATGCCCATTAATGGGTTTCTGGTTTTGTGAGCTAACATTTTTTGGTAAGTGTCAACAAGTTTTTCTGTAAAGCATCCACATAGTAAATACTTCAGACTTTGAGGTTAACACTGTTACTGAAGTGTGAGAACAGCCACAGATAACATGTATGCAGATGAGTGTAGCTATGTTGCAATAAAACTTTATTTATAAAAACAGGTAGTGATCAGGATTTGACCCCTGGGTGGCAGTTTGCTGATCCCTGATTTAAGTAGTTGACTTGAGATTTTCTGTTGCTTCTGTACGTCTTCCCTGATGCATAATTAGAGATCATAATGCATACAATCCAAAACCTCTTCCAATTCAGAGGCTTGGAGAAAGACAAGTGGCTTGGGCAGAAGTTCAAGGATGAAAATTACCCAGTGCTACAAAGAAGAGGTTCTGAATTTGGTGGGATTTTTCCCCCTTTTTTTGTGACACTGGTGTTTCTGCAACATCTTCCATCCCAAATGTTAATTAAAAATCAGTGTGACAAGAGGTGTATCAAAGGAAGAATACCAAGGAAAAGGGCATGGTCAAGCGGTTTTTTTTTTTTCTTTAAAGTATCATTATGCCAGGATGTGCAGAGAAAAGTGAAAAAGAAGTTAAAAGTAGGAATGCAAAAAGGCACACTTGGAAAGTGTAGATATAAGGCAGACTGGGAAGGTATACCTGCCTCAGGTGAATAGCAAAAAATAAAAATAAAATAAAATAAAGAAAAATCCTTAGGAGCAGGTGCTGGAAGAAGGAAATTCCACAGAACATGGCTGCACTTTAAAAATTTTAATTGTTTATTTGACACATAAATAAAAATTTGGAAATGTATGTAATAACAGTTCTTAATATTTCATTATTGAGACTTTAATCTTGCCAAGCAGATACATATACATATGAATTTTTCTTTAAAAATGCAATAACACTATATATGCTGATTTATTGTTTATTATTTCCACATTAAACTTGGATTCTGAACAAGTGATGAAATTTATATTCATAGAGCAAAATCATTATTTGAAGGTTGCTTAGTAGCCCATTGTATAAAGGTAACAATTTATTTAACTGGTCCCTTATTATTCTTTCATTTTGGCTGTTTTCTTCTCCTCTTTTGGCTATTTTGTAAAAATCTGGGAATATTCTCTTATGTCAGGAAGTCCTGTCCCATTCCTTCCCTGAACTGTTCTGGTCTCAGATGATAATGACAAGCAGACAGCAAAGAACACTTTTAAAGTGTTTCAGTTTAACACTTGAAGCATCTTCTATTCTGCTCTCAGTGAAATCATAATGAGGTCATTTGTCCAGAGGTAAAACTGGTGAGTCTTCAGGAATTTCAATGACAGCCTACTGTTATGCCTGTTCTTCTGGCTGTCCTTCTTCATGGTCCACTTAGTGCTGAAGTTGTGAGGTAGGGATAATTTGACTGACTGTTTGTCATCAGCAGTAACAGTCATGGACCCCAGACCTTCCTCCCCTACTCTTCCTCTTTCTTTCTTTTTTTCTTTTTTTCTTTCTTTCTTTCTTTCTTTCTTTCTTTCTTTCTTTCTTTCTTTCTCTCTTTCTCTTTTTTTACATCTGGAGATGATCTGAGTCATTTTCAGCAGTTCAGCTTATACTGTTTTCGTCCAGAATTTTTTAATTAATGTGTATCTGTCAATTGATAAGTATGCATGCTTATTGGACTGGATGAAACAGAACAACTGCCTTTTGTGTTTGGCATGAAAGCCTCATTTATCTATAGTATTAGGAAGAAACAATGAAGTAAGTGCTCTAAATGTCATTTACATACAGCTCTAGAATAGAACCTGAGACCCAGTGAAGGAAGGAATCTTGCTCAATGATGCACAGATAGATAGAGGTGAGGCCGATGGAGGATACAGGTGTTCATGGGGACTCTGCATTGTCCTTAGGGATTTGGAAAAAAGTAAGAGAAAAGTATATTTTTGAAAGTGCCCATCTAGGGTCCAAGAATATGGGCTCATGAGAAGTGGAGAAAATGAGCACAGAGCAACTGATGTTGTCCACATAGAAATAGCAAATCTAATATTAGAACATTTGGTAGCAAAATATTTATTGGCACAAAAAAAAAATCTATAAGGTTACAAGGTACCATAAGAAGTGTGCTCCCATTTTGTTAACAAATTAACCTCATATAGACATGTCTGTCTGTCTGTCTGTCTCTCTCTCTCTCTCTCTATCTTATATCTCTATCTTCTAATAAGTTATCTTTCAAGATGTTCCCAGTTTTTATTTTAGAGTATTGGAAACTGGGTGTTTTGATTTCATTCTTATGTTTCTGAAATATTTTAAAATTCTTCCATAATAGGAATGTATATTCTTTCTATTATGAGAAAGTGTTATAATTAAAGACAGGCACTTATTGAGGCATTTATAGGTTGTGCTTTGCAAGCATATTTGTATAAGATAAGGAAAATTCTTAAACATTTTTTTGAATGAAGACTATTATTCCCTTCATTGAGAGCAACTGTCGCCTGGGCTTTCCTACATATTCTTTGCAGTTCTCATTCCTCTTCATAGCTCTTGAGGGCAGACTATGTCTTACTCAATGACCTGGTGATCAGAAGCATTTTAATTATTGGCTTTTGTTTCTTTGAAGTATTGACTGAATATGAAATATTCACTGACACTAAGATGAGTCAGTGAAACAGCATCAATAAATGGCCAACAAATGGGACACTAGGTGTAATTCTTAAATCTTGGATGGGGGATGGAGGCAGCAGGAGGCAAAATTATCCATGTAGCCCTCAGTCTGGCTGAGAATCATGGAATGAAGTGATGTTTCAGATGCTTTGGAATTTATGCAGAGAATATGGAGTTTTTGTGAGCTTGGTGTTTTCCAGAAGGACCAGTGATGCTAGGTGCATAAGGGGATGAAGGGAGGCTTCTGGAGAAATGGTAGAAGATTTTGAGAGAATTGTTCAAGGGACCAAAACTTTACAAATCCCTTTGTCATGGACCACATTCAAGAAACAGGCATTTAGTGAAATTCAAGGAATTTGAATAAGTTGAGTTTTCTTTTTTTATTTCCTTTTGATTCCAAGCTCAGTTAGAGGCAGAGGGACACAGGAGAATCAGAATGCCTTGAGGAGTGTGGCTGTTAACACAAAGCACCAGAGCACTGCCATGGGCCACTGGAGAGATGGCCAAGCTCCTTTCTTCCTGCAACCATTTCTCCAAAAGCAAACAATGTTTCTGTCAGTCACCATCTGATAAAATCAGTTGACATTTAAAAGAAAATTTAGACCCCTTACCTTGGCCTCTGTCCAAGTATCTGCAAGGGGTGTCACCACTCCTTCTTTAGCCTCTTTCACTCCTCCAACATCAGCTCCATGAACCCTCTTGCTGGTCAAGAATAGGCTGTGCTTTTCCCTCTTGAAGCGTTACACCTCCTGTGACTTCTGCTTGGACATCTCTGCCCCTGAATTTTGACTGGCTTGCCTCCATCTTATTTTCCAAGTCACAGCTTCATGCCACCTTTTTAGAGAGGATTTTCTCCATCACATAACCTAAAATGTATCATGTCAACCCCTAAATTTTCAACATAACATTTTCCATTCATTATCTGTTTTTTAAAATTAATTTTTTTTTATATCTCTCATGTTGTTGGAACTGGGGATGTAGCTCAGCTGGTAGAGTGCTTGCCTGGCATGCACAAGGACCTGGGTTCAATCCCCAGCACCACAAAAAAAAAAATCTGTTGTTATGCCAGATATGTAAACTCCATGAGAAAAGAGTCACATAGTCTGTCAAAATAGTCCCCAGCACATGATAGATTCTCTGTGATATTTTGGGGATCCATGAACCACATACCCCAGGATCTCTCTCTTTATTCTAGGAAGAATGCTGTGAAACATTGGGCATATTTGGGTATCTCTCTGTTTTATCTGCAGTGCAATCTCTGCCTGTCAATGCAGAATCCAGCTAAACTGTCAATTTCCCCAACATAGGAACAGTGTCATTTTCATTTTGTATCTTCTGTGCTCTTATGTGCCAGGAACAATTTTCTAAGTGGATGACTGAACATTGTGCTGCAAACATGACAGGTCCTTGGGCATAGGCTCTGAGTAGAAAATCCAATTTGTGTAAGTAAGAAGGAAAAAGGGGATGGGAATTCCAAGTGATGGACAAATTTTATGTGAGGCTTGTCTTGGGTCACATTTTAAAAAATAAATCATAGAAACAACAACAAAATAAAACTGAAAAGACAGAAAAGACTGTGTTGACAAAAAAAATGATTGAATCTCTTGGCTTGGAAATCTGAAATGTTGATTTTAGAAGACTCTTCAGTCTACCCCAGTTTTCCACTTTTATTAAATATGAAGTCCATCATTCCTATTTAGCCAGGTTGGAGACCTGATTAAATATAAAATTCTTGGTCAAGATGGGAAGAAAGAATATGCATCTTCAAGAGATCCCAAAAGGGGTATATCTGGAATATGAAAAGGAAAATATTTTCTCCTACCTCTGCACTCTAGTGTATTTCTGGAGTTGGAAGATTTAACAGCTACTGAGCATATTAATGGTCCAGAAAAGCTGGAGGTTCATTTCTTTTATGATAACTTTTTGAATTTCACTAGATAACTTCCATAGGATGAAATTCCTGCTATTGAATTTCTATGAAGAGTTAAGGGAGTTGGAGGCTAATTAGCATGGTAGAAAGAAAGATGTCCCAGATGTCATGCCTTCTCCCAGACAACCAGTACTTTGGCTGGCTGTGGAGCTCTGAGAGCCTACTTCTTGCTAGGACTTGTTCCCAGTCTCATGCCTACTTCCTGCCATCTTGACATTAAGAAATAACCTTCTTTGTTTCCCCTATTATCTCTTCAGGTATGGGTTCCTGAGGGAAATGTTTTGCTGCTAGAGTGTCTCTCTCAATACTCCTTGTAAATCAAATGCTTAAAAACTGAGGAGTCCCTAGGGTGATAATCAAGTGCTGAGGAACTTGGGTGGTGGGAGAAGAACAGAGTGGCAGTGGGAGGCTGTGTATACAACATCAAGTAATGTGGGCAATGAACTTTATTTCCTTCTCCCATCAGGGAAAAAGAGAATTGCTCTTCCTAAATTTTGAAGTGAGCATTCTAATCATTGTTTTTAAGGATATCTCATAGGAATAGTTAGTTACTACTTGAAACATGATTTTTAGACATAAGGGTAACTATTCTTATGAAAATAATAGTAAACTGTCCTTCATTATACATCTTCCCAGACTTGCTTGAGGGCTAGTCTTTCTATTGATGTGGAAGGACCACACAGGTGTGCACCATCATCTGTGAGATATTTGTGATTTCAAGTTTTTCAAAAGGTCTAGAAGGTGGAAATTTTTAAAAATTCTTTATAAATTCTCTTTAATTCTTTTATGTATATGTTTAAAAAACAGGGGTGTTTTATGAATCATGTGGAAGAGAGACAGTGCTTTCCTGAGCCCCAGGCACTCAGAAGTCAGTGACTTCTACCTTCAGCACACTCTTTGAATGCAAAATAATCTCACTTAGAAGACTTAAGGGATTTTGTGTTAAAAGAAAGGAAACATCAGCCATGTGACTGTGTGACTGCTGAGGGACAATTTCCAATTCAAAGAAGTGACCTTGAAATGCTGTTCAATGTATCTGTGAGAAACCTGTGGCTGATTTTGGCTGTAGAACATGTGTGCTTAGAAATGAAGTGCCCTCTTGTGATGAGTCTACTTTCTAGAATGGGCCACTAATGTATTTGAGTGGAACTGCCCACAGTACGTTTAATTGATAAAGAATTGCTATTGCTAAACCATGTTCAGTTTTTTTTTTTTTTTTTTTTTTTTGCCTTGCAATGTGTGTCTTTCTGAGGCTTCAAGAAAAGATGTAGTTGAAAAGACCAAGCAGGATTGAGGTGAGGAATAAATGCATCTATATTTAAAAGTGGTTACTTCCTAAGACCTCACTTTGAGCCAGGGACACTGTTAAATACTTTAAATTATTTTTTGCTTTTAACCCACATGGACACTCTATGACAGGTATATAATTACCTCCAATTTATAGATTATCTTCAATTATCTGAGGTGTGGGGAGGTAAAGTGAACTGCCCAAAGTCACAAAGCTTGTAAGAAATGGAACTGGAGTTTGAATCTGGATCTGCTTGTTCTCCTTCTAGTACATACCACAATGCCTATACAATTATTACTGTCACCATTGACTGTCACTACCACCAAAAGCAACAATTAACATTGAATGAACTCTTTCTGTGTGCCATATGCTATGCTGAATTATCTCATGTAATTCTTACAAGAAGGTTTTGAAGTGTATCTGTCTCTTGGCATCTGTATCCCCTCCTACTTACCAAAATCTGAAGATGCTCAAGCCCTTTATATAAAATTGAAAGGCATTTTTTCATATAACCTGTACAATACTCCCATATACTTTATATCATTTCTAGGTAACTTATGATACCTAGTACAATGTATGTGCTATGTAAGTAGTTGCTATTCTGTGTAGTTTAGGGATAATGATGAGAAAAATTCTCCATATGTTTGACACAGATGCAATTTATTTTTTCCAAGTATTTCTCATCTGGAGTTGGTTGACCCCTCAAGGTTCAGAGCCTGTGGATTTGGTTAGCTATTATTCTGGTAGTCTCCACTTAGAAATGCTAAAACTGAGGACAGAGGGAGTAAGAAATTTAGTTACATACCTAGCAAATGGTGAGGCAGGCTTGGGCTCCAGGGAGTTTGATTCTTAGTCCTGCCCTCGTCTATTGCATTACCTCTTAGTTAAGAAGTACTGGGCATTGAATTAGAAACATTGTATTGCATGTTTCTCTGATTATGTCAAAATGAATTCTATGGTCATGTATTACCAAAAAGAACTATTAAAAAGTAACAATAATAATAAATGTACATCCATGACTCCTGTAGACATGGTCCAAAGAGAAGTTGGGGGCATCTATTACTTTTCTAGTGCTGCCATAATGCAGTATCACTTATGGGGTATCCTAAACAAAGGAACTTGATTATCTCACCATTCTGGAGGCTCTAAGTCCAAAATCAACATGATGGCAGGATTGGTTCTTCTTTTGAAGGCCACAAGGTAGGATCTCTACTAGTTCTTTCTTACTGGCTACAGACAGTCATCTATGTGTCCACATGGTATTGTCTTTGTATGTGTATTTTTCTCCAAACTCTACCCTTCATAACGACATTAAAGTACTCTTTCACTTATTGCAAATCTCACTCACATATTCATTCATTCATTCATTCATTCATCAAACTTTCAAACATGGTTACTGTATTCTTGGTTCTAGGTAACAATTGGGAAAAAGTCAGGTTAGTGGCATGGTTTCTGTCTTCAAGGCAAGCGTGGGTGTTAAACCTTTGCAAACTCCAAGGAGAAGATTCACTATTGTGGGACCAACCACTATGACAATAACCCCTGCTTATATGGGAAAAATTACTGCGGACATGAATAAATGAAACACTTCTTGGTACTCTGTATTAATTACCCTGAACTCACAGAGGCAATACTTGAAAAGTTTAGGACCTAGAACAGAGAACCATTTGAATCAAGGAATGTTCTCTTCTTTCCTCTCAGCTGCCACTAGAGGGCTCAGAATGGAGCCTGGCTGCCAGGAGTTGTCCTATAGATGTGATGTCAAGAGACAAATATGGATCTTTTACCATTCTTCTGTCTGTCCTACTCACTTTTCTCTATCCTCCTGGCTTTCCACTCTCTCTAGCATGCACCCTTTCTTTTCCTTTCTATTTTCCTCTCATTTTCTCTCTTACCCTGCAGGGAAGCACTCTGATTGCTTAATAAATTCCCTTATGTGATTTCCCATGTCTGGGGTGGTTTCATGGGATTTTCTTACATCTGGTGCCGTGACTTAGGATGGGTCCTTCCACTGTCGTGAGTGGAACACCATCTAAGCCCCAGTGCCACCCGGACACGGCTTCACCTTCCATTCTGCCCGGTCGCTCTGCTCTGCATTTATCACCGGACTTCAGGTTGGTGAGTATGCAGGTTTATCTGTTGGGTGGATTTCTGATTTTATGGTGGAGATCTCTCTCAGGGTTGAGGCTCATTTCATACTCGCATTCACACTGGCAAACCCTGATATCAGGTCCTCAACTCTTCTCGGCTTTTGCCTAGCCCACATGGATGTGTGACGACACCATCTATGTGCTGCCTTCTCTTCTCCAGTTGACTACTCTTTGGCCTCAGGAGGCTGGGGCACAGACTTGGCTGTATTAGTCTGGCAGATTCCACCCTGGGAACCATTTGCCCGACCCCCAGTACTTAAAGCCAACAAAATCTGTTTGTGTAATGGCACACAGCTTCCATAAGCGAGCGGGCAGATGGAAAGGGATTCCTTATTTTCAAGTCTTTTCTTTCTCGCTTCTTGGCTCTTCCTGCAGGCTCAAGCACCTCCAAACCTAAATTAAAAGGACCTAAGCATCAAGTTTCTGCTAGAACATTTTAGCCCCTTTCAGATCCAGATCTCACTGGAGGCTTACATTGAGATGTAAATGGAGTAAACCAGAATGCTCAGTAGGAAACCAGTCTCAAACCCAAGGAAAAAAGTTCCATTTTAAATTTCTCCTGGGCTACAACTCAAAATACCTTTCTCCCTTTCACCTTTCCTTTCTTTCTCATTTTCTCATGCTTTAATTAATAACTATTATCATTTTTCTTCTAGGACTTTTGTTTTTCTTAAATGCTATATTTTTGAGTTCAAAATTTTGATCCTACATACCTAGGTTAATCATTTTTGATCAGTTCTTTTTATCCAACTCTAGAGTTATTTTTGAACATCTGTTACATTGCAATAGAGATAAATATTACAAGGCCTTTGCTTTTGTGTTAAATATAAGCATGCATAAAAATTAAAATTTTAAAAATGGATCCAAATATTTTTAATTCACGTGATTTAAAGAGGTTCAATTTGGGTAAACTAATAGAAGTAAAATGTCCTTAAAATTAACTCACAAGTCTCTAAGTGGTGAAAATAATAAACTGTTGATGTTTATAAAATGTCTAACATCAATTTTTCTAGGACTTTTCTTCAACAGGAAAGACACGGCAAATACTGTTGGTACACTTGTCTGATATCTTGGTTTTTCTACAATAAGATGGGTGAATTAAAGTTGACACGTATGGGATTACTCAGATGTGTTTGTTTGAGACATATAATTAATTTATAAAGTTATTCCATGGAGTAACATACTTAAAAACAATATTCTTAGTATATTAAATGTGTTCATATTTTCCAGGTATACAAGCCTTTAAAGCAGAAAATTTATCAAGCTGTTATTCTCCAAATTAAACTTGTCTGTAATGGTAAACCTATCATTTAATGTTCTATTATAGGACCTGTCATCAATAGAGTATATATAAAATTTGTTAAATGTATTTCTAAAAGTTATTAAGGGGACAGTTAAAAGCTCTCTCAGCTTTTCTTTAACGCTTTTATACATATATGAACATTGCTGACATCACTCTTTAGATCTGCATTTACATCAGAGAACAGAGTTCCATCTAATCTCAGCTTAATCTTCAAAATCAGTGTATATAAACCTTTATTTTCCAATATTCCTTTGCCCCTCACTGAATTTGAGAATTTGGTCATGCTGGTCATAGCAAAAGAGGAAAAATTAGCTTTAAGAAAAGCCCTACCTCACCTGAGAAAAGGCTCTGCCTCACAGCTCTGCTGCACATCAGAATGGCTCCAAAGTAGCCAGATTTTAACTCATTTAAAGTTGTGTTCAAAAGTCTGATGTTTGTTGTAAAGATTATTGTGATCTCAAATGGGAACTCAGCCAAAATTCAAAATAGCTATTGCACAAACTGAATGTTTTACTGTTGATAATTCCATTTTGTATTTTCCTTGTAAACTCTAATTGTTGCCTAATCAATATTTTGCAGAAGTACTGCTTCAAGAGTGAACAATGTAAATTAACTTGGAATAGTAAGCCATCAGCTATAGGACAGATAATGTAAACCCCAATTATATAAAAGGAGGTAAATAACTGTAAAGTCATAGACATTGAAGTTGAACCCCAATACTCTTGCTTTATGACTGGTGAGACTGACTTGCTTGATGGTTAAGATCAAACATAGAGATTGAGATTAAATACAGAGGTCACGAAAAGTCCATATTTGGGTCTTGCCCTCAGAGTCAGCCTGAATCCAGGGAACAAGAGGACTTCTCCATGGAGCTTTGCAACTCTGGGTCACACAACCACCTGACCAAGGAGATTGATGAGGCCGCTAGAGGAAAAGCCACTCAGTGCACCTGCCTCAGAGGAGGATCATGGAAAAAGGGAGACACCCCTAATGCTTTCAAGGGGAGCCACCTCATCGAGAAGACCCTGCCTAAGCAATGGCACTAATGGAGCCAAGAAGCTGCTCTTAAGTTCTCTATGAGTGACCCCTATGGGAACTCAGCTGACTCTTTGACAGGAACAGATCACTTTGACCAGTTTGATTTTAAACACCTAGCAAAACAGTTAAAACCAAAATATAGCCATTCTTGGGAATTTAAAAGAAATAATACTTAAATGTAACTTAAGATGTACACTTGTGTTAGCCCACTAGAATAAAGACTAAAAGCTACAAAAAGGAGATTCTTAGGCAAGTGTGCCTAATAACTATCAAAAGAAATTGCCAGAGTCAGAAGTTTTAGTCACTTTAAGGCCTACAGACAGAGGTAGGCTTAATCTATGTTTGCTAGTTTCTCTACTAAATGTTGTGTTTACATTCCTGATAACCTAGACAATGTTAAAGTTCCCAAATAAAGGCCTTGTCCTCTCCAGTCTTTGCTAGGCCTTGTTATGGGAAAAACTTCTCAGTTCTTCCACCCCGTGGTGAGGAAATATTGACTTCTGTCATCTTTATGATATACATTGGCATGTTCCAGATTCTGCAACAATATATTGTATCAATCTCATTTCAGTACTCATGTCTTTTTGTTCTTCTCTCATAGAAGCACCCATCCCCAGATGCCTTTACAACCTGCTCTTTCCAATCGGACTTCTACCATGAACTCCTCAATTGACCCAATTTCTAAAAAGGGAACTCCAAACTGCTTGCCACACGCTGCCCCCTTCCAGCTTGAAGAAGCCAGATCGGTCATCAACCCGTTTCCCTACAGCAGTGAAGGAGTTCATAGAATTAGAGGGGTAAATGAAGTCAAAATTGGGGACAGGCAGTTAGTGTAGAAATAGGGGATCAGTCAAATTGAGGAAATGAAGTCCATATAAAACATCTGCCTTTGGAAGTCTGGAAGGAGAATGTACTTTTTACATCTCACCTGCAAAAGCAGACCCAGTCTCTTAGGCAGGAAGGAGAGAGAAGGCTTCAAAAAGAACTGGAGGGCAAAAGATTTTCTGATAAAAAAAGAAACTGGGGAATATAATGTATAAAGCTGCTCCCCCACCCATCAGGTGCAGTAATTTTCCCCGCCTCCCAACCACTTGTCAATCTGTGAACATCCTGGCTAGCTATTGGTTCATCAGTTAGCTTGCAAGTATCCTTCTCCAATGTTGGTCCCCTGGTAGTCCGGTGGAATTCAACTGTTTTATTGTAGCTTCCCCGCCATCTTTTCCATTCTTCTGTCTGTCCTACTCACTTTCTCTATCCTCCTGGCTTTCCACTCTCTCTAGCATGCACCCTCTTTTTTCCTTTCTATTTTCCTCTCATTTTCTTTCTTACCCTGCAGGGAGACACTCTGTTTGCTTAATAAATTCTCTTATGTGATTTCCCATGTCCAGCATGGTTTCATGGGATTTCCTTACACCCACCTACTACCTGAGTTCAAGAAACATTCTCTTAGCCTCTTGGTAATCCTCATTGTTCAAAATTCCTTCCTCTAGTTGAAAGGGAGTCTTTCCTGCTGCCACCTTAGGTCAGAAGGACTTCCAAAGAGTTGAACCATAACCTGTTATCACATAGTTCCAGAAAAAGGTGCACAGAGCCTCAGGGAGGTAAGCATATCTTCCAGGGTCAGGAACAGTGTGACTTTTTGTACTTTTTGTTCATTGTCACTTTCCACTGCCCCCCAATATGTACCCTCTTCTGCAACCTTGTGGTTGATACCTTAGCAGTATATATTAAGTGACTTGGATAAGGTCCCCCATTGCCCCATGCTACACTTTCTGATCTATAAAACAGTCATGCCAATAATTCTTTTTCTCTTGAGTTGGTTATGAGGATTAATTGGGCAAATGCCTGGAATACAATAATAATAGTTCTAATCTACACCATTAGTATTAGGCACATTTCCTACTTTTTCTTATTCAGTCCTCCCAACAAGAAAGCATGGAGATAGTTTTTCTCAAATTTGTAGCTCAACAAATAGGCATAGAGAGTGAAGGGAATTCAGTCAAATAGCTGAACTGGAATTCAAACCTAATTCAGACATGCAAGTCATTTTTGGCATGATTATTGAATATGAATGGCTCACATGTGGCCAACTTCACTTGTGGAAGTGTCTGTCTTTTTAAAATCCCTTACCAGAAGTACACTCTCCTCTTTTTTTCATGCTTGGCCTCTTTAGTTGCAGAAATTTAATCTAGCTTTGCATCATTCATGACCACTTACCCAGGACACACCCACTGTTGGGTGGGGATGGGGCAGATTATCAACTATGTAAAACAATCAAATGTTCCCTGGCTCTGAGCTCCCACCCAGTGAAGTCACCAACATCTAGAGCCCCTTCCCAGAAAACCTCCACCACTTCTTTTCCTTGGCTGGGACCCCAGGGCCCACTTTGAAATTGTTTTCTTTTCTTTTTTTTTTTTTTTTTTTTTTTTTTTTTACATTGAGTGGAATTTAACAGAGCCAGGAGTCTTGGGCTCCAGCTCTTGTTCTGTAATCACTGTCTTATTCAAACAAGTCATTTCTGCTCTCTGGGCCTCACACTCTATAAAATGCTGTATGTAATGGGCGCTTGGTGAAATCCTACCAATCATTAACATTCTACGCTTTTAAAACTGTGAGCATCAGGATAAGATCTGTGACAAGATTAAGCTTCTTGCAGCAAAACATTTATTGTATTGGTATATTATTATATTAAATATATTGTACATGAATTGTAGTAAGAAGGAAAAAAATGGATATTGAAAACAAAATGTATCAGTTATGTGTGCCTTCCAGGGAATGTCCTAGTTTTCAATAAAGATAAAATTTTGTCTAGAAAAAAAAAAAAAGAGACAAATATGGTGTTGTGTGCAGAAGAAACTCAAGGCTTTCAAAGACTTGGAGGCCCCTAAGACTCCATGGGAACTGTTGAGAAAGAGCAGGAAGGAAAGTCAAGGTCATGGACAGATTGAGACATTCTGTAGTTGGGAAGGTGCCCATTTCACTAGCACTGGAGGGTGTTCATCCTTTCATTGGACTCACTAGGGATTAGGAATGGGACATATAAATTTCAAATGAAACTTAAACTAATGACAGCACCAATCATGGAGTGCGTCAGTAGTGCTTGAACACAGTCTCTCTGAAACATGTGCATCCAATCTTTTGAAAGAGGGATCTAGTTTTGGGACCACAGTCTTCTGCACACTCCTCTATCCTTAGCCACATTTCTCCCCATCACATCTTAAGTTTTATTTGTATTCAAATTACTACCAGCTAGTGGAGCTAAAGATCCACACACAAATTCCTGAAGGAAAGTGAGAATATTTCCCCTTCCTGAGCTAGGATGGATGATGAGAATTAACTAAGGGTCAAAGAGGATTTTTGTATATGAAAATGCAGGTTCTGGTAGCTGTGTTTACTACAAAGAAGGTGCTATGCTATTCTGAAAACATTGTCATCTATATTTAATTTTTTTTTAATTAGTGCATTTTAGTTGTACATAATGCTAGGGTTCATTTTGACATAACCACATATGCATAGAATGTACTTTTCCCTGTCCTTGCTCTTTCCCACCCTTCCTCCCTCCCTCTGGCTAGTTCTTTTCTCCACTCCACTGATCTCTTCTCTATTTTCCTGTGTCCTATTTTATTTAATCAATTAAGCTATTCATTTTGGCTTTATAAAATAACTTCAATGACAGATCTTGGTTTTATTTGTAATTTCTTTTGAAGGAAGGTAAAAATTACAAAGGTGAGACTTAAAGGCCCTCCTTAGAAGACCTAATAAGTGACAGTTTTGGGGAGTTGTGTGTGGCGTGGGCTTCCAGGAAAGATTCAGGGTTTTCTCTTTGTTTGATGGTTGCTCTCTTGAACAAGTGATGGATGGTTTGTTTGCTACAGACCAGTAACTGTCCACAGATGGAATTTTAGGGAAGAGCTCAAATCTATAATTTCTTACTATTCTCAAAAGCCAGCTTCAGCAGGAAGCATGAGTGTCTTTCCATTTTTCCATCCATTAAAGTGTCTGGATGCCATTACACTCAGTGGAGGAGTCAGACTCTTGCCCTGCCATTTGTCCTGGTATGGACAACCTTGGGTTCAGGGAGGGTAGTTTGAAGAGCTCAGCAAGTACCTTGCTGGCACAGAACTTAAACTCAGACATTTATGAGCCTTCCACTGGAACTGATTGTTAGCTGGAATACTACATAAGTGGTGGCTAATTCTGTGTTGCTTCTGCACTGCAAGGCCTAACTTCTCTTTGATATCACTAACGCAGGTCTTAGTGAACTTGGGTTCTGGTTCCTACCATTGATAGTCTTGGTCTGGGGCCTGGGGTCCCTTTTACGCACCCCCAGCATGTCCTGTATTTCACCTATTATTACACTTATAATTAATGCTTGTATTTTAAGTTAAAATCTTATTTTTAAGAATAATACTGCATAACCCACGTGATCCTACAATATGTATAATTAGAAAAATTAGAGATTACACTCCATATATGTATGATCTGTCAAAATGTATAAATGCATTTTGTCATATACAACCGATTATAACAAATAAAAATTTAGAGAATGAAAGTGATGCTTTTTAAGTATGATGAGTGGTCAAACTTCACTTACTGATTTATTGAACAAGTCTTTTTTCATGTCTATAATGAGCCAGGCATTGTGCAGGGCACTGAGGATTTGGTGGTGAACAAAATATTCAAACAAGACAGAAGTTCTCAAGTCTTACTCTTTTAAAGGAACCTACTTTAAATAATTTAGAGCAGAAGTTGGCAAATTATGACCTAAGGCTCAAATCTGGCCTACCATCTGATTTTGTAAATAAAATTTTATTGGAACACAACCATCCCCTCTTGATTATATCTAAATATTCCATAGTTGCCTTCATACTATGATCACAGAATCAAGTAGCTGCAAGAAGTGTATGACTCACAATGCTGCTGATATTTACTATCAAGCCCCTCGCTGAAAAGAGTTTTCTCACCACTGATTTAGAGGGGAAACATTTTTTTTTTGATTTGTGTATCTTTTACATGTGCAAATGTACGAATACTTTGGTTTATACATTTTTACTAAAATGAGGTCAGACTGTATATAAATATATATGATAATACATAATCTTCCTTTTTTCTATTTGCTTGCATAATTGCCTGGTTCTCAGATAAGAGAAAACAGAAAACCAATTCACTGGCTTCACTTTAGTCCTCAGCATGGTGTCTGGTACCTTTCATGTGCTCCACAAATATTTGTTAACAGAATGAATGAAAAGCACATTGTTATTTTTACTAAAGTTCCAATGATTTATTTAAAAGTAATTTGGAGCTTAATCAAGGCTATTCATCTCCCATGCTGATGTTCCATTATGATTTCTTAGGATGAGAGAGAAAAAGAAATGATTTTAATTTGCCCCTGGAGAATTGTGTAGCCATGTCTTATGGGTCTGAACCGCCTATTGAGTAGGTTGAGGCAGCAGATAGGCTGACAACTAGCCATTCTTGGGAATGCAGGCATTCTCCTGTCAGTTTAGTACACTCTGTGTTGATACACCAGTGAATACAGTAGCCTTCTTCATTTGGTAATATATTTAGTTGTCTGAATACATGGATTATACAGGTCCAATGTTCAAGACTTTGCAATATGTTGATATGTTGTTTATAAGTGAATCTCTTAATATTACTTTGTAACTTGCACATTTGCTGAGGGTTGTTGCTACAGTTTGGATGTTGAATTTCCCCAGAAGTCCATATTTTAAATACTTGGTGCCCAGGGTGGTGATGTTGGGAGGTACTGTGAACTGTTAGCAGGTGAGGCCTAGTGGTAAGTCCTTACATCACTGTAGGTGTGCCATCATGATATATAATGGGATGGGGGCAGGGAGTGAGAGAAGAATGGAGGAACTTTAGAAGGAAATGAGAGGGAGGGGGTATAAAAATGGTGGAATGAGACAGATATCATGACCCTATGTACATGTGTGATTACATGAGTGGTGTGAATCTACATCATACACAACCATAGAAATGAAATCATGTGCCCCATTTGTGTACAATGAACCAAAATGCAGTCTGTAAAAAATAAAAAAAAAAAAAAACAGGGATCATGGGACAAAAGTTTCTCAGTTTTTCTCTGCCTCCTGACCCATGATGTGAGCAGTGTTCTTGGACATGCATCATTGCCATCTGGCACCCTCACCAGAAACCCAAAGATATGAGACCACCAGCCAATCTTAAACTGGACCCTCCAGAACCATGAGTTAAATGAACCTTTTATCTTTATAAATTCATCACCTCAGATAATTTCTTATAGTGATTGAAAATTGATGAATATAGATATTCTCCACTAAACAGTATAAGTAATAAATTAAACCATCCATAGGGATCTTTAATTTCACTAAAACAGGGAAGGAGAGTAACTTTCTTGTTATGTACATTATTTTCTATAATTTTAGCAATTACTTTTTCTTGAATAACATCTTAGATCACTTACCTTATTTAAATTACTTTCTTTTCTCACTGTGTCCTTTCCCCTCAGGCCCTAAATTCTCCCCATCACATTTTGGCAAAGCTTGAGGTGCAAACAGAGCAGATGTGTTGCCAAGAGAGAGAAGGTTTGTGGGTACCTGGGAACCTACTTGCTGCAACATTTCCCCAAATTTCTGTGTAGGGGAGACATTTGAGCATTTCCTACCATGTAGCCACCATTTGCTGTTGATCTCTCGCTCTCCCTGGAATTTATTTGATTTGGGGACATGGAGTGGATTTCTGGAGGGAAAACATGTGGTTGTGACTTGTTTCCAACTTGTGAAGCTGAATTCCTTCTTTTTTCACCAGCCACAGTGAGCACCTTTGGATGGTAACAGCACAAAACAATTGCTTGTAGCTATGAAGCCAGAATTGGAGACAGGCAATTAGTATAGAAATAGGGAATCCAGTAAAATCAATGAAATGGAGGCAATGAAAGCCATCTGCCTCTGGAAGTTGGAGACTGACCCTGGGAGAAGGGAATTTCAAGAATCTAGGGAACCCACTGATTACCAAATTTACCTGCACTTGTCAGGGATTACAGGTAAAAAGCAGCTAATTAATGTCCCCTGGGCCCTTACCTGGCTGAATCACTTTGGCTCTCCCCCTACCCATCAACTTCTCGCTTTTTGCATCTCACCTGAAAAACTGGGTCTAGTCAAGTAGGCAGGAAGAAGAGATAAAGGGGGAGAGAACTAGAGAACAAAAGAGACCTTAGTCTATAAGAGATGTAGGGCATACTCACTTCTTGGGACTCTAGATCATCAGCTATGGTCCCCTTCTCCCTCCAGAGAGAAATCAGTATATTATATTTAAATAAAGCCTACTTAATATGCTTGCCTTGGCTTGCTTCTCTGATGTTATACTTTGACACTTGAGGAAGCAGAACTCATCACCGGTAAACAGCAGTTTCAGTTACAGGGTAGAGACTCTTTCAAAACATCTCAAAAAACTGTTTGTTGTGAGAATACAGCTGAGCTGGTAGCCAAGCTGGGAATGGGGAAGACTCAGGGGCAATTCTAGGGGTCAGCTTCTTTTTATTTGCTCTCTCCCTGATGGTGTCTGCCTCTCTCTACTGTCTGTGTAGTTCTTTTTGTCCCTATTTTCCTCTGCTTTTTTATATCTCCAGTTTGCCATGTCAATCTGCTTTCCTACCAGCTTCTATTTCTGTTTTAAAATCCAATCTTTCTATCTGACCACACTGAGGAACACACATATTCTCATTGGTGGCAGTGATTTTTGCCTCCTGAAGTCCCTGGATGTCTGTACAAATGGATTGAATGAACAATTCAGGGGTTCTGATAAATTCTCTTTAGACAGAACACAACTCGGTTGAGAATCATTGTTACCCACTTTGACTTCTTCCACCAAAATTCAGGAAGATCCCCCCTATATTTCTCAGATACTTTGTGCATACAAGTCACCTGAAGACCTTCTTAAAATTTTAATTTTGATTCTTTTTTTAAAAAATATTTATTTTCATACTATGGATTAAACACAGGGATGCTTTATCACTAAACTGTATTCCTAGCCACTCCTCCACCCTTTTTAAATTTTGAGAAAGGTCTTGCTAAATTTCTGAGGCTGTCCTCAAACTTGCCATCCTCCTGCCTCAGCCTCCTATATCACTGGAATTACAGGCATGTGCACTAGACCTGGCTCATTTCTGATTCATTAACTCCAGATTGGGGCAGGAACTGTAGCAAGTTTGGAAATGATCCCAATGCTGCAGAGTGATGGAACACGTTTTGAGAAACAGGGATCTTGAACCATGGTGATCAAATTGTAGTGTCCATCAGAACCATACAGGGACTTATTCAAATGAAGATTTCTGGGCACACTCAACAGAGCTTCTGATTCTGTAGTTGTTGACTGAGATCTGAGAATATGTATTTATAACACATTTCCAATAGATGCTGCTGCTGCTGCTTTGTGACCACACTTTGAGAACCATTACTCTAAAGCTGCAATGTTCAACCTTGGCTTCATGTCAGAACCAAAGGGTGAGCTTTGAAAAATACTTATTACCAGCCCACCTCCCCTCAGCCTGATTTAATGGGTCTGCAGTGTAGCCTGGCACCTGTGTTTAAAACAATCACCAGGTGATGATCATAATGGACAAATTGAGTGAGAAACCTTGTAGAATTTAGTGTGTTAAGTTGATCTGTTTTTCAATTAGTCCATGAAATTGAATTCTCTGGAACAAACTCTAGTTTGGGGTCTAAATAGCCATGGTCAGAAAGGGTTCATCTGGGTAAGTATAACATCTCAGGCTAAAAAAGCTGTGAGTGAGACAGCTGCTGTTACAAGAAGCCATAGCAGGAAGAGGACTGAGGTTACAGCCCACTGAGGAAAGCACCCAATTCAGGGAATTGCCATAGAAAGAATTCAGTGTATTTGGTATGTCCTTGGTACAGAGTAGACATCTGAGCACTTGTGGCAGTACAGGCAGTTGTCATCATGGAGTTACTGTGGTTGCTCTTCTTTACTTATGAGTGGGCTCCATGGCAGCTACTCTGAAGGGCATCACCAACATTTTTTATGGCATTAGAAGCCAAGCAAAACTCATGGTTTCTGATACCACCAGTTTTCACACTCATGAATTATGAAGCTACCTGACTTGGTCCTGTAACTGATCCTCTTGGTTTTGGTGCCACAGATCTCTCACCTAAGCATCCTGATCATTAATCACCTGGGTCAGTGTCTGGTGCATGGTATTAACTTCCTGTAAGGGGAAGGGGTGAGGAATATGCACATTGTCAGGCAAAGTAGCATGATAGAGTTGCCATTTGTGCAGTTCTACTTCAGACTCAGTCTCCATCATGACTTCATTGAGGGGGTTTTGGGTGATTTGCTTGCATCTCTTAAAAATCACTCAATAATACCAACCTGGCCCCTGTTGTACTGAAAAGGTAAGCAATTTAATACAATCACCTTGTTTCATGAATAGAGATGATGAGGCTCAAAGAGTGAAGAAACATAGATTTCTGCATGTTGAATTCGATTATTAATCATCCTGTGGCTTAATATCTAAATGAAGGCAGCATAATGGTTACAGGAGACAGCAACTTGCAAATTTGACTTAATTTTTTACTCACAACTGGCAAGCTTGATCAGGCAGAGCAGTAATGGTCTTTATATGTGCCAGGCATTGTGCTAAGCACTTTATAAATGTGTTATTTTATTTTATTTTATTGTCACAGTAACTTTAGAAACTTGTGCCTTTATTAACTCCAGTTCATGAATAAGTAAAACAAGACTAAGAAGAGCTAACATGGATCCAAGATCACACTGATAGTAACTGTGAGGGCCCCAAAAATTGGATCACTGAGCCCACGTTCTTAACCAATGTGCATTATCTGTATGCTTCAAATGAGACCAGTTATGGTACCCCCTGCAAGAAGAGATAAGTGAGTGAAAAGCAGGCAAAATACAGTGTTTATTTCCTTCAGAGTACCCATGACAAGTTATTAAACCCATGAGTACAAAGACCAGATATAATCCCTGACTGTTGTGTCCAAGAGCTTAGGGAGCAAGCCCCTTGCTCCTGATTTCTTCCCCCTGTTTTTCCTCTGTCCTTTGGGTGTGGGTGGTCTTGATGCTGTGCTTGAGAAGAGGACTCTGGAAATAAGTGACTGGGTAACTTACTGTAATTTTGAAGCTCATAAAATATTTGGTGGAATCGTTTCTTTCAGAGTCATGCTTGAAATATTCCTCTATTTCTATGTCCCAACTCGATACAAGACCAGCATTTCTTGGAAAGAATAGTGCCCCCTCAATAAACTTCTTTTATCTTAATTTATCTTAAGCAATGTTATTTCAGAATGAGGAGGGTCTTAGAGGATGTTGCGTGGTCTGATTCCACTTGCTTATCTGAATCTGTGCCATTTCCTGTGGTCACCTAATAACAAATGAACTCTGTATTATCTGTCTTCATGATAGTGTGAATTACCTTAGAACACTGCTGGTGGGGGAAAAATTCAGCTAAGAGAGTCAGTACAAAGGAACCTAGTGAGTGGATAAAGACTTTGAATCTTCCAACAAACATAAGTGGACTAGCCCTTTTCTGGGAATACATTTGGGAATTTCAATAGATTGCAGGGCTAAGCCTTCCATTTGGACCTGGGGCCACACAGATTCATCCTTACTTCTTTGATGCAGGAGTATGGACAGGAAAATGAAGGCATTCACTCTTCTTGGTGATTAGCTGGCTGCCAGGAGAATATGCAGAAAGGATTTCCAGTCGCAGGAGCCCTGCAAAGCTGCTTTCAATAGCTTTTATAGTCTCAGTGCTTCAGACTGTAATTTATTTGACATTTGGTTGTTGAAGATGATTTATTTTCCCCTGACTTGTTTTCATTATCTCAGGCACTTCAGAGGGGCAAAATTTAGAGACTAGGAAATAGGAAAGCCATTCTTTAGGTCTTGGCTACTCACACTGTGGTTTCTGGGCCAGAGAGTTTGCTAGAAATGAAGAATCTCAGGTCCCCTGCCAGACATAACAGATCAGAATCTGCATTTAGCAAGATGCCCAGGTGAATTTTTTTCTAGTTTGAGAAGTGCTGTTCAGCTTCATAATGCCTCCTGCTGATTCTGGAGATGCTCAGGGAGTGTCGTAGGCTACACCTTCCTAAGGTGAAATTTTAACACCTGCACTTAGTGTAGCTCCTGGCACATCATCCTTTTCATCATCACTCTATCACCATGAACAGCACTGATAACTGGGTGGACATCACGTGCTGAGCATAGCTTGATATGCTTTGCAGATATTTTCTCATTTAATCTGCAAAAAAACTGAGAAAAAATATTGTTATCCTTATTTTATAGATGAGCAAAGGGACACAGAGTGGTTGTTCAATTTATTTTCAATTTTTATAGCTCAATGGAAGTGAAATTGAGGAACTGAACTTAGAGGAGGCACTTTTAGGGTAATGAAAGGAAAGAACTTGCTTTTTGAGTTTGGATAGGCATGAGTTCCATTTCGATTTGTTCTGCATATGAGCAATACAGCCTTGGGGTATTATTATGTACCTTAATGATTGCTGTGAGGGTTAAGCTCAATAACCTATGTAGGATGCCTAAACAGGATTCCTGAAACATACGTCTTTCCTACTCCTTTACCATTTCCTCCTCCTTCTTTCCTTTCTCTTCCATTCCCCTACACTGTTGTAGTTTCCTGCTGGCTTACTCTGGTCCATCTTTCAGTGCTAAGGACCTCTGCCTGTAGGAAGTGTATAGAACTGAGGTTTAATTGTGCATTTATGTTCTTAAATGTAGTTTGGAAAGGACTGTAATATGAAGCTTCAAATCAATTGTCAACTGGTTAGTTACCATCCATGATTTCAACATTTAACTTGAAAATATGCTTGGATCTAGGTCTGTGCCATCAAAGAATTTACATACTGGTCTTTATTGAAAGCAAACATGTTTAGGTGAAATGGGTGGAAAACATTTGGGTTTACCTTGAGTGCCTTTTCTAATTGCTATCATTATGACCAAATGACATTCGAGAGTGAAACAGTGGTAGGGTAAAACATACAGACTCAGGGGCAAATATAGCATGTCTGATTCTTGGTTATGGTGCAGACTAGTTGCATGGAACTGGAAAGCTGCCTAATGTTTCTGTGCCTCAGTATGCTCAGGTGTAATATGGGGTCAATTAAGCCTACTTGCTACATTATGGTGAGGATTAAATGAGTTGATGGAGGTATAGCTCAGAGAAAAGGCCTGGGCCATATCAGCACCTACCGTGTAGGTGATGGTGTCCATGGATCGGTAACCACTCTGAGCCCCATCTCCTCATCTCTGTGGGAGGGATAATCCAACCTCTCATAAGATACAAAGATTAAAATTGGCCACAAATTGGGTGTAGCATGGTGCCTGACATGAGCAGTTACTCTGTGTGACAGTCTCATTTTGAAGAGTTAGTCATGTTCTTGAACTCTGCATTTATTAACCTACTTTGGGGATACCAAGTTGGAATTTTTTTTAAGACCCAATTTGCTTTACTCATTGGTCTCATTATATGAATCCCTAACAAGAGAGGTAGATGTTACATAAGCTTAAAACTACACTAGAAGAAATAAAATTGATAATGGAACAAGCTGGATGTTTACCAAATCCTCCTTGGAGAACTCACACTCCTCTCTGAGGTGGTGGCAGAGCAGATGTTGACTAAAATGTCATTTAGATAAGGGACTGCATCCATGGCAACTAATGAGACTGGAAACAGGCTGAGGAGAGTCCACTGACAGTGGGTCAGGTAACAAAATGATGAAAATGGCATTTTTAAAGTGCTCTCCTGCCAATCATCAGCAACACTTGACATTCTAACTGCCCCAGGTGAAAGGCAACCATAGTGGACCTATGCAGCTAATTTCTTCATAGCACTGGGATACACCAAGTCAACATCAAGCATAATCTCACCAGTCTTCTGAGAAGTGGGATGGCACAAAGTGACATTTTCCTTATCTTATGGGTTGGCAAGGTTGTTCTCAGGAAATATTTAAAGTGGAACTCGGTGCCTATCTCACAGTTCTCCCTGCTGCTTTCCTCCTGCCATCTCACAAGAAGCCTGCCTCTTTCGCTCTCTCTGCTCATTCTGAAGTTCTTTCTTTTAGGGTCCCTCTCTAGTCTGTCAAAAATGAGGCATTTAGATGATTAATGAGGATTTTAGATGATAAATTATGCAGCTAAGGATATTTATTACCCTTGAGAGCATTTGTATATTATACCTCCTTAAAGGCTGGAAAGCAAGTAGCTGGGGAACACAATTCAGGGACCTCCTGGTACAAGTTGCCTCAACATTGGTAGGGGACATCTGGGTTTTTGGTTTAGGACAAAGCACCATTTTTCTCTAGGTACTTTTCATTTATCTTCAGGGACTGTGGGAGATTCCAGTTATTGTCATGTCTCCAAGCAAAGTAGCCTTTGCTCCACATAAACTGCACTCTGTCCTTACTCTCTTGTTCCAATAGTTCTTGACTTTTAATTTGGATTCTCCTCTCTGCTCAGCCAAGCCTGCATGTGGCTCACACAGGTTTTGTGTAGCTGTGCAGCTGGGTCTGAAGACATGAGGAATTACCAAACTCAAGAAGCCTACATCAGTGCCTCAAATGAGAGGATGCCTCATTTCATAGTGTCTGCAGACAGTTATAAAGTCAGTTAGTTAAAAATGTACTTAGACATTTACCAAGATTCATCAATTGCAAGTCTGTGCCTTGGGCTTCTCCTCGTATCTTTGGAAGATCAGTTTAGACTTGGAAGGCAGGTAGGCCCATGGCTCTCAAATCAAGTCCCTGGGGTACTTTTTGGAAGACAATTATGAGGCCCTACTTCAGTGCTACTGAATGAGGGTATTTGGTGTTTGGAGCACAGGAATCCAAGAGTCAGCTTTAAAAGCAACAATAAGAGCAAGAACAGAAATTCTGATACTTATACAGCCAGTTGGCATCTAGATCAAGTGCCAGCACTTGAAAACAACTGCTACATGTTTTCTTGTTTTATAATTGAAACTTAGGCCCAAGAAACTTGGCCAGTGTCCCAGGATGAGGCTGTAAGCAAACACCATCCTCATCTATCTTTATGATTATTATTAGCTTTTCCTTCAGTGTGACCACTTAGAAGGTGTTGACAGCTGACTGGGTTTTGGTCAGAAGGTGCCAAAACATTTCCTCCTTAAACAGTTGAGTGGCTATTTTCCCTGCAATTGGTACACACAAGTCTCATTCCTTTCTATCAGTAATGGCTTTTAGTTTTATAATGTCCCAGTAGGCCTACTTTTTCTTTAAAGGGATTTCTATTATAGTTAAAGAATACTTCATTGTTGCTTAATTTCCAAATCAAGTGTGCATAAATAATTTATTGATGCAATGTTGCACTCAATTTTTGAAATTGCTCTGTGTAACTTTATTAAGTACAGAAGTTGGAACGCTAATTTGTCTGATTGGAAAGGGGAAAGGGATCTATTATTAGACCATTCAAGTGGTAAACAGCATTGCCCCCCAAAAGTCCCAAACTCTGTTTTTAGTCATCAGATTTAAATTGTAAATGAAACAGTGTTGATGCATTAGAAAAGTGCATGCCATGTTTTGTTACCATAATCAGAAAAATGGAGTTCCTACAAACACTTTCCACATCTGCCAGTCATTGTATTAAATACTTCTGCAATTTTATTAGAATTCTCTGTCTCTGCAGATGCCAGCCAGCTGTGAAATTGAAATTGTAAACTGAAATATTAAGTTTTCATCCAGAGTGGAAACTGGGAAAGTCCATTTTTTTGGCAGGAAAAGAAATGGCATGATTTTGTTCACTGGGTCAATCTCTCCCTAGTCTTGAAGGCAGTCTTGAGTTTGTCCCTTGAAAGAAAAGAAAGAAAGGGACTCCTCATTTCTGTGGACTTACTCTGGCAATAATCAACAACTACCCACCAGAGTTTGCAGAGAGTTAGAGTTTTTCAGGACAACCCAGTTTTTTTTTCTTTTTGACCTTTCACTGAGTGAATTGGAGTTGTCTGGAGAGGTTTTGGTTCTTGAGAGGGGCAGCGATTTCAATAAAATATTAACTCTAATGGCAGTGATGACTAGGACTGTGGGGCTGCTGAAACCTGAACTGGTCCTGAAGCAGTGGTCAAGATGGACCGTTGGATTGTCTTTCTTAAAATGCTCTTTCCTCTCTTATTCCCTCAGCAATTCCCAGTCATTCTTTTAGACTTACTTAAAGGTCACTTCCTCTTGGAAAATATCTCTATCAATCTCTTCCATTTACTCTAGACCAGATTATTTTTGCCTGATTTAAGCTGTATCACCCCAATCATGTACTGATTTTCTCACTGAAACATCTACTTTTCTTGATTGATTTTAGACTTTCTGAGGATCAGAGATGCTGGATACATTTCTTGGTTATTATTGTGTCTCCAGGCTTAGACTAGTGCAATCATGGACTACTGCAATCACAGACTAATACAAGTTGGATGGGTTAGTATTGGTTAACACATAAATGACCAAATAAGAGAACTTGTAGAAATGGCTTAGGTAAGAGGTATCTGGAATACAGGAAGATCAGAACGAGGTTAAGGAGACATAGAATGGAATTCCAAAAGATGGAATCAAGCATGATGACCAGAAATATTACACTAACAACATAATGGGCAGTGTCTATAATTGTGGGTATAAATTCTGAATTAGAATTATAGGTGGAGGGGAAAAGTTGAGATGGGTCCTTTATTTTTAAATTCAAATATGTTATAATACTTTTGTAAATACTGTTTAGTTTAGATGGAGATGATGAGGATTTTTCCCCATGTGGATGAGTTGTTAAACCCTAGGTATCTATCTGAGTGAAGAGATCTGGCTTAATGCTTTTAAATGCAGTGCTGAGTCCAGCTAAGTTTCTCCACAGTGCATTTGTGCTATCACATGAGTGTGTCTTGAACATTATCTCATTCAAGACTCAAAAATAACTATGATTATGGACACCATTTACATTTTCCTTTTACAGGTGCAGAAACTGAGGTGCAGAGCGTTTGGATTTATCCAAGGTTATGCTGCTAAGGAGTGGAAAAACCATGGTTCAAGTCTATGACTACTGGATTCCAAAGCCCATCAAACTTCTCACACTTAACGAAGATCTGCATCTCCACACAGACCAGAATCAGGGCTTAATAAGACTGCATTTGATTGCCTTGAGGAAGGGTTGTGGGAAACCAGCAGGACTGTCCACTGGATGAACCTGAGGGCTCTCACAATGTGATCTGGAAATGAGGCAGCTGGGAAGGGCTGGTTGTTGTACCTGGGTGAGAGGGACTATTTCTTGATTTCACAGGAGCTTTCCAGAAGCCACATCTGCTGTTTGCAAGTCTGCCATGGAGCTGCTCTGGGCAGCTGGGGCCTGCTCTCACACTCCTTTTCTCGACTTGGGAGGATGCTTCTTTGAAAACCCTACAAAAAGGGGAAGCCATAGTGAAGGGGTTCTGGAGCACAGTTGGTGATGTCTTCAGCTGTGCCTGAGGCTAGCATATCTGGGATTAGATTACAGAACAGAGCATGTGGCTCCCTCAGAGCTCCAGCTTCTCTCTGTGCTAGTTATGTGGCCTTTGTTCTCCTATCTGCTTGCCAAGACCAGATGAAAGAGACAAGACTCCCCCCAACTTGGCCAATGAAATAAAAACCATGAAACCAAAACCCCCAAGTGCTCCTGGCCCTCCTTTTTAGGAATTTATATGCATGGATAGCCTTTGGTGTTTCTTCTTGATGGCCACATCCATTTTTTTATCAATTTAATCATCATTATTTTAATAGTGATTAATATCATTTGAAGTCTTTTACCATATCCCATGCTGTGAGCTCATTGCCTCATCACAGAGGCATTTATTCTTTACAATACTGCTCTGATGTTGGCTATATTACCATATCTTTTCACAGATGAATAATATCCCCTAGCTTGGATGGATTTAGTAACTTCCATAAAATCCCATGATACTAAGTTTTAGTCCTGAATGACCATCAGGTCCATCTGACTCTGGAGCCCAGCTCTGCACATCAGTACCTCATGCTGCCACTCTGCAAATGTTGAAGAATTGGCTGGGCCACATGGGCATTATCTTTGATGTCATCTCTCTGATTCCAGCTTTGAGATGCACTGTAGCTGGGAGGTATATTGATACAGGCAGGTGGGTAGTCATTTGCACTGCCAGGACTGCTCTGTGCCTGCGACCATCCCTTCATCAACAAAGTCCATTGCAGCTGAAGGATCCTGGAGGAAATTAAATCTACTTAGGAGCCAGTACTTGTTCAAGGGCTAGAAAAACAGCAGCAGCTCGTTCTGGTCTCCTTTGGAGAGCTTTACCTATGTTTTTATCCCCAGACTATTGGCCTAATGCCTTACAAAAGCCTCTCTGGAAAAAAAACTCTCCAGGAGACACCTGCTATTTTTGAATACTGTCTTCCTTTGCTGTCATGGTTCTGGAATTTAATTATGGAGCCTGGATTAGTAGAAAGCCATATTCCATATCCTACTATACTTAGTTCCTTTACTCCTCCAGAGAAGATGCTATTTCCACTATTCTCTTTCAATTTCTATTTGTAGGCAAGCTTTCTAGAGGTTTAACTGCTGTCTGGTGGATGCCTTTGGGCTGGTGTATCACTTATGATTTCTTCCCAGATTGGCTGCCACTAGCTTGGAGATTTGTTTTCTGAGTTTTGTCAGAGCCTTACCCTGAATGCACTCTCTTTGGAAAGTTCACAGACAATTTGATTATACCAAAGGTTGAGATAGAGCAGCTTTAGAACATTGACAGAATGCTGCCATTTCTCCTGAACAAAGGCAAACAGAGGTCAGCAGCACATTTGAGAAACTGCAAATTGGCATCATGCTTAGTCCCTTTAAGTATTCTTGGAAGATGGCTCATGCCTCAAAGCCTCAGCTTATTCTGAAGGATGGCCCTGCCTAAAATGCTCAGTCTGGGCTTAGCCTGGCACAGGGGTGGGCTGTTTATTCTGAGTGTGTAATCCTTTATCCTCATTACCAGGCAGCTGAGTCATGGATTTAGGAAGGTCTGGGAAACTGTAAAATTTGAGATTTGGAGAGTTGAATGGTGGCACAAAGTGTATATTTTTCTTTTTTAGGATTTAGCACTGAATGCTTTTATCTTATAAATATCTTTTGGTGTCTGTGTGAACTGGTTGGCTTCATGAAGTAGGGACCACCTGTAAAAGAGAGCATTGCCTTTTGAGATGCTCTCCACTTGTATTATCCAGGTAGAACTTAAATGCTATCCTAAGTGTTCTTCTAAGGGAAAAGAGAGAAAGAGGAGGAGGTAACTTGTCATGGGTCAAGGAATGCTGATAAAGAATAGATTGCTTCCTAGCACCAGCAGAAGGAATATAACCCTGCACCAGCAGAAGGAGGTGAAGACACCTTGACTTCAGACTCTGACACTACATTTTTGCTGTTTTAAGCCACCTAACTTGGGTTATTTTTTACAGCATGCACAGGAAGCAAGTACACAGCCTTTATAAGTGTCAAATAAGCTCTTACATTTCCTTTTGGTTCAAGGGGTTTTTTGTCCTGCATGTGTGTGTCACACATCTTTTTCTGGATGTATGTATGTTAATTACTGCAGACAGTAAGGTACTCTGTGATTTGAAAACTTCTTTATTTTGAGAGTGAATACATGTTGTTTACTCATGGCCCTCTTGGGGTTAAATGCCTGAGCTCTGGAGTCCAGTGGGCTCTAGAGTGGCAACCTAGCCCAGTAGTTAAGAAGTAATATCTTTCCCCCTTGTCTCTAAACATATCCTCTTTGACCTTTGTCCTTAAAGTGTACTGAAACACCAGGGAGAAGTGTAGAAGAGATTTCTTGTATCAAAATGGTTGAGTCTAAATCCTGTCTCCATTTCTTATTAGCTGTGTGACTTCAAACAAATTATTGAACTTCACTGTACCTCAGTTTATAATCTGTGAAATGGCTATAATCACAGTTATCTCAGAATTATTATGAAGTTTAAGTCACTAAATGCAAGTGGCACCCTTATTCATGAAGGAGGAGACCCTACACAATGTGAATTGTTCCATTTTATCAGTACAGTGCCTGGTACTAGTAAAGGGACAAATACATAGTAGGTAAATCTGTATTACAGTTGAGAAAACCTAAGCTCAGCAAAGTGAAGTAATGTGTCCAGGTTTATACAGCTAGTTAATGGCAGAATAGGGAGCACCCAGATCATAAGTAAGGTTGTGTGTATTCTCAGAGAAGAAAATATTTCTGGATAAAATATTGGGGTTGGTATGATTTTGGAGAATGTATTCTCTAGTTCCTCCAAGTTGCCCCAGTGTGGTTGGCATTCCTATTCAGCATTTTAATTTCTTATTTCAGTTCTTTCTAAGTTATTCATGAAAATTAACCTGGCTCTGTTCCCTTCCTCTAAGGGCCCCATTTTCTTCCAGGGGTAGTTATTTACTCCAAAACATATCATGGCTAATGAGTATGTGGGTATTGATGTGTTCATATGAACTCTTCTGGATATCTGTATTTTGACAAAACTATTTGGTTTTCCATGGCTGAAGGTTGTTGGAGTTTGGGAGGAATGAATCAATAGTATCCCCTTCTTTTGTCTCCCAAAATGGATCCAAGTGAATCAGATAAATGATCATAGTTAACTCAGATGAGCCATGGGATAGAATGAGTTTTCAGACCTGCAGCCAGATGAGCTTGCTAATTTGTCACTCGAGAATACAGCAGACTTGTCCAGTCATTGGCATTACAGGACACTTGTGTGGAGACAGTTTCCTTTTCTCTTAATCTGGTGGCAGATAACAGACTATAATGCATGTTCTTGGCAGGAGGTTGATTTCCCAAAGAAAACTCAGTCAGAGCTGTGCCTTCATTTCTGTGCTTGCAAATCAAGGAAGTAGAACTAGATAGCTTGTAAATGTCTCTTTCTCCTTCCTAACATTGAGTTTTATTCAATTATAAAAACATTACATCTAACCTTCCCACATTCATGCCAAGTTATGACACAGACTAGAATTGAGAAGTCTTGACTTCCCCAGTGAAGTTTCCCTGTATGACACATGTCTGTGAATTTCCCACTATTCTTATATTAATGGTAGGATGAAAATAAGTGGCTCCACCCTGAAATAATATATTCAAAGAGCCATATAATATTTGTAATGCTTATTGGAAATGCACATTTTGCCCAGAGATATACCTGATCACTAGACTGATGTAAACAACTGTCCACTTGGGAGAGGTTTAATTACCAACTCCAGATGTCAGGAGAATCTGGTTCCAGGACTCCAGCAACCTGGTTCTCTCTGCTATCAGATCTCTTCCACCCCCAAACACACTGGCATTCTGGCTACCTTGTATCTCAGCAGTAAAAGCAGATGCTCCAGACACTTGGAAATAAAGAGGGTATGACTGCAAAACAAACATGCAGGGGTTCCTGCACCACACAGTGCTTCAGATTTTCTCTGGTTTCTGGGAAGGATCTAATTCTTCTGTTTTTTTAATTCAATTTTTTAAAAATTCCGAGAATTTCAAATTAAATTTTCCAATTTCCCAGAAGACTTTGTAATGATTTGGCATGTTGCTTTATATATGACCCTGTTTTTTTCTTATTTCTCTTTAGAAAGAATTGTAATAAAACTCAGTGAGTCTCCCTCAATGGTTGGACATGTTATATGGCTAAAGTGTGGCAGAGATGTTCTTTGCTCTAAAGGGTGTGGCTGTCAATTAAAAAGGAAGATTTAAGTCAGAGAAGCAGCACAGGTGTAGCTCAGCATGTAAAGTATGTTTGTATGTATAACATTTGCCACTAAAGTTTTATAACACCTACTTCTACTCTGTTGCTAATTGCAGGCTCATGTTTTTAAGCACCACAAATTACAACTCTAGCTTCAAGATTCTCAATTTATGCCTCTAGCCCCAACCTCTTTCTTGAATCTCAAACTCAATTCTCAATTGCTTCCAGTGTTACACATGATCAATAAACTCTTCTTTGTAGTGAACCCCCAAACAGATACCCAAGTTACTACTTTTTACATTTTTTACATAGCCATGTGTCTCATTCATTCAATTTCTCTACCCTTCCAGCTTTGAAAAAGCATTTGCAATTTTATTATAGTAGGTGACTACCTGTAAAATTAAAAGATGTTCTAAAATAGGAAAGACAGGTATCAACACCCCTTTAAAAATTTAATAGGGATATGAACAGAAGGACCACAGGAAAAAATGGCAAATGGATTTTTTTGTTTTGTTTTGGTGTTTTTTGTTTTGTTTTTGTTTTCGGTACCAGGGATTGAACTGAGGGGACTCAACCACTGAGCCACACCCCAAGCCCTATTTTGGATTTTATTTAGAGACAGGGTCTCACAGAACTGCTTAGTGCCTCACTGTTGCTGAGGCTGGCTTTGAACTCGTGATCCTCCTGAAATTACACACCTGACTGGCAAATGGACTTTTAAAGTGTATTAAAGAACCCTCAATCTCACCCATAATAAGATAAATTAAAATCAAAATTATACAGAGATGCCATCATGGACCACAGACTCTTTTGGAAAAGCTATGGAAAACAGCCTTTTTCATTCATTGCTGCTGGGAATTCAGTATGGTGTAAGCACTCTGGAGGGGAATTTATCATAGTTGGCCAAATTATGCAATCATTTACCCTCTGAGTGAAACTTCTGCTTTTAGAAAGCCACCCAGATCTGTTGAGGTCATAGTCAAAGGTGAGAGGGATTTAAGGAATAATGGAGGAGAGAGAAAGTGAATATTGGCTCTGGTCTCAAAATCAATGATAGTGATGGGGTCAGTTTTCAGTTTGTCCCACTGACCTCCTTCTATGTTTTCTCTTATGAAGAGCCCCTGTCCCCAAAGCCTGCAAAAGAGAATAGGCCTATTCAGTATAAGGGGTGAACTCACATTCTCAAGAGAAACAGTTTAAAAAACTGAGTCCTTCCTGAGGAATGACTGTCCTCTGTGTCTTTGCTGCACAGAGGTTTGGTGTGGACATAGAAGAGGACAATGACAACCTGAGAAAGGTGATCTCCTGGGGGAATGGCCAAGGTCTTGGTTTCTTCATTTTTAAAATGGGGATAATCATCTTACCAATTTCATAGGATGATTGTCAAACTCAGTGAGAAAATGCACTTAGCACAGCACCTGAGACATAGTTAACAAACACAAGTTAGCTACCATTCTATTTAAGAATTTTAGAGGTGCTGGGGATATAGCTCAGTTGGTAGAGTGCTTGTCTAGCATGCACAAGGCCCTGGGTTCAACCCCCAGTACCACACACACACAAAAAAAGAATTGTAGCAGATCTCTTGTGCAGTATATATGTGCGTCCTTCCATTTATGTACTTCTAATGGAGATAACTAAAGTGGACACAGGTGACCTAGGTCTGACCAATCAGAGTACTCTGTTCCCTTGGACACAGATAGGTCAGGGATGAGTCATGACCCAGGATAGCCTAATGAGCACCAGCTCTAGGAATTTAGCTAGAACTCTCAGGGAGGAGTTATCCTTTTTGCCTGGCATTGCCAATCTGGAATAATGAAAGGCTGGAGCTACTGGCTTGCCCATGTTTTATAACAAACCAAGAGAGGAGGAAGCAGAGCTGAGAGACAGATTTCTGCTGGCACTGTGTGAGTTCTGATTCTTGCATGTCTGAAACAAGAAATCCCTTGTCTTCTTTGTCACAGGAGACCTTAAATTTCCTCTTTTGCTTAAATCAATGTGGGTTGAATTTGTGTAAAAGTAATTGTTTAAGGTGGCTGTCCTTTGTCCATGTGAAAGTCCAGGTTAAATTATTTAAAGCAGGCATGGACCTTTATTAATTGCATCCATGTGCAAACTCTCTGGAATATTGTGGCTCAGTAATATTAGCTTTTATAAAAAATTAGAACATTAAGAATTCTGTCCAGCAGGGAAATAACAAAAGTAGAAGTGGCAGGGGTTTTCTTAAAGCATAGTACTGTGCCATTTCCAATTAACTCACTGCCTACCCACCTACTGTCCGTTTGGAAATGCTTTTATTAATATATAGCACCCTAGGACTTTCTTGAAGGTGTCAGGACTTGAAAGTAATTCACAAGTAAAGGAAAGAAATGAAAAAGGATGAGGGGATACCGTGCATGCCACGTACACACACTAAGGCTTAATTGAAAACATCAGCACAGTGGGTTGGCACAGGACACCGACGTTGCATTAATCCTTTTTGGAAAGCAGGTCTTTAAATGGAAGGCTCAGATTTTGGTTCCTTTCCAGTGTCCTGTAGCACATCACATTAATCTCAATATTTTGGAAAAATATAAATTGATGCCTTATAGGGTTGCTCCCAAAATTAATTTTGGGTTTGGGACAGCTAGTTCTAGTGACATGGACTTCTGTGGTAACCAATCCTAATACTCTGGAACTTCACTTTCTGCATACTTTTCCTTAGGGCTACATGGTGTTTCCATTAGTCAGATATGTGTGTGTGTGTGTGTGTGTGTGTGTGTGTGTGTGTGTGTGTGTGTGTGTAAATATCTCTTGGGAGATCTTCCCTGCATCTGAGTTCCCCTTGGCTCATTCCATTATTTGGGTAAGAATTGCTCATCTCTGATCCCTTGATGCTCTCTAAAAACCACATTAGGCTTAGTCATTTTTGCTCACAAGGGCTCTACTGTTTTTGAGGAAAATTGCCCCTGGACTGTGTGTTCTGTGAAGTTGGAACCTGCATCTGTCTGTTTATCTCTGAGTTTAGACCTGAATGCAGTGCCCAGACCAAAGGAAGGTATTGATAAGTTACATAAGATGCTATTTGGGATCTTATCCCAGCTCTTCCAAGTTTTCCTGTATGAGAGAATAAATCTGGACACTGACCTCCCTGGTCTGAAGAACGCTCATATATTCCATCCACGAGAGGTCCCTATTTGAAATTGGGAATGTGAAAGGCAGGAGATTCCAGTGTTCCTCTGTTAATGTTGGCAGGCAGTTGTGTGAATGCTGGAGGTGGCTGTGGTGATGTTTTGCCTTTGACTTTTGAGCATGCTCTTGAGGATCACCTCCTTTGGTGCTGTGGGTAACTGAGACTATGGGCAGAAGTTTTCCTGTGATGGCAGCACCTAGAGATTTCCTGACAGAAATCTTCCTGTCCTTATTTTCCTGTAGTAAAGTTCTTTCTGCTCTAAAACAATAGTGAGTATGCTTTGCCTCATTAAAACTCTGATCAATAAGATGATTGTTGATTCCCTGACCAGGAAGTTTAAGGAATATAATAATTTTTAATTTTCTGATTTGAATTATTTATATTGGAAGATGTACATGTGGTTTAGTCAGGTTTTTCTCACTGTGACAAAATACCTGAGAAAAGCAACTTAAAGGAGGAAAGATTTATTGTGGTGCACAGTTTCAGAGGTTTTAGTCTGTAACTGGCAGACTATTGCTTTGAGGCAGAGGTGATACAGAATATCATAGCAGAAAGGTATGGCAGAGTAAAGCAGCTCACCTCATGGCAGGAGACAGAGAGAGGGAGAGAAAGAGAGCGAAAGAGAGAGAGAGAGAGAGAGAGAGAGAGAGAGAGAGAGAGAGAGAGAGAGAGAGAGGAGAGAGGGAGAGAAAGAAAAGAAGAGAGAAAGAAAAAGAGAATGAGAGAATGAGCTCATGCAACGTGAGAAGAACCTGGGACAAGATATAATTCCTATTGGCACACCCCATGGATCCACTTCCTTCAATCAGGTCTCATTTCCTACAGTTTTCCCCACCTCCCAGTAGTCCATTCAGCTATGAATTCCTTAATAGGTTATTTCACTGATGATATCAGAAACCTCATGATCCAATCACTTCCCCACATTGTTCACCTCTGAGCACTGCTGCATTGGGAACCAAGTCTTCATCCCATGAGTCCTTGGGGGACACTTCATATACATAAGTATCAGTATATTATCAGTATACATCAGCATATATCAGTATATTACCACTTGGTAAGTGTGCTTAATGGACAGGCCAGTCACTGCTTTGGTTGGTTTGCTGTGTCCTGATGATGGTCTTGCATACACAGCTTTTAAATCTATATTAAAAACTTTGACAAAGAAAAGCAGTTTCATTATTTGGTGAGGAAAAGGGAAGCAATAGCCCTGGAATAAAAGTGGAAATGAAAGGCATGTAAAAAATTGTAGGACTATGAGAATGCTATATTGTTCAGTTTTGGCTGTTGAAAAAAGAGTATCAAAAGCACAGTGGCTTGCAATAATAAACATATATTTTCTTGTTTGCAGGTCTGCAGGTCAACTCTGGCTTTGGAAATGACTGGTCTTGGCTCCACCTTGGGAGATGGGCTGAGATTAGTCAACATGTTTCTCCATTCTCCTTGGATTGCCTGCCTTCTATGGTGGACATTTATCATGGCAAATCATAGCGGTACTCTAAGGTAAGGCAAGACAGGAAAACCATGTGAGGCTGCTGGTGACATCATGTTTGCTAAAGTTCAATTGACTGAAGCAAGTCACTTGACCAACCAGACCAGCAATAAAACAGGGTAGTGTTCTCTATCCACATTGGAGGCATTCAAAGTGACCTGGAAAAAGGGTGTGGACATATAATTACAACTTGGGAAGAGGTAAAAAATTGAGAATGATGTTCTAAACTACCCCAGGTTCCTCGTCCAACCTGAAATTTTTGGATACATTACAGTAAAATGCCCAGTCAGAGCCTGGCTTCTCTGTGCAAGGTGGACCCAATCATTTACTACTCCAGAGTAGAAGCAAAAACAAAAACAAAAACAAAAAAACAGTTTCTCGGTGAAAGATACTTGTCATGTGAGACAGAGCACTACTAGAACTACAGAGAAAATGAGTGTTTGAGGAAAGTCATAGAAAATTCTCCATAAATATGTGATATGGAAGAAATCCAAAAACCAGTGTTATCCCTAGTTCTGTCTATAAAATATGCTAGATAAATACTTGTTGCTGCTGAGCCAGTGGTAGTACTCAACCAGGAATCTGCATCCCAAGTACAGGCATGTGATCCATAAGCAGTGTCCACTGAGACAGGGACAGAGGAAGGACATGTGTTGACCATCTGTATATCACTATGTTTTCCCTTAGGTAAGTTGTATCTCTATGACCGAGATCCCTTGAAGGAAAAGACTCTGATTCATTTGTGAATACCCCACAGTACCCAACAAAAGGAGGAAGGTAGAATTTTTCAATGCCATGAGTGGTTCAGTCCAAGTACCTTTAGGTCCTACTGGGAAGAATTCAGCTTTGAGCAGCAAGTTCAGGACCCCACCCACATCCCTCAGCACTTTCCACTCCCTTGCACCTTATAGGATGATGATTCAAGTGAAATAAGGGATGCAAAACTCATAGCAGAGTGCTTAGCACATAAACATGTTCGATGTATCATTGATAAATGCTTTATGAATTTAACTGTAGTAATCATTTATTGATGGAAAATTAAAATGAATTTGCAGGTCTACTTAAGAATAGAAAGGATAAAAAAAAATACTGCTGCATAATAAGATTGCAAATCTCCAAGAGCTCTGCCAGTTTTGTCTTAGGGCTACCATCTCTGAGAAGAAAAATTCACAGGGGTAAAGCGAACAGCACAACCGAAAAACAAATGAAACAAAACATCATCAAACAGAAGAGTGTACTCTTTGGAATGCCCCATTTAGGCTGGGAATAAAGAATAGGCTCATTTTGTCACCATGGTAACATTTTCCACCTTCCTCTCTTTGTCTTATTCCTCTTTATTCTTTACCACTGTTTGAAGTTAGCTGAAGAAAACAGAAGTGGAGGAATTCTCCCCTATGTAATCAGATATGCCAATTAGAAAGGAAAGACTGCCAGGCACCAGGAGCTGGGTGGCAATTTGTAAGCACTGGTTGTATCAAGGCACATGTAATATTGCTGGAAGTCTGGCATCCGCAGAGAAGGCCAGTTTGATGTCATATCCAGTTTGTATGCATGAATGCCTGGCCTGCTGAGTTTGGATTCCTTTGTAGACATTCAAGGAGAGCAAAGCACAGAAAGCTAAGTGCTGACCATGCTGATTTTAGCCAAATGTTTGTAAAGCGTGGTTTCCACTAATTGGAACTAGTTGCAATAGGAAGGCAACTAGTGAGGAATCCTATTGGTGTAAAATAAAACTCTTGGCAAGATGGAAGGCTGAAGCTTTATAGACTTGGGTTCAAATTTTGGCTCCACCACGTCATACCCATAAGGCATTAGTTATTTACTAACGTATGCTGAGTCTTTCTTTCCTCACTGGTAAAATGGAGACAACACAGTCTTATCAGTAAGAATTTTATAAAGATTACATCATTTTCTCTTTTTTCTTTTCTTTTCTTTTCTTTTCTTTTTCTTCATCTTTCTTCCCCCCTTTTTTTTTCTTTTCTTTATTTTTTTTTTATTTTTTTGGTACTGGGGATTAATCCCAGGGGAGCTTACCCACTGATCAACATTCCCAGACCTATTTTATATATTTAAGAGACAGGGTCTTGCTAAGTTGCTTAGGACCTCACTAAATTGCTGAGTCTAGTTTTGAATCTGTAATCCTCTTGCCTTATCCTCCCAAGCTGCTGGGAGTACAGGCATGTGTCACCATGCCTGGCTTAACTTTCTTACTTTAATCCTCTGATGGTTTTTCACTGAACTTCGAATAAAATTCCAACTCCTCATCCTGGACTATGTATTTCTCTGAGATATGGCTCCTGCTTACCTCTCTGACTCTTCCCTTTGCCCATTATGATCTGAATAACCCTAGCCTTTTTTTTTCCTGCAATGTGCCAGACTTCTTACAGATTTTCAAGGGCTTTCTACCTGCTGTCCTCTCTACATGGAGTGCTCTTCCTCAAAGTTTTGTCAAAAATGTCTCTGCTTAAGAAATCATCACCACTTCCATCATTATATCCACCATCATCACCACTATTATTGTCATTGTTATCATTGTTGTTAACACTTATTAAATGCTTCCTATGTGACCAGAACAATCCTTTAACATCAAATGTGTACTAACTCATTTAATCTTCACATGTTTCCTGAGTTGGATTGAATTATCAATCTCATTTTACATATGAGGAAACTAAGACCTTTGATGGTTTAGTAACTTCCGTAATATCACACAATCCAGAAGGCACAGAGCTGGGGTATGCTCTCAGCAAGGACTGGAAACTAGTAATTCATCTTGTGCTTCTTTTCCTACCCAAATATCAAAAGCCATCTGGGTACTGCCTCATGTCATCCAGTTTAAATTCTTTGCAGAGCTATTCTGACTTCATATAATCCATGAAAATGAGGCAGCCCATTTTGTTCATTTCTGTATCTCTAGTGACTTGAGAAAAAGCCCAATACTTAATATGTGTAAAATAAATATTGGTTCAATAATTGAATGATAAAAATTGTAAATCTAATACCGGGCTTGAGTCTGGAAAATAACTGCTTTTGCAGAAATGTTACTTTCTTTAACTGCAAGGTTCATTGTGCATGAAATGGCTGTTTTGATGATGGTGCCACCCAAGTTCTAACTACTCTATTTTCTCCTTTCTTTTTCTTGTGGCTTCATGGGATTATCTTTGGGAACAGGACATGATTCTTTTAGCTACTGAATGCTGTTGGCTCCCCTTTATCCCATTCTCTATGTCTGGAGCTTTACTGCTTAGCATATTTTTAAGTTTAGACTGAAAAAATATGAAGACCTGTGGAAAGATTAGAAACACTTAACTAGTTGGACAGTAAGTACTCTTCATGAAGTTCAATGCTTTGCACACAGTGACCTGGTTCAGCAGGTGACTTTCCTTTTCTCTTTTGTATGTCACTTGTGGAAGGTTGAGCAAAGCATGTCACAACTTCATGAAAAATCTTCATCATTGGTCTGCACACACCTTCCCTTGATTTTACTGAACTCATTTTCTGTATTCCTTTTCCCCACTCCCATTTCTTTCTTCCCCCAGGTAGTACCTCTAATGTTTTCCATGAGTTTACCTATGGAGGTTGTCTTGTGAAGTTCTTTTTTTTAGGTGTTTGTTACTAGTTTACATAAGTTGCATTTTATGTCATCCTGTTTCTGATTTTTCCAGTCTTTCTGTGTCATAAGATCCATCCAAGCATCTTTGTACATCTCATCTAATTCTTCTTATGACTGCCTAGAATTCTTCTACCTCCAAAATACTACTGAGGCTCCTTGGAATGAACATCTCCTCATGGTGCCCTGGGTTATAGGGGATTCCCTCACCTATCCTTGCAAGGAGTGTACTTCTCTTTCTCTGCATCCTTCTGTCTGTTCCATTCCATCTCATCCCAGTTCCACTTGAACAATGCCATGCCCCTGCAATGCCCACCAATTTCTAGCACCTGCACTATAGATTGCAACTCTAGGTATACTTATGCATGTGTTTTTCCCTTGAACTGATATTTTTTAATTGCTCCTAGGGGCCAGGGAACTATCTTAGGAAATGGAGATTCAGCAGTGAACAAGACAGGTAAAGTTCATGTTCTCCTGGAGCTTAGATTTTAGAGGGGTAAGGCAAATAATAAATGTATAAAAAAGTAAGCAATATCTGTAAAAGGAACACTTCATCATAAAGATGAATTTTCTATGAGATCGATTTGTAATAGTGATGCAATCAGGGGTATGAATGGACCCTTAGCTGGAATACCAAGTGCAAATGTCACATAATGAGTACAATCTTGATCTACTCAAGAAAAGGCAAGATCAATGTGACTAGAGTGGAGTGAGTAGGTGGAGGGCACATGAGTAGAAGGAATGAGGCTAGAGAGGCTGAGTCAGGAGAGACAGGGAGTGGTGAGGAGGATGGATTTGATTCTAAGAGCAATAGAAAACCTACAGCCAATTTTAAGCAGGTAGAATAGAATTTTTACTATGTAGATAGCAACTCTGTTCTCTTTCTATTTTCATTTTTTGGCAGTAGGAGAACTCCAGTTTACCTTTTAGATGATATATCATCCCCAGTGCAGTATCCCTGACATAGGCATTATGTCATAACCTCCATTTGGGAAAGCTGTACAAATTCACATGTGTTCAAAGTCATTGACCCTGGACTCATAAATTTTTACCCAGGGACAGATTCCAGGGTACAAGTAGCTTATGCCCCATCCTTCTCTGACTTCAGCTTTGAGGTTTCCAGGCCTCCAGTTTGTTTCCTGCACTGTGATCTCTCAAGTGGGTAATTTATGTCATTCCATGCCAGGGTCCAGCCCTAGCAGGAGTCCATGGGTTCCACACTGGTAAATGGGGCACAGGGAGACAGCATCGGCGATGGATGGAGAATGAAAGACACAGACTCCAGTTCTGGTGCAATCAATCCCACTTTATTCTGGGGAAGGCTGGGTTTATATACATTTTTCTTCTGGCTATGATGACAGGCTTATGATTAATAAAATCAAAGAAGTTTCCAAAGCATAGGCAGAAATTGTTTTTACTGAAAGATTATGAGAAAACAGTAACCTTACAGATTATCCTTACTTAATCACAATTATTTTAAAAATATCTAACTATGTCAATGAGCTAATACAATGTTTATTTCCTTAATAACTAAACTCTATATGACCTAAGACTATTTTTATTATTTTTGTGGCAAAGCAATAGACAAATAATGTCATGTGATCATCTCTACTAGGTCCTTTTGGTTAATATCTAAATTGCTGAGTTAAGGGCTACAGGAGGGCAGCGGTCCCAATGGTTATTATGTACCAACGTTTATTATAGGGGTGACATATTCTTTGTAGGAAGGAAGGAATGTTGTGAAACCTTATTCTTTTAGCTTACCACCACACATAAACAAAACCATCATCTGGATTAAACCACCCTGTAGAAGACAGGGGGAGTTCTATATCTACCTTCCCTAAGGGCTTGCCTTTAGGGGGGTACCAGGGCTTGCCATTGATAAAATAAGCTAGTCCATATCTAGTAGCTACTGTGGGAGGTGCTTTGTGTTTAGAACTTGGGGAAACATTGTTATATATAAATTCCTGTGCCCAACAGGTTCTGGCTGTTCAAGTAAATGCAGTGTTTGTTTTTTAACATAATAAGAACATTCTTCTGTAGTGAGATTAACATCACAGGGTTTCAACATGTGTTTTTGTCTCCATGATGTTTTTCTGGAAATTTGTAGAATTATTCCCATCACTTCTAGCAAGATCCTCAGACTGAAGTGAGTAATATATTATTAGGAAAACTCCACAGAATAACATCCAAGCTAGGGAGGCATACATCTGGCTACAATCCTTTTAGGATGAGTTTCTGCAATCATCCTTGAGTGGAACTCTGTCAAGCACTGCAAGGAGAGCCAGGTGCCCCTGCAATTCCATAAACTTTTAGTGGGCTATGAACTATTAGAGTACATTTAGAGTAGCCTGTGTTGAGCAATACTGCATTGTGAGCAATCACCCAATAATTTACCTCTTTGCTAGTATAGATTTGGGGGTTTTATTAAAGGTTATCCTTGGAGCAGTATTAAGGGTAATTAAAAGAATGGGAATTGGCATTGGAGACTATACAGGTAAGGCCAGAGAAATAAAGAGGTTTCAAGGTGCATGATGAGAGATCTTAGGATAAATCTTTTGTATAGGAAGTTTTTTTTTTTTTTTTTTTTTTTAATTAACCTAAAGGAATGGATGTCTTGAGTACTATTTTGGGGGGATAGGTTTTGGAGTAGAAAAACTCATACCATGTGCCTACTCCATGTAGTTCTCACATTTTTAAAGCAGAAAACTTAGTTTTGCAAGGGGATAAATGTGACTTGCCAGGAGGTTTCACATATTAGAAGAAACAGGACTAGTTGTAGAATTCGTGGGATCCACTGCAAGATGAAAATGCAGGACCTTTTGTTCACAGATTGTTAAGAACTTCAAAGTGACTCATTAGACCAGACCTGGGCCTGTTTATGACCCCTGAGCAGAGTTGCTCTGTCTGACAATTTATAATACGTGCACTGAGAGTTAAGAGGTGAAAAAGAATTGGGTTTTACCACAGGACAAGCCTGGCTTACAGCCATAGGTACCTGAGATTTAATAATTTTGTGATGAACAGCGAGTCATAATAACCTCTCTGAACCTCAATTTCTTTATAATATCTTTATGTATAAAACATAGACACTCCTGTTTAGCTTGCATTATTTTTTGAGTTAGTAAATGATTCATAATAGTTCACTCAGTATGCTTGGCAAGAAGAGAGTGTTCAATAAACCCAAGGCCAAGTTTGAGCAGTGCATTGGGGAGGATGCCACTCTGTGGGACTGTGCTGCTTCCACCAACTGGTTCTTGTTACTGGAACTCAGGGACCTGGGATTGCTCAGGTGTTAAAAACTACCTCTACTGGTCAGACTGGAATACTTTTGGCAAAATTTCCCACAAAGTTCTTGGCAGACATCCATCCTATTCATTACATGTGAGAATACAGCAGTATGCATTTTCTTTAGGTATTTTTAATTCCAGGGCTTTTCCCTATTCCCTTTTGCTCCTAGTGCTGTGACCACCATACTGCCTCTCAGGTTAATGGGTTCTCTTCTGAGGCAATCACATCAGAAGGCATCAGTGGCAACCAACCTCTTAATCCCTTCCCTGCTGGCTGGTTATTCTCCTCTCCCTGGAGGACTAGCAATGGAAGGTGTTTGGGAAAGGCCTGTAATTTGGTGACTGCCTCTTTTATCAGTTTTATTTTGGGGTTATTGAGGAACCTGGCCTTTTCAATTTGTGGTACTCCCACCTAACTTAAATTGTCAGCTACTGGCAGAACTTTCTCTTAACAAATGAATATTTCCCTCCTTCTGTCCTTGCACTTTTAATAGCTCCAGACTAATTTCACCTTTCTCTTCCAGACCCTGCTGGAAGGAGCAAGGAGGACCCCCACACACCTGCTCTAATGGATGCATCTTAAGTGCCATCCCACATCTTCCAGATCCCCAACTTCTAGATCAGCCTTAGCTACCTCCATGGGCAACCAGTCATATGCCAAAAGTCTCTGACTCCTCCTGACACTCTTTTGGCTTGAAATGTCACACTGTACAGCATGGCATGTGACTTCCTGGGTGACAGGACGTATTTAAGAAAAACAGAGAAGTTAACATTTCCTGATGAACAGGAAGCAGGGGAGAGAAAGTACATAGATTTCCTCTCCTTCTTCCAACTGGCATCACAGAGCCACAGTATTGTCATGCAGTCTGACTGCTGAGGAAGTCCCCATAGCTTAGAAGATATAACAGCCTAGATACCAGCTGTGCACCTGTGACTGTTGATACTGCAGACATCACCAGGGTCATTGAGTGCCCTCTGTCACTTCCCAGTTTACCCCTCTCTTCTCTTTGTCATCACTCAGCTCCAGAAGCCCAACTTTTGAAATACAGCAGCAGCACCTGATTGCTGTCCAATTTAATTTCTAGGAAAGGTGAGACAATACCCAAACATTGTGACATTTTTTTACCTTTTCCCATGAAATTAAAAAATTTATTTGATAACTGGTTTGCAGCCCAATGTGTAATAGTCTGAAGTTCGATGAGATGGCTTTCCAGAGCATAGCAGGAATCATCAGCTGTCTAACCATTAAAACCTGGGTTCCCCACTTCCCAAAGTTTCAGTAAGTTTCTTTAGTCATAGGGCTGGCTGCATAATTTACAGGACTCCCTTGCTCAGAAAACAGGAAAAACCACTGTTAAAAGTACTAAAATATAAGACTTTTGCCTTTCTTCCATAGTCTTTATCTTATGCAATGTTGGTTTTAAGTGCAAATACAGGAGCACTTTGTTTTGGGGAATCAGTGTAATTACAGTTTGGATTTCACTACTTGACATGTTTTGGTGTTTTCTTCCTACCAGAGCAATGGAAATGAGCATCACAATTTAGCTCTATCTACCAATACTCTGACCCTTTGCCTTACTGATGAATGAAGAAGGGCTGGTAGGAAGGGGAGTCATGATATATTTTCTATATTTTCTCATCTTATGTGTCAGTTTTTCCAGGCTGACTTACTGAAATGCCTTAGATTGGATCTGGGTGGATAATCTGTGTCCTTACAATTCTGGAGACTGGAAGTGTGAGATCAGAGTGCCAACATGGTTGAGTTTTGGCAAAGGCACTTTTCCTGGCTGCAAAATGGTGCTTCTCACTATGTGCTTACATGGTTGAGAGAAAGAAAGGATGTTCTCTTTTGTGCTTTTATAAAGTCACAGTCCTATAGATTACTCTTCTCTTTCCATGACCTCAGTTCACCTTCATTACCTCTTAAAGACCCTTTCCCTAGACATAGTCACACAGAGGGTTATGGTGTTGATGTATGAATTTTGGGGGAGGGGAGCACAATTCAGTTCATAGTGTTCTAGGTCACCATTATTAGCATAGGTGGTTAGCTTTCATGGGGAAGCAATGGGAATAAGCAAGGATCTGGTAGAATTCTGTGGTCATTCATTTTTCACAGAATGGCATTTCCTTCTGCATTCAAAGCAAATTCTAGTTCAAATAGGAAGAGTGGTCTTGTGGGGCTGTCAGTGCCTCTCCCTGTCTCTGCAGTCTGAGATACAGTGCCTCTACCTTGAGCAGTTTTTATACCTCCCTGGGCATCTATACATTATGAGTCCTTGACATCCTGTGCTTATGGAACATCACAAGCACTACCAGGTAAGCAGCAGACGTGCGAACGGTATCTGTCTCCTCTGCTTGTGTACATTCTTCATTGCCCCTTCGACTCACTTACAAAGCCTAAACCTAAATATGAAGTTATTTAAAATTTAAAGGCAGGAAGAGCAAAACCTTAAACCAAGTATGGAACACTTTGTATCCACCATGAAGACAGTCCTGATTGGCCAAATTCAACAAAGAAAAATTTAGGTTCTCTTACATGCTGCACCATATTTTTGGTACCAGCTGTGTTTGATTGTATATAAAATTTTTAAAAATTACCTGCACACAGAGTGTATTCTTCTTCTGTAACAGAAAGATGAGCAGTTCAGTCTAGGCATAATGGCACCACAAAATCATCATGAAATCAATATATTTCTGTCACCTTACACTGCAATTTCAAAACTGTGGCTTTCAATTCATAGTGGTAAGATGGTTCTTGCCCTTTTGGAAGTAAAATGGCAAGCCAGGTAGGAAGAAAGGAGAAAGAGAGGTGGGTGGGAGCCACAAGGGTTAAGAAGTCAGCTATCTGCTCTGTTCCTAAAAGAACTTTATTTTATGATATTCTTAATTTTTGGAAGTATCAACTAGCAACTTCTGTTTCCTTCTCAATGGTTATGATTCTATTACCAAACCACAGTAAACTGCAAGGGAAGATGGGCGATTTGGTATTTTTATCAGAGCTCTTCAAATATAATGAGTTCTACTAGCAATGAAGAAGGGTAGATTGGATAATTTGTAGGATTCAAGTAGTACCTGTCTATCAAACTGATCCCAAAATTTAGTAGCAAGCAACAACTCTTTCATGATGATCATGGAATCTGTGGGTCTACTTGCTTGCTGCCACACTCTCTGGAAATGAGTGTCTGTGGTGATGAGGAAGGGATCTGCACTAGGCTGAGATGCATTAAAAGGAAAAGAAATTGTAGAATTTGACCTGTAAGTCTTAGATAGTATCTCCTCCAACTTCTCCTTTATCAGTTGGAGAAATAGAGACTCAAAGAAACCAAGAAGCAGAAGGATGGAGCAGAAAGAAAACTGAGTCAAAAAAAAAAAAAAGGAATTTAAATAGCAGTGGTGACAGTAAGGACCTCTATGACCTAAGTGAGTAGCTTTGATACCAGCACTGTTCCCTTGGAACCTGGTTGTCCTAGGCTTTGTAGACTTTCTCAGAGAAAAAAGATGACCTCCAGAATCTTAGGCAAAATTTCTGAGATTCTTGGACTTTTTAATTTAAATATAGGTGCTGGTTAAACTTCCCTGGCCTGTTGCTACAGTCCTTGGTCTAGCCTCTCTGATTCTGCAAACAACCACATCTCCCCCTAATACATGGGTACAATTAGAGCTAAGCAGAGAGAGCTTGCAGATTCAATGCTCATTCCTGGTCTGGGAGGGGTTCTGTGGATGTTCTTATTTGGTGATTCTTGGATGTTGATACACATGGGTCAGTTAACATTTCAAAGATTCTATCTGGATTCTTAGCTTTAAAATGATAAGTTTTTCTCCAACATGTACCTCTAATAGATTTGGTCTACATAACAAAAATAGGAAGGGAAAAATTAGACTTACTGATATTATAAATATTGGAGCTTCACAGGAACTGAAAGCTAGAGTAAAGATATCTCCATGGCAGGAGGCAAAGGTAGAGACACAGCAGGCTGATCACAGGGTGATTACATCTCTCTGTCCTGTGAATCTGACAATGGCTGCCACTCACCCCAGTCATGGTACATCCTCAGGGTTCTAAATCTCTCCTGAATGTGTAACCTCTTGAAACTTCCATTTCTTCATCTACCAGATGCTGGCTACATCCTTTCTGGCCCTTAAGGCTATTAGAGGGATCAAATTAAACAGTGACTTCATACAAATTGAAAGTGCTATTAAAATATTAGGTAGTTTACTCTCTTGTTAGTGGTGCAGTTTGGACTAGAACTGGTGATCTCTGATAGATAATTTTGGTCTTTTTCTCAAATCTCTGGGGAGAAAGTAATGCATATCTGTAGGAAGTAATGCATACTGGAGACAAATGGAAGTCAGCAGTAGTGATATAGCACTTTTCTTGGCAAAAGAAATTTTAGCACATGGTGTTACTCAAGTCATTGTTTAGGGCTTAGAAATGACATGATTTTACAATCTGGACAGGAAAGAACACCAATTAAACTGAGTTGTTTCTTTGGATTAGAGAGTTTAACAAAGTTGATTTACTTCTCCTCTTTTTCCTACTTGAGGGTGAGGGAGAAGAGGCCATGGAGCAACTTAAAATCTGGGAATGAATTCTCATCAATATGGCTCAAAGATTTCTTGAGATCAGGGAGCAACATCAGCCTGCAGGAGAAAACAAGAGTCTAGGAAATTAGTCTCTTTGATAATGCTTTGTCATAAATAATATTTCTCCTACCATCTTTCACATAGTATCATATTTCATTTTTCTGCTTCAACTTCTAATTCTTTAGAGAGGACTTTGGATAGAACCCAGGACTCACTCATCCTCATTACTGTTATCACTGAGGATAAAGAAATCTATCAATTTCACTTTTTCCTGCTGCCTAAATAATAACTCAAGCTCTGTCTTGGTCATATACTTTAAGGAACAGTATAATGACATTGCTTGGAATTCCACATATTCACTTATTTCAAAGCCACAGCTCCTGGTTCGGATTGAGTAGATCAAATTGTACTCAAAAAAGTTCTGAGAACAAGTACAATGTTTTTAGGAGCCAGGGAGTCTTATCTTTCAAAAGTGAATCTCAAAGTTTTATTGCTTGTTGAGTTCCAATTTACTTCTAAAGAAAAACAGGGAGATTTTTGAATGGTGTTTATGAATGCTATTCTGTCTTATAAAAGAATCTACAGCTGTTAAATAATTACCTGTGTCATGCCAACAATCAAACTGCCCCATGTGTTTCATATGGAAAATTAAGGGAGCACAATTCCCATGCATCACAACCCTGATCTTCAAGTCTACAAATTCATTCAGTATACTGACATTGAGTACCTTTCTCATACATAACACCAGGTCATTCTGAGTATAGAAAATCAATAAGAGTATCTTTGCTGTTGAGTATGTCTAGGTAAGCAAGTATTGATTCCCTTCTCCTCTTTATAATTTATATGTGTGTTTATGTATGTATAAATGTATGTATGTGAATGTATATACACATATTTACACATATATGTAAATGTATATGTATGTATGTGTATATGTATATACACATTTACACATACACACTTTATATTCTCAGAAGTCTCATGTTAAGATTTGTCTGTGTTCTTTAAACCATATATCCAGACAGAATAATGCTTATCATATCATTTTACTATATATTTATTGAATCCAGAAGACTGCCATGAAAAATTTAGTCCACAGAACAGTATGTAGTACATGTCATTAGAGATGTATATTCAAAGACCAGTGGAGGCACAGAGAGAGAGAGAGACAGAGAGAGTTTGGAGACAGAGGAAGTAACACTTGAGACTAGTCTTGAAAGCTGAGAGGTGTTTCCAGGGTAAAGTCTTCAGGGAGTGAGGAGCCCATGTAAAAACAGAGATGTGAGAGAGAATGGTGTTGGGCACCACTAGCCCATGTGGCTGTGACAGGGTCATGGGAGGAGCTGATGCTAGGCCAGTAGGCTGGGGAAGTTTGCGAGGGGGAGGTTGAGTCTATGTTAGGCTATCTCTGTCTTATTTGGCCCATTCATATCTTCTTGGTTGGTGGGCAATTGAGGAATTATTACCATCATGTTCAAGCTCCTCTTCCAGTATTGTAACTCAAGTTAGACATGGCTGTAAATTATTGGTGTGTTTGAAATTCTAGAGGGAACCCAGCTCTCATTCTCTGGTCTATGCCCAATACTGCAGAAACTCATTCTTCACATGCTCTTCAAGGTTGTTTTCATTTGCTCATGAGCACTGATTTATCAGATGTCATATTTCTACATAAAAAAAATTTATCCTATAAATTGAAGTATCACTTCAAGAACATAGTAGTATGCTTTCCATGTTCTTTATTTATGGCTTTTTCTAATTAATGATTGCATGTCAAAATAAAAGTTGTTGAAATAGTGATTAAAATAACTTGAAGAAACAGGTTGAAGATATAGAGATATTTTTCAAATGGAATTGCCATTCTCCTTTCAAATGGAATTACTATTCTTCTGTCTCATACTGAAATTATACCTTAATGCCTGCTTGCCTGAATGCAGATACTGCTGACATGGCCACAGTATCTTCAGTAAAATATATGTGTCTCTTTATGCATGTCTGTTTAATCTTTTCTAAACACCTCAGTCATTTTAGATACTGATATCCAAATTCAGTGGTGTATATTTCTCCTCCCATTGTGTAAAAGAAGCACAGTCAAGTGATGCAAACATGAGTTCAGTCACATTGGCTTATTGTTCTTCTGTGACACCTTTGTTGCAGAAAAATGGTGAAGGCGATGAAGTCTTAACTCACATCTCTATGGAGTCCATATTCTGTTGGCAGCTGGAGGCTGCTGTCTGTGAGTCTATGAGACATGTAGATCACAGCCCTTGGGCTTATATAATATACAAAAGACAAAATATATAGTGGCAATATGTAATATTTAGTATGTGATATGTGATATATAATATTTGTTATCTCATTTAATCAAGTTATATACTGTGTTATGTATTATTAGTATATAAATTATTTATCTTTCCTTTTGTCAACTTGTTAGTGTTGCTGCTAACTCAAGATTTGATGAGTTGAAATTTTGGCTATCCTTGACCATATTTAGTTTTGATCCTAATTTTTGGGGGTGGGAATGTACCAGGGATTAAACTCCAGGGCTCTCAACCACTGAGCCACATCTCTGGCCCTACTTTGTATTTTATTTAGAGGCAGGATCTCCCTGAGTTACTTAGAGTTTCACTTTTGTTGACGCTCACATTGAACTTGCTATCCTCCTGTCTCAGCTTCCCTAGCTAATGGGATTAGAGGCATGCACCACTCTGCTTGACTGATTCTAATTTCTTTTAACAAAAGATTTATTTTGAAATGTTATCCCATTATGTATGTTTTTTTAATTTTTTTATTTTTACACACTGCATTTTGATCCATTGTACACAAATGGGTACATTATTTTATTTCTATGTTTGTATATGATGTAGGTTTATACCATTCATGTAATTATACATGTACATAGGGTAATGATTTCTTAATGACTTAAGAATGACTTAAGAATGTGCACTTCTCCTTCTATGCCATGCCCCACTCTACAACAAAGTGAGGTGGTCAGGTATTTTCTCCATGTGTGCACATGCTTGCTATGAACTTTCTCCAATGCTGTTTATTGAGTACATCTTGAGTAAAGACAAAATTTATCTGAAAAATGTGTAATAGAAGTTTGTTTAGGGTGAATTAGTCTCTGTTAAGTGGTGATAATCATAATACCTGTCTTATAGGATTGCTATAAAAATTAATTGACATTTTTATAATGTGCTTATTCTGTGTCTGGAACATGGTAGGTGATCAATACATATTAGCTGTTGTTATTATCATCTATTTTGATGTTCGGTATGTTGTTGCTGTCTCATTTTCTGACACCAGGGATTAGATCACATATTATAAAACAAAAGGAGGTTGAATGCAGTCTGGTGATCACGAAGGCTGGTTAATTCCTGGACATGGCAGCCACACTTACTATTGGACCATCTCTGAGGTGGTGAACATGCTATTTCTAAATCCATTGTTTTTATTCCATGTAATGGCTATGTCATTTTACCATTGGCTTTGGTTTGTAAAACTAACGCCTTTATATCTCCTGAATTCCTTATAAGAAGCTAGCCTGTGGAAGCTAGGTGGAAGTCAAGTAGATGTCAACAGGTTGGAGTGTAGCTTGGCTGTGAACTCAGTCAAGACTTAAGAAAGTCTAGATGCTCACAAAGTTAATGTAGAACAGAATCTAGCAAGCAGCATAAATCCATCTGGCATTTGTTTCTCCTCCACCCAAGGTATTCCTGCCTCACAAAAGGGAAGAGGCTAAAGAGTTTAAACTAGAGCTCCATCTCTCTCCTACTCCCCCTTCTTAACTACACAGATCCCACTGTCTTTACAGCATTCCCCTCACAGAATCTGACATGGGAAGACCCATAAACACCCATAAACTTGGTGTTTCCTTTCCCTTACAGAAGACAACTTCTCCTCTTTAGGCTCAGGCTTAGACTGAAAATCAAAACCCAAATGATCAAGAACTCTTGTCATCACTTGAACCTCTGGTTCTTTTCTTTCCATTGTTTTTCAGTTTAGAAAAATTGGAATTCTCTCCTCCATCATTCTTCCTGGGCTACTTTTTGTGAAGCCTGCTAGCAGTGGGTTCACCAAGCTTGGCTTTCCATTCTATTATTTCACTAAAGCTATTAAGTACTTATGTCTCCTGCATCTACAGGAGGAATCTGTAGCCCATTCTGGTGTCCCATTCTTAAAGTCTAAAGCCTGCAAGGGGTCAATGTTTTTAAGAGGAAATTTGAAACTCAGTGACACAATGTTTATACAATACTACCTCTATTAAATATGATTTAAGAAAACTCAAATAAGATTCAATTTTATACTGTTTTTTGTCTCATTCTCATCCAAGACTATGATTTCCCATGTGAGAATGTAGAGATCTACATTGTTCCTTGTTATGATTGTGGAGTATTTTATGAATTAAAGACCCCAATTAGTTGGACCATAACAGACATTTGATTCAAACTGAATCTTAAAGAGAACATGTGTGGAAGACTGAATTAATGATTCATATTAAGGACAGACAAAAACAAGGGAAACAAAGTTGCAAAGATCACATTGGCAAAACTGTGAAGAAACAGTGAAAAGTGCTACAGAAAACAGAGGGCTTCATTCATCCATATCTAACTCCTGGAGAACAAGGAAGGGATGGACTTGATCCTGTGTAGATGGTGTATAATTGATCAGCAAAAGGAAGAAGGATAAGGTCTATTTTGCTTCCACAGCCTACATTAAAGACACTATATCTGTGTTGGAAGAGACAAAAAGCATGGCTATTAATCTGATTTTTCTTTTTTTCTTTTTCTTTCCCTTCAGTACCAAGTACCAGAAATTGAAGCCAGGAGTACTTAACCACTGAGCCACATTCCCAGTCTTTTTGTTTTTTTATTTGGAAACAGGGTCTCATTAACTTACTTAGGGCCTAGCTAAATTGCTAAGACTGATTCAAACTTGCTATCCTTCTGCCTCAGCATCCTGAGCTGCTGGAACATCCCAATCTGAAATTTAATAGTGGTAAACAAGTAGAACAGTATCTGTAACATAATACATGCTAGATAAATATTTAAAATTTTTGCATTATTTATAGAATTTCTGGGAACAAGAAGATGCTGGAAGATTTAAATGGGAAAAAATCACTGGTTTTCAAAAAGGGGAATGAGATAAATTCTGAAAAGTACACATCAATAAAGATGATATCAATCCCTGGTCAAATTTAGGAAGAAAATATTTAAAGATGGATTGTGAACCCTCTGGAGAGATGGAATTATTAAAAATAATGTGTCTTGAATAACAAAGTTAGCTTGACTGATCTAATTTTGTTTGGATTTTGTCTTTGAATGATTCAATTAGAGAAATTGACTTAGTTGAGGAATATCTAGATTTTGGTGTAGTCTTGAACAGATTGCTGACAAACTGTGCTTTCTCATGCATTGGGCACACACAGAGCTCTCTCTTCTTCTCCTAACCCACCAATGGTTGCCAGCTCATCCAAGGCAGGGCAATATTTGGCAAATATTAACCAACATTTCCTCTTTTCATTTTCAAACATGATCCTCCTTGAGTCAGCTAGGCAATCTGCAAATATTACTTTAGATAAGTGATGACAGCAAAAAAGCAGCAAAAAAAGTAGTCTGAGTTGGCTTTGGATTTCAAAACTCTGAAGTCTTTAGGTAAGCAGATAGGACTCTTGGTGAGACAAAAGTTTTGGAAGAAAACTTTAATGTATAAAAATAAAACCTTCATTAATTCAGAGTATCCAATGAAGAGCAGAGAGCTGTGGTGAGGGGGTTGGAGTAGCAAGCCACACAAAACACCTGTGGTGCTCCTTGACCTTCTCCCTGACCTTCCTGATTATTCTTCTACAGCAGAAATGTCCTGGTAGCCCCACATGGATGATATGTCACATGTGCCTCACCAATGAGGACATTTTTCCTTTATAGGTCACCCTTATTGTCAGGACTGCAGCCAAAGTTTCTACTTATTCACAATCATGAGACTGCAACCCCCCCCCAAAAAAAAAAAAAAACAATGGAGAAGAGAGGAAAGGAAAATGCCTTATACTGTTTTTGAGTTTTCATCAACTGCTCTGTGTAGAATCCAGTGCTCCTTCTTGAGTTTGTGAGACTTCAGGTCCAGCTGTGTCTCAGCACCCATCACAAAAATTGATGTTTATTGCTTACATGGACATTTCTCTATCAGACTGTGAGCCTCTTGAGCACAGAGAAAAGGCTCTAGATGTTTGTATTTACTGACATATAGTAGAGACAGGAAGTGTTTAATGCACGGAAGTGAAGCTGGTGTAATGTGTGAGTTTACCTGGAAATGCATTCAGAGAATATTGGCCAATGTATTCATATTAGCTTTGAACTAAGTGATATTTTTATCTACGTATTTTCTTACTGGTGCATTATAATAAAGCATGAGAGTAGGATTTGTTATATTTTCACATGTGTGCACAAAATAATATAATTTGTATAATTTTGTTTCCTAATACTTTCCCTTTTCTTGTGCTCCCTCAGTCCCCTTCATCTAAGAGATATTTCTAGCCTCCACTTTCCTGTTCCCATTGGACTTGAAGGAGGGCATTGATCACATTTGGGCATGATAGGAGGCTAGAAGGGAAATTCAGTACAGTGAATGAGAATCAGAATCTAAAAGAGATGAACATATTGAAATGATGAAACAAAGAATATAATATCATTTGGAGTAAACACAAAATACTACTTAGGATTTTTTGAAAAATAAATTGCATTATGAAGTAGGGGAAAATATTGTTTTAAAATAAAATATTTGTTAGAGCCATTGGTTGAGCTTTAGTTGATAAGCTATTATAATATGAACCAAAGTATAATGCAGTCTTTAATCAGTTTTTTCCATTATTTGTGTAAATAAGAAGAGGCACAGGAAGGCAAGGGTTCAACCACATGTATCACTGATATGATCATTGCTAAGTATTGGTTACACTGCCACAATTGCACGCACACACACACACACACACACACACACACACACACACATACACACACATGTGTGTGCACAATGCCAGGGATTGAACCCACGAGTGTTTACCACAGAATCACATTCTAAGCCTTACTTTTTTATTTTTTTATTTTGAGACAGGATCTTGCTAAGTTGCTCAGGGCCTTTCTAAATTGCTGAGGCTGCATTTGAACTTGTGATCTTGCCTCAGCCTCCAGAGCTGCTGGAATTATGGGTATGTGCCACACATAAGCCCTCATGTTTTAAAAGGGTTGTTCTAGATAAATTAAAAGAAAGTGTTTGTGAAAGCTACATTTAAATGAGAAATTGAGAGGAGATAAGGACTGGATCACAGGAGAGATGTCCTCTTGAGGGCAGAGTCAATGTTTGGTTTCTTTAATGCCTGTCATACTAAGGGATACTTCATGTTTTGTGATCCCATAAGTGAAAGTTATAAACAAGCAGATGCTGCATTACTCTTCAGAAGACATTTTCTACAATTAGGTGTTTTCATCAATGAAATGAAAGTGACAGCTTTAGGGGAGATTCTGCTTAATTTCTTTTGAAGAGTTTATTTTAAATCAAGAGTAGGATTATCACCATAGGGAACTCCTGATTTTTAAGGTGATGGGATTCAGGAGATCTAAAATGTCTGCAATTGAAAGACAAGACATGCTTCTAAGTTTCATACTCTGGCTTAGCTGGAGAGTAGTCTGATATAGATGGGCATGAAGAACCTTTTGACCAAGTGGCAGAAATGATGGAGATAACTGATTAACTCAGAAAGGAGATGCCCAGGCTTCCCTTGCCCCTCACTCTGTATGCAGCACACACAGAAGGGAAGGATCTGTGCTGTCAGACAGTAATTCATCTGAAAGAGAAGGAAATACTTCTCTGTGGTGTGACCTGTGAGGAAGAGTAATGATGTTCTGATATTGTGCCATGACTCTGGACTTGGAGAAATAACTGGACTTGCTCAATGGAAAGGTTTGGGGTGGGGGATCTGGATGATAAAGAGGTAAGTGTGGGTTCTGTCTGGGAGAAAGATGATGTTTTAGCCCCATGGTTCATGGCTCTGAGCCCAGCAGGTGAGTCTGGGAAAATTTATGTTTTCTGACACTATGGCTGTTGCAATAATTCTGAGTTATGCACCATATCCAAGGAGAAGCTCTTGATGTTACAGACAGCTTCATTGCTGTTGTGTCATCCTTCACCTCACAGCGGACCATCTTTCATCATCCAAAGATGAATGAGAAAACTACCCAGGCTTTACATGTTTTCAGTATGATCCTCTCTCTTCTGTCCAGACTAGCTTTGGTTTTTGTGCTTTGCTACTGTCTCTCTGAACTATGGTGCCAAAAGCCCCTGGCATCAACCACTCCTCAAATATCATAGTAAATCATAGACATGAGTACATCCTCAATGGACTCAGCAGGGTGGGAATCTCTGCAGCTCTCAAAGAATGACAGAATGTGCCTTTGCTTGTTCAGGAAGAGGCAGAGGTTCATTGTTGCTTGAATTCATCAAGAACAACTCCATTCTCATTTCAGAGCAGGGAATGAATACAACTTCTTGCAAGAATCAGAATGGGCAGCTAGCAAATCTTAATTTTCTGCCAAGAGAAGGTAAAATCTATCCTGGTGTTAGAGGTAACATGAAATGGGATATGGTTACACAAGCACTAAATTGCCTTTAATGTTCTCCATCTTCAAATTGCAGAGAAGTACAGTCTCTGAATATCTCTCAGTTACAAAATATACTGCTTCCTTAGCAAATTTAAAGATAAAAGGCAGTAAATGAATATATGATATAAAAGCCTTGCACACTTCTTTCTGATATCCTATTCTTGAAAATGTGAGGTGATGCTTACCAAGCTGTGTTGTGGCTGTCTATTCTAGTATCATTGCCAAGGGCCCCATGCATGGGGGAATCTAACCAGATACCCCAGGTCTCCAAGTCACCTCCACAGGGAATCTGACTTCAGTCTCTTCATCTCTGGATTTAGATAAAGTGCTATCTCATGGGCCAATAGGCCTGAGTTTCTGGGGGACTGCATGTGCCTCAGATGATAGAACCCAGAGGTATGGGAAAGCTGTCTCTGGTGACCAGAGATGATAATATTCAAGGAGATAGATTTGTGTATCCTGATTTGCAAGTTACATGATGTATACGTGGATCAAAATATCACATATTATATTATAAATTTGTACAATTTTTATGTACTAATAAAGAAAAATAATCAGGAGTTCTTAAAGGAAGGGTCATTTGATTCCTGGATGAAATACTTGGTGAACTGAAATATCTTCTGGCCCACTTGGGAGAGTGGGAATGAGTTTTCACAAAAACACAAGAACCAGAACCTGGCTTTCCTCAGTGATGCCATTTGTATCACACAGAAACACAGACTTGAAAAGACTAGGATGAAGGTGTGCCCAAGAAGAAACTGAAGCAGTCTCCTCCACATCTTATTCACTTTTCCTTGGAAGGTTCAGGCTACCCAGAGACTGATAGACTTAGCAAAGGTAACCAAACATAATGGAAGGGACTTGTATAGCAATCAAGGCTTGTAAAAGAAAGAATTTCTGCCTAGAATGATCTCTGGAGAGAACTAGATTAGCACTACCCCCAAGAAAATTATGCACTGATGTGAAGACCAACACAGCAAAGGAGGCTGCAAACATTGGGTAGAACCCAAATGAACCAGAGTGAAGTCTGAGACTCATCCTCCCGGGTTACACACGGACCATCATCAAGGAAGAGCCTGCATCCTATCCTCTTCCCTGATCTAAACATCAGAGTCTCTACCTGGAGGGAGAGGCAGCCACACCCATGCTTTCCTCATGCTTTTCCTGTGCTTGGAAACTGGTGCCATAGTTTGAGCTTGTGCTGGGAAAGGGAGAACTTCCAATAGTGCAGTTTTAAGCAGAAAACTGGATTGGGCTATGTTTTAATCATTAAAATCAACCAGGAATTTATAGGATTGGGAAAAACATTGTTTAGGTATAGAAAAATAATTTAACATAGCAGGGTAGAAAACCAGTGACTGAAAGTGGTACAGTTATTTCCAAAAGGATGTTAAAGGCAAGACTAGAAGTGGCAATCCCTTCCTACCTGAATCAAAACGAGAGGACCCAGTTCCAAGATCTCAACCTAATTGTACCTGAGACTCAGAAACTTCCTCCAGTGATTGCCTAGGCCAAAGAATAATACAAACAGAGCATTGTATATGCCACAGTTAGCCACTTTGAAATCCAGTCCATTGCATAAGTTAGAAGGCAGGAATCTAGTGTCTCTGTACTAATTATGTGATGTGAGAAATTCTATTCTCTAAAGTGCTCACTCAAACCAATGTTTGCTTTACAGTTTAGGACAGAGGGCAGGTGCTCTGATATGTTCAGGATTAGAATCTCTGTTGAATCATGGCCATTTTATGATGTGGGTGCTGTGACTCTCATTTTCAACAGGAAATAACATTTAACACCACAGCTAATGGGTAGTACATTTATGGATAGCACCTGACTCCACTGCACTTAAGCATCCTGCTTTTTCTGTCATACCCATATCATCTGGTCATCTTTACTTACAATCCAGGACCCTTTTTCTTCTTTTCTCAGGATGTATTTTCTGAGCCTTATTTGCATGATTCTATGAGGACTGCTCTTGACTTTCTGCATGACATATACTCACTGTGTCAAAGATTATATTGCCAAGTATCAGAGTTTACTGTTCCATCTGGCCATTATTCCATCTGCATACGATCATAATGTGTATGGTTCTTTTTTGTTAGAGGATTTTTGTTTAATGGTTTGATGTTATACTGAATTGCATTTGATATGTTGGATAATTTCCTTAATTTGTCTATGCTGTCTGTGAAGATTGTGTATTTATAAATTCACGCAATTTTGATTTTTGACTCATAAATTTGGAGCAGATGTACCTGGGGCTCAATAATGCAATGGCTGCTCATCAGTTTCATATTTTGTTCATTTATTAATGGGAGGATTACTAGGGAATCCCAATTATTTTCTTCTGGTCCCTGAAGAAATTATTTGATAATAATAGTAAAACATTTTAACTCTTAGGTTATACTTTTCAGGTTTTGTGGGAGCTTAGTGAAAACACTTTCTTTTAAATAATCTGTTCAGTTCTCTTTAATAATCATCATAATATCATAATTAGATGTTAAGAATTTGGGAGCTAAAAACATGATCTCCATGTTAAATAAGTTTTTAAGAACCACAGCTCAATAAATATCTTACTGGCATGTGTGTCAGTTGGGTGGAGTCACCAGAGTCAGATTAAATGTGGGGCCAGAGGGGACACATAGGAAATATTTGGGTATGACTGTAGTAAATGAAATGAAACTGGAAAATTAGCAAAAGTAATTTGGCCTTTTATTTGATTGTCCTAAAAGAGTGATCACTGGCAAGGTCCCTTACAAAGTCAGGCACCCAATGATCACATGTCAATGATACACCATCTGTATGGCAGTCTCTATAATCAAACATGATGAATCCTGGAAACTTTCATAGTGCTCTCAGGCTTACTGGGGTAAAGGATATATCATTTATTTACTTAAACACAGTGATAATAAGGGTGATAATAATATACAAAGTATACCATAATAACGAAAAAGAGGGAGAATAAATTAAGCCAGAATTAGTTTTTGTAAAATGTTTAACTGATCTTAATTGCTCAGAGAACTGCTTGCATAACAGTTCTCTTTTACATACTCTCTTTTTAGAGTATGTTTCAATTTGCCCTCCCATAACAGGTATCTGGATTGTGATCGTTACACAAAAGTTTGCTTAGAAAAATGTTGAAAGTAGCAGCATAGAAAATGTGATTTTTCTCACTATCACAGAGCACTGTAGGAAAGAAGACAGGAGCAGACTCCTGGCTCAGATGGCCTTTGTGGAGTCCCCTGTTGTCTTCAGGTTTTTTTTTTTCTGGGACAGAGGGACTAAAGGGCTCATAAATTCTTGGGCAGCTACTAGTGAGCCTAATTGCTAATGGCTTACTGGAAGGTGAGAAGCACAGGTGTTGGAGTTCAAGACCCATCCTGACTCTCAGAAAAAGAACACTGAATGGAGAGATGAGTCTTTGAGTCTAGGCTGGTCTTCTCCATTAGTTCATTTTATGATCTTAAGTAACCTATTTAACATATCTGTGCTTCCAATTACTAGATGATTTTTCAAGCTTCTTCAAAGTTTCATAACTCTGGGATATGGTCTACAAGTCATTCAACAAGCATTGACAGAATACCTATTGTGTTTGAGACAGTGGGTTCTCTTACTAGTGCTTGCTTCAGTATTGCAGCAGGGACATCAGTCTTTAGTTTTCTTTCTTTGATCCTTAAAATTCTTTCTTCATGAGGCTAGAGGGCTATGTTTTTGTACATAGGTCTAGACAGATTATCTGTATTTCAGAAGCTGATCTTGGCCACGCCTTTCCTGTTTTGCTGATTCTTTCCCCCTCTTCTGGGTACTAACTGCATGTGTAATGTGTAGAATAGCTTCTCTCCAATAAAGGAACAAAATTTCCTTTTACTGAGGGTCACTGCATGGTGACCCATGAACATCTTGAAAATGGGAAACAGAGTTCCCTTTGGGATAATTTGCCACATCACAGACTGTTGGTTTTCATGCATATAAATTTTATGACTGTCCTGTTTAACATCACCGATAATCTCAGAAAGGAAGTTAGTCCCTATTCCCAAGAAAGTTGCCATTTATATGTGCCTTATGTTTTGAGGTTTCTCATGGAGTTTTTATTTCATGTGGTGTGTGCCTATATCTCATAAAAATTCAAAATATTTCAGAAATATCTATTTTTACATCTAAACTACTTCTCTGAGACTTTCTTAAACAACTGCTATAGCTTTGGGGACAGAACTAGGATTTTAACTAAGACATGCTTATGCTATGGTTCAGACAACCAATTGCAGGCTTTTGGTGTTGAAAAACTTTTGATCAAGGGAAATGAAGTGTAAAGTTGTAGTTACCTCAAAAGAGGCATGACTGGGATACTACTGCTGTTCAGGAATAATGTATATTTTGCAGGAATCAGGGTTGACCCCAAGGAAGTCATGTCATTTGAAGGAGGTTTGAGTAGATTGATAGTAGCAAATTGGCTAGCACCAGTCTTCTGCCTGGTTGTTCAGACACATTATCTTTTTCTTGGTCACAGATAAGCTCTCCCACATCCCAGGGGGCTGGAGGGGGATGGGGGAATGGGGAAGTTCTTTTGACTTTGCCTTGTCTATCCTGGAGTTTGGTGGTTTGTGTGGGGACTGATGTGACTCTATTTCTTCATGGGAAGGATCTAAGGCAACATGAAGGAGTGAATATATGAATAGGATTATCTTCTTATGTATGTATTCAAATCTAACACAATTATATTTGTTTATCATGTATAACATATTTTGTGAAATATGTGCACATTACATGATGGCCAAATCAAGCTAATTAACATATGTAGTTCCTCACACACTGTTCATTTCATTTTTTTTTGTTGTGAAAACTCTTCAAATCTCTCTCAGAAATTTACAAGAATGCTCTTAATTGTTAGTAACTGTAGGTAAAATATTTCACATAGGTTCCCTGAACTTCTCCTACTAAATATAATTTTGTATCCTTTGATCACTCTCCTAACTGCCAACATATGTGATCATAATTTATTTAAATCCTATGAAGTCATTTCTATTATTATCCTTGTTTGATAAGTGAGAAAAAGAGATATTAAAAAATAAATGCTACACAATTCACTGGGAACAGAACCAGGATCAGGCTAAGGTATGTTTATGCTGTGATTTGGATAAGTGTCTCTCAAAGGATCATATGTTAAAGGTTTGTTCCTCACACATGACACTATTAGGAAATGATGGAACCCTGAAGAGGTGGGGTCTAGTGAATCTTCTGGTCATTGAGAGCATGTCATGAAAGATCATTATAGAACCCCAGCCCCATCCTCCTCCTCTCTCCCACATCTGGTCATGAGGTGACAGAATTCTCTTCCATATGCTATCACCAGGATATGCTGACTTGCCACATGCCCCCAAACAATGGACCAGTCAACCATGAACTGAAATCTCCAAAAATGTTAGTCAAAATAAATCTTTTCCTTTTCAAAATTGACTCTCTCAGATAGTTTGTTACAGTAATAGAAAGGTGATTATCACAATTTTGTCTCAAATCCTGTGTTTAAATTTACTACTTTATTTTCTGACTTGATGAAACTGAATGTATACAGACACATTTGGTTGGGAAAAAAAGTATTTGAGATATTTAGGGCAACAAAAGCAAGACCCAGAAACTTGGCATGAGTCAGTAGAGAGAAGAAAAGGCAAATTTGGAAATGCTACTTGGTGCCACATTGTACAAAGCCCTGAATGCTAGCCTTAGAATGGCGAGTCTTACCTTGAACAATGGAAAGGATTTTTGGTAATTAGGGCTAATGAGGAATTGGGAGCTAGTTTATAATATGATGGCAACTAAGAGGTCAATCACAGGTGAAGCACTTTAATCTAGGACAGCCACAACAGGATTTAAACTGCAGAAGTGACCAGTATGCACCATGAGCCACCAAGGTGGAAAGATGAGGCCAAGAAACACAGAGACCAGGGCTGGGGATATAGCTCAGTTGGTAGAGTGCTTGGCTTGCAAGCACAAGGCCCTGAGTTCGATCCTCAGTACCGCAAAAAAAACAAAACAAAAAAAAAACAAAACACAGAGACCAGACACAAGCTCCTTAGGAGAGGAGCCACCTAGAGAGGTGAACATCATGATTTTGCTCACACTAATGGAGAAATACACATGGACATTTCCAAGAGGCATTTGGAAGATTGTGTTTCTCAATCTCCCATCTGATTGAAAGGAGAGGGATGCTGAACCACTAATTATGAGTAAATAAAGTTAAGGGGGAAATCAAATTGACACATTAGTTTTTTCTAGAACAGACAGGGTTCTTGGTGCTTTACTATAATAATTCTATGAATTAAGTAGTGCCAGCTCCATTTTAAAGGTTAAGAAATGGCTTAAGGGAAGTTATGATTTACTCAAAGTGAAACTATTAGTAAGTAGTAGAGCCAAGATTCAAACTTAGGTCTACTGCATGGAGGAGCCTGAAATCATTAGACTTTGAAATTATGATCCATTCATTAGCTTTTTATTTATCAGGTATCTATTTCAAAAATTGTATTTTTTCCATCTCCATGAAAAATTGTGTGGAAAAAGCAGCATCCCAGTATTATCCTATTTATGTATATTTAAAAAAACATATTGCTGTGTAATTTCTATAAATATATATTAAACTGTATGGAAATACACAGTAAATTGGTGAATGTGGTTACATTTGAGGAAGGAATCAGGATGGGCAAAGAAGTGAGAGACAGTTTATATCTACTGCTTTAATAGGTTATATAGAGAATATGTTCATGTATTATTTGTGTAATTAAAATTTAAATTTAAAATGAAAATTTCTGACCACAAAATGGCTTCCAATACAGACATGAGTATAACATAAGAGTTTATATTAAGCAGATAGGAAAACAGAATTCATATGTGAACATTTTTGAGAATAACTTTTAAGAGAGACACATTTTTCTTTCATGACTGGTTGCTGGTCTATGTTGCAGAAGGTCAGGAAATCTTGCATTAACACCTCCATGAGTAACAAGCAGCAGGAAGACCTTGTTTTTCTGAGGGATGTGGCAAGTCCCAGGTGACAAACCTAGGAGACAGAACACACCTTGTTCATGCTTCTGGTTGAAACCACTAAAATCAGCCTCCTTCTCTCATCCACAACTTACTAGTACCTCCTCTCATCACCCTCAGCCCTACTGGCCCCACCCAATCAATCAAACCTCCAGTCATAATTGACTTTTGCCAGGTATTGTTATTCAGGCCCTGTGAATTTTTAAATATGCTATTTCTTTACAGTATTTACCCTGAGCTACTTACCTCTCCTTATCCTGAAGTTCTAGCTTAAATTCCACTTCCACCAAAAAGTCATTTCTATCCCACAATCCCACAAACTTGACTGGTTGTTCCTTTATGTGCCCCCTCAGCCTTCTAAATTCCATGACAAGGCATTCTCTTCTCTCATCTAGGGCAGCTCTCTATCCTGGTTGGACATAAAAATCGCTATTAAAAATATAAATATCTGGGCTCACTGCAGACCTATTGCATCTGAATGATCAGAATTGTAAGAAGGTCTGAGAGCTGTGGCACCTGCTGGTAATCCCAGTGGCTCAGGGAGGCAGAGGCAGGGAGGATCATGACTTCAAAGCCAGCCTCAGAAACTTAGCAGGGCCCTAAGCTACTTAGTGAGACTGTGCCTCAAAACAAAATATATATAAAAGAAAAGGCTGGGGTTGTGGTTGAGTGCCCCTGGGTTCAATCCCTGGTACCCCTCCCCCCAAATTATAAGTAGTTATTTTTATATGTAGTATTCATCACATAGTTGCAACTCTTATTACTTCACTAAGTGAAACAAGAAGAGGGGCCTTGATTATCTGCATTGTTTGTTTTATTCATACCAAGGGTCACCTTTTCATACCCATCAGCAGTTTTAGCCTTAATAAAATCACTGGGACAATATAGCAAAAATAGAGATCAATTTCATTTGTTTGCTCTAAAGGAAATTTTAGGGTGTTATAAATGTTTACTGAGTCCTGGAAGTACCCAGTGGGACATCTCCAGTGAGGTTCAAATAAGTGACTATTCACAAAAGATTCTTCCAAGCAGCCTTTCCCTGAAACATCTTTTATTGTCCATTCTAGGGCAGCTCCTGCCCATCACCATTGTAACTTGTATCTGAGAATAGCATTACAATGAAGGTGGAGAGAGAAATCCCTCTGTCCTCTAGAGCACTGGTTTGGATCTCTTGGGCTCTTAGCATGCAGCACCAGTCAGTCAGCATTTGATAAATTGTCCTTGAACTCAGACACTTATGATACCTTGGTGTCCAGGACTTGACTTAAAATTATGCATATACTCACAAACCTCCACATCCATGAATAAATGAGCAGCAGGATAATACAATGGTTAGGAGCCCAGGTTTGTGAACCTGGCTCTGGGTGCATGGGCTGGTTCCAACATTTAGGTTGGTGATATGCCTCTCTATTCTTTAGTGTTTGTCTCTATGAAATTTGGAAAACATGGTATGGTAGCTACTTCATAAAATACTATCAAGATTAAATGAGTTTCTAAGAAAATTTGCCCAGTCTGTTGCTTTAAAAATATTAACTATTTTATTCTCAAAGATTAGTATTCAAACTGGTCATGTAGATGCTACAGAAAAAAGGGTGGAGAAAATAGAGTGAACTAATCACTGATAACACAAAATCACTGATAATAAAATAGAATACAATGTGATGTCCTTGCATATATCACAGATTATAATAATGCAATTTGCTAATGAAATTGTCAATAACAACAAATTTATAATTTTAATTTACCCCTAACTAGGTCCTTTGAGAAGGTCCTAGGTATTTTGTATTTATAATATTATTTATTTTCATTGAAAATTTGCTTAATTTGTACAAAATACTTTTTAAACCTGAACCTTTTAAATAAAAGTTATTATTTTAGGGAAATTATTATTTATGGAAGCAAAGCAGAAAACAAGTTCAGAACAAATGCATAAGGTTTGATAAAATATCTGCACACTAATAATTTTGGCCTTTTAACTTGAGGGCTCAGAAAAATTTATAACAATTTTATTTTCATAGACCATTTTTCAGGGTCTATTAACAGCTTCGGAAAGAAATCAGTTTACCTCATGTGTGGACATTTAACTCTAACTTTTCTTCTTAATTGCCTTAATCTTAAGATATGAGGCAGAATTAATTAACTATCTTGATGGGGAAGAAAAGTTAATAGAATTCTTCCTTTTTTCCTTCCTTCCTTCCTTCCTTCCTTCCTTCCTTCCTTCCTTCCTTCCTTCCTTCCTTCCTACTTCCCTTCCTCCCTCCCTTCCTTCCTTAAGGACTTATGCTCAGGATAATTACTTTGTAATTTTACCTAGCAGATAAGATTTTAAGATTTTAAGAAAGGATGAAATAAACTTTTTAGCCAGAGAAACTTTGTTCTTCACTATCAGTCTCTTTATTATGATGTCTGACATTTCTTTACTTGCCCCTCTTTTCCTCTTTATCTCTCTGTCTGCCTAGTTAGTTGCATTTCTCAATCCTCTATATTATTCCAGGTCTAATGTGCTGTGAGCATGTCTTTCCATAATACATTAATTTTTCTTTCTTTATGTGCCTATTCTACTTTGTTCCTGTCTTCTTAACACTCTGCTACCCATAGTGTTGAGATTATCATGAGTGACAATGAAGAGTTTAAAAAACTATCTAAGCAAAGATAAACTTTAGGTAGCTTATGTAGTTCAAGTGTATATGTGCACGGATTATTTAGTTTGGTAGATTCATCCATGGGCATAAAGTAGATGTGCATAGTGGATTGATTTAATTAATATCCCCAATTAATGTCTTCTCTATAATCATACCTTTACCCTGAAATTTAAAATCTTTCAGTCTTTCCCATTCTGAATCCAAGATTGCCCATGTGACTTGCTTTAGATAATGGGAGATTAACCAATGTAATAGAAGCACAACCTTGAAAAGTGTGCCTCTTGCCTTTTTGCATGATTGGGGTTACTCAAGTGTAGACTTTGCCATGTAGTGAGGATAAGTCAGGTTAGTCTTCTGGAAGATGAGAGACCTCAGGGAGTACAGCTAAGTCACCTGAGTTGAGGCCGTCCTTGGTTAGCACATCCAATTGGTTTCCCAGCTAACTGCAGATTCATGAGTGTGAACCCTCCAAGATCAGCCAAGAATAGCTCAGATTAACAGAACTATTTAGATGACCCATACCCAGTGGAAAAAATAAAGACTTGCTTTAGTCCTTTAAGTTTTAGTGTGACATATTACTCAGCAGCAGGTGACTGATGCAATAAAATTACCCTCCATATTTCCACCTATTTTAAAGACAAGGAAACATGCAATTTTTGCCCTCATATTTACAATGTCTCATTTTCTTCATTACTTTGTGCAGATCCAGATTTCCATTTAGTATCACTTTCTTTCTGTGAAGAGGATTTTCTTAAATGTTTTGGTCTGTTGTTAACAAATTGTTGCAGCTTTTGTATGCTTGAAAAAGACCATTTTGTCTTTAGTAAAAGATGTCTCTGTTCATTGCAGTTTTTTTCTTGATGATGCCCTGCTGTTTTCAGGACTGCATTGTTTCAGATAAGAAGTCTGTCATTCTTATCTCAGCTACTCTGTTATTCTGGGCCCATTAGATCTTTTTTCTTACTTTGAAGATTTTCTCTTTTTCACTGTTTTGAGCAATTTGATTATGAAGTTTTGGTGTAATTTTCTTCTGTGTGTGTGTGTGTGTGTGTGTGCACGTGTGTGCCTGTGTGTTTGGATTTTATTAAACTTCTTGGATCCATGATTTGAGTAAATTTCATTAAATTATGAGAATTTTTGCCCATTGTTACTTAGAATATTTTCTTTTATACTTTCCTTAATTTTGAATGATTTCTATTGTCATGTCTTAAGGTTGCTAATACTTCTGTATTGTCTAAATGCTATTAATTCCACAAAGTGTACTTTTTATTTAGGATATTGCATTTTTATCTTTAGAAGATTATATATATGTGTGTGTTCATGTGTGTGTGTGTTCTATATCTATGTATATCTACGTATCTATGTATCTATGTATCTATCTATCTATCTGTCTAGCTATATATATATATATATATATATTCCTTCCTCTTGGAATGTTTAAACTTTGTTTAACATTCACGGCATTGGAGGTGTATTTTAAATAGCTGACTTGTAGTCATTACCTGCTAATTCTATCACCTATATGTTTTCTGGGTCTGTTGGTATTGATTTATTTCCACCCTCATTATCGCATATGTTTTCTTATTTTGTTTCTTTTGTTGTTTCTTGGTTTGCCTGGGAATTTGGGGCTTGATGCAAAATATTGTAAATTTTACTTTATTGGATGATGGAGTTCTGGTATTTCCTGAAGGATTTTGAGAGCTTCGTTATGGAATGCAGTAGTTAGGTTCTTTGGAAATAATTTGATTATTTTCAAATTTTCTTTTGAGCTGTTAGGCTTTTATCCAGGGCCAATTTAGCCCCACACTGTGGTGACACTTTTCTGAGGACACTGCTTGGCACTCTGTTAGTCTTCACTCTGACAGGAATGCAAACTGCCTTCATAACTGTGTGAGCTCTCAAAATGATCTCATTTAATCCTTCTGGTGTCTCTTCTCAAGCTCTTGATTTTATGTCTTCCAATTTAATTGCTGTTCATTAGTGAGAGAGATAATCAGGAGGAACACACTGCAGATCTCTGAAGTTCTCTCTCTTTGCAATACTCTCTTTTCTGATTACTACCACCTCATCTCCTTTGAGTTATGAAGCCTATCTCTTCAACTCAGGGAGTTTGCCACCCTTTCTTACTGTCAGGCAGTAAGCTTGGACAATTGCAGGCTTCACATCATTTATTTTCCTTTTTAAAAAATGGCTTGGTAGACTATTTTGCCACTTGGTCAATATGTGAAATGCTTTCTTGTTTATTTATCTATTTATTTATTTCATTTTTAAGGTAAGAAGATAAATCTGATACCTGCAGCTCCTTCATGGATGGAAAAAGAATTTTTTTTTTCAAATTAGATTTTGCTGAGCAAATGCAAATTCATTTCATAAAGTCTTGAGCTCTGATTCCTAGAATCTTTATGTTAATTATAAAGAGGTCTAAGAAGTCAGACATGGGCATTCATATCTGATACATTTTCCTCAATCTCTTCTTCAGTTTTTATTGATTCAAATGGAATAAGGTTTTTCTTTCACCCACCTCTGCCATATGAGCTGATTGAATTAAAAATATTACTATGGAACAAAATTCATTCTTCCTCCTATTTGGTATGTAGATTGAAGATTTTTGAAGTCTTGGGACACCAAGGGATTTTGTCATGTCCTATAGAGATATTAGAGAATCACAGAAAACTTTCCAAAATGAAGAGTAAAGATTGCTTTCACTTTCAGCAGGATTTTCTCATCTATAATTGCCTCTTCCTCCACTATGGATCTAAATGTAAGAGGAAGTCTTCCATAGGCTCGTGCATTTGAAGTAGAGCAAAATTAGTGTGTGGGACATCAGAAGTTTTCACTCATAAAAATCTTCTTGCATGATTTTTCTCTCTAAGTCACTGTTGGTTTAGCAAATTGCTTTAATTCCAATGATGGAGGATGCCCTGAAACCAATAAAATATCTTAATAATTTTGACAAATAATTATGAGTTTTAATTTTGTTCCTCATGAGTCCTAGGGAGAAAATTATCATATCAAGAAATAAGTCCTGGTTAGTTGTAATCTTAACAAAAATCATACATTCCCACTTTCAACAATACTGGTTGTCATATTTTATGCAATTAAAAAGACTTCCTCTTGCTTTTCTTTTTCCAGACAGGGTAAAGGCAAGTTTTCCATAAGCAAACACGTTTTCCATAAGCAACTTTTCAGCACTCATATATAAGGATGTTGGTGTAGTCTTTTCTATGATAAATTGGGAAAAAAAAAGAAAAAGTGAGAATTTTTTTCCTGAAATTGTAGTTTTCCATTTTTCATCTAGGGAGAAGACATCTTTTAGACATTGGTTTAGATCTCTGTGAATAATCATGTGTTATGTATTCAAATGTGTGGCTTTTTTTTAGGCTACCCTAAAGTGTTTTGGGTGAGTGTGAGAAATCAGATAGAATTCTCATACAACCATCCTAATATTGGTCTGGCTTTAGATGTTGGCTGTATTTCTGACACCTTTCCCAGCCCTTAAACAACTCATAAGCTGAGCCACGATGAAAAGAAGCAGCTGTGCAGACAAAGGCTTTGGGCCCTAGTCATTGCCAGGCTCTTTGAGTTCCCTTTCAATCTTGCATCTGTTCTGGCTGGACTCAAAGGCACCCTAAAACTTTCTGCCTCACTTAGTAGTTTAACACATCACCTCCTGGTAGAAATATAAGTAAACACTCTAAACAGTTTCACTCTTCTATTAAAGAAGATAAAGAGGGACTCGGCGGATGGTTTTGCAGCCCAATCTGAACATCATCACTTTTCTCTGTGCATTTGGATGTTTGGGGAAGGCTGAGAGGATTCAGAAGAACTGTAAAGTACAGCAGGGTAAATTCAGAGACTGCCACCATTTCAGTGCTTTAATTTCATCCTCTCTGAGTCCCAGAATTCTTGAAGTCAGCCTCACTTGTGCACACATACTCTTCCCTTCCCTCCACCCCATATGGAGATGATAGCCTTGGTTTCTAAGAGTCCTGAAGGTAAATGGGATGCCATTAAGACCCAGTCAGTGAGCAGGTGGAACAAGGGTGCTAGTCAGGCAGAGCCATTGAGGACAGCAGGTCCACACATGCCTCACATGACCTGGTCACTTGCACTCCTCCTGTGTAAGCAGGAGGAGCAGAGACAAGGCTGCAGAGCAAACAAGTGCAGACAAACTCACAGCAGTCTTCTCCATAACTGCCCAACCAAAACACCCAAATGTTCTTCACAGAAGGCAACCCACCCACACCACACAACATGGCTCACCAAGATGAATGAACTACTGCTGCAGCCAACAGGGAGATCTTTGTGTTTATGTAGAACAAATGAATTCAGATTGAAACATGCAAAATAAAACCCAACTTCGTGCTGGGTATGCATCATATTCTGAAAGAGGAAGTGACAACCATCACTACCAAGCATCCTGGGGTGGCAGAGGTAGATGAGTTGCAGGGAGGATACATTTTTGAACTTCATCAGGGTGGTGACTTCATGGAGGACACAGATGCTACCCTGAGAAACTTTGGCTGCTCCATCCAAACACCTGCAGATCACTGTGCCAGTCACACACAGTGAAGCTGGTTTGAAGGACTCTAGGTCCTTGGGTTCCTGAAAGGATGACAAGAGGCACTTTAGCCAGTGGAAAAGGAGAGTCAAGAATGCCTCATGGAGGCTGAGAGAGATGCAGGGTCAGGGTTGTTCTAAGGCATCTGTCCTACCCCTGCTCCTCACCATAAAGATGATTTCAAGGGTATCTCTGTAATCTAGGGTTTAAACACTGAGCTTTTTCAGTCAGTATTACATGAAAAATGGGGGCTGCTTCTTCTTTCTAACTTGCCTCCTGCATTTCTGCCCTCACTGATCACATACCTTAGGTGCTCTGGCCTTTATCTTGCAGAATAGGGAGACCCTTCTACCATGGGGACCTGGTCTTTGTGGCCTCTGATGTAGATAGGTCAGATGTCAACTAGAACAGGATGGGTGGTGGTGAGCCCCTCCACTCCAATGGATTCCAGACCATCCCCTCACTATTTATCAAAATTCCACTATGCAGTACCCTGGCATGTTCCCCAGTTTGGAGGCCTTGGTCAACTTTTTCCCACTTCTGACAGTCCACAGCTTTGATGCGATCAATGGCAAGGTCTTGCCCTCTCTTCAGGAAGCTCCACAGCCCCTTCAATTGGGAACATGTCTGGGCAGGGTGGCATATGCCTATAATCACAGTGGATCAGGAGGCTGAGGCAGGAGGATTGAGAGTTCAAAGCCAGCCTCAGCAAAATGAGATGTTAAGCAACTCAGTGAGACAATGTCTGTAAATAAAATAGAGACAGGGGATGTGGCTCAAGTTTTAAGTGCCTATGCATTCAATCCCTGCTACCAAAAACAAACAAAAATAACAACAAAAAAAAAAAACCAAAGAAACAACAACAAAAAGGAAACAACAATAACAAAAAATACCCACAGTTGGATATGATGCTGCTCAAAATCACAACCCCTTTTGCCTTGAAAACAAAACATAGAAAGTGATTTCTGGGTCCTAGACTGGGCAAAGGCAAGGGATCATCTCTGAGCACCCCTCAAAGGACTATATGACCACATATACTTGGGTACACTCATTTGTTTGAGGGGAGAGCTGCAGATTTTAGGCCAGATGTACTGATGCACACCTGTATCCCAGCAACATGGGAGTGTGAGGCAGGATGATGGCAAGTTCATGGTCAGTTCCAATGACCCTATATGAAAATCAAAAATAAAATGGGCAGGGAAAGTAAATGAGTCATACTGTGCCCCAGAGAATTGAAACTGAATCCCCAGTACCAAAGGAAAAAAAGAGAAAAAAAATAAAGAAAGAAAAAATAGTGCTGTTTGGACATTTCAGACTGGAGGGACTATTACACTTCTCAGAAATTCATAAAGACAGGCATCTGTCTACATAGTCTGAGGTGGCAAGGCTGTAAACCAGGCACTGCCCTACCCCATGCTGTACAGACATTACCATATAAGACAGTGACTCTCAGGGCTTATCTCTAGGAGGAAAAGATCATGAGCCTGTGGTGGGGGCTTTGTCACCAAGAAGCTGCTCACCTCTGCTGATGCAAAACTTGATCCTGGACCCTCATTTGGATACATGTGTTGGTGACTGCTCCTGGGTGAGGTGGTCAATCCTGCAAGGAAAGAAAGCCCACAGCCCACTGGTGGGAGCAGTACTGTGGCCCTTGTGTGACATAACACAGCCTCAAGTGGGGAGGCAGGCAAAGCATCCAGGTCACCATCCTGGGCCCCTGAACCAGGCTCAGCACCCTTGGCCTCCACCTTGCTCTCTGAAAGATTTTGTGCAATAATTGATCATGCTCAGGCTTTCTTAGACTTCCAGAGAAAAAGTGAAGTGATCTGTGCTGACTTCTGTGCTAAGCTTTGCCATCCACCCTAAATCCACCAGGTGCCAGATACTGAGTCCAGATCTGCTGTGCACTCCCTACCACTGCTGTGAAGATGTGCAGTCCTCCTTTGGCAGGTGCACAGACACAAGGTTAACAACCATTAAGGTTTCCATTCTCTCCACTCACTTTGGTCTCCCTGTGGTGAAACCTATCAATACCTCACCCTGCCATTGTCTGTCTCTCCATGTACGATGTGTCTGAGAATATATCAGAATTTGCTTCTCCCTTAAAAACAAGCTGCCATGACTTTTTCAGCTCTGAATGGACATAGAGGTGTAAGAGGGACGGGCTGGAGAAGTCATGGGTGAGGATAGTGTGGAGGGTGGATACAGAACAAAACCCTCCACAAGCTCCCTGCTCAGGACTTGGCTCTATGAGGCAGACCATACCCATTTACCTGAACCCTAATCTATTGGCCTCCTCCTAGGGGACACCTCTCCTTTCCACACCCTTGCCAAAAGGATCAAACATGCAGCACTCAAGTAGTCTGGGTGAGGAGGCCTTCTAAGTAATGCTCTGGTGTGTATCTCAGCCTACCTCACCACTCTGAGGGCATCCCTCCTGCACTGCTCAGCACAGACCCCTTGAGGAACTAACCTCCATCTCACATGCACTTTCTGTGAAATGCCCTATCTGCTCTTGTCCTGGTCTTGTCCTCCTGAGCACAAGTCCTCTGTCTCCCATGCCTCCCCTTGTTGCCCCACATGGCCTCTCATCCCTTGATTCTCCTCTCATCTCAAGCCCCACCCTCTAGGACAACTCACCTCTGATGATCTGCTCCTCCTGTCTCTGAGATGGAACATCTGTCCCACAACACATCTCAAACACAGGAGGCCTCCATATGCCTGGCCATTTGGAACAGACTTGTCCCACAACCCTGCCTCCCTGAGACTCACTTTAACCTCGCCACTGATTCCACATAGACAAGCCTGTGCACAGGTGAACACAGTCACCTGTCTCACCTTTCCTTCCCCTTCCATTGCTCCCCTGGGTGACTTGTTCCTGTTGCAGCAGAATCACTCCCCACTGATGCCAGCTCACCCATGCCCATCGTCTGGTCAAACTGAAAGTCACCTCCCCGTCTGCTGCTTCTCTGTCCAGTTCACTCCTGGAAACTTCTCCACACATCTTGTTGCTTCTCTCCCTTTTCTGGGCTTCAAAACCTGAGAGTTCAATCCTCTGACCCAGAAATGGCTGAGGTGCTGGCTCAGACTCTTCTCTATGCACCCTTAGGGGTTTCATTACAACTCACAATGAAATCTGAACAAGGGGTGTTCAGGAATCTTCCAAAACTTGCCTAGAGCTGCACTAGCCACTATTCTAATCAGTTCCTTGTTTCACAACAAATACCTGACCTGTCCCGATTCTCTGTTGAAGGTGATCTTGCACAGCCTGTTTATTGTTCACTGCCCATGGCCCATGGCCAGCTCCAGGGAAGAAGGGCCATTCACACCCAGAACCTCCCAGCACCACAACCAGAAGACAAAACACCCCTCACAATCATGCTGGGAAGGTCACAAGAACTGGTGCCCTGGTCTCTACTGAGCCACACCCTAACAGGCTGTGAGCATCTAGAGGACCTATTGGCATCTGAGACCTGAGTCCATGATCTGCTGGATTTCTGAGGACCCGTCTCCTGCTTTTACAAGCTCATGGGTGGCACACAAGAAAATATATCTCATCCCTAAAGGCATTAATCTCTCCTTACTACAATATGAGGCCATAGGACTCAGCAACCATGGAGTGAGACATGCATTGCACCCCCAACCAGCAGTGAACCTGGGATGAAGAATAGAGGCTTTGAGCTCTACATATGACCAGAATATTGTGCACAGCTCTCATGTAAATTCTCAGCAGCTGATTAAATCTTTGTGTGCTTCACACATGCATGGTTATGAAGGTAGTGAACACTCATTAGAATAAAATTTACTTACCTCTCATCACATTGAATATATGCCATTGCAACTATTTGGTACCTACCCTGTGCTAGGCACCCTTCAGACATCACACATAACTCATTCTAGTCCTTGCCACACATTTATTTATGTTACCCTGAGAAGCCCTCTGGAGCCTAGATGTGGGACAGAAGCCCAACAGCCCCCACTTGACCTTCATGTCCACTGTCCTCATTCATGGGCTATGTCATCCTGCCAGGCTAAGGAAGCACATGGGAAGAGATGATTATGGTGCCCACTGCTGGCATGGCCTCAGTCACCCAAGATGAGGAGGCAGGGAGAATACAGTTCAGGGCTTGATTCACAGTCAGTAAGGAAGGTTGATGCCATACCACTGATGGTATCATGACTGTGACCTTCTGCACCTAACACTAGCCACTCTAGAGGCTTGATGGTACATCCACCTCTTCAGCACCCTGGTGGAACCATTCAGACACATGCCTACCTTTGGTATTTCTGTTGCAAAACCTCTGCATTTAGTGCCACCACACCCAGCCTCTGTGCAGCCACATGGTAGTGGAGGTCATTCCAGGGTTACACAGGCATTTTGATTCATCCTTGCTCCTGGCAACTCAGGAAGCAGAGCATGCTGAGACCTGACTGTCCTTGCCAACACAGGTTGCCACCCACATAAATCAACCTTGGGGAAGGCAGTGATGATTGTGGGGAAGGAAGGGGTCTGGGTTTGAACCAAATGATCAGCAAATACACAGTGTGTTAATAAAAGACAGGGATACCAGTGCCCACCAGGCTCTGAGGAAGGAGCCTGACATGGAGGCAGGTCTCAAACTATGCCTTTCCTTAGCCACTAAGGTGTCAGACCCAATAAGCTGCCTTGGAACCTTTTGACCATGCTATCAGAGCATGATTCCAGGCTGCACAGGTGAAGAAGATAAGGAATGGAGAGATTGCACAACCCAACTTTGGGGGCACAGCAAAGGTGACATCACAGTCAGGGTCACAGGGTTCTGACCCCAGGGACCAGTGCTTAATAAACACCTTAAGTGATCAACCCCCATCTCCCACCCAGCAGGACCAGGCCCTCAGTTGTGAGGCATATTCAGAGCTGAGTGGAATAAAGCAGTCCCTGTCTATGTTCAGTGACAACTCACTCACCCCCAGAATTAAACTAACAAGCTTCAGAAAGTGGGGGAAAAACACTGTTGGTGTACATTGTTAATCTAGATGTCTCTGAAAACACTTTGTCTAGCATTTTAATCATTAGAGCTTTAAGAAAATAATCTTACTATATGCAATTAATACTAAAGCTGATTTAAGAATGAATTCTTCTTCAGGTCCACCTTTGCAATCTTCATGTCTTCTGTTTTTGCTTCATGATCTTATAAGTTTTCATTTTTGCTATTGGCACATATGCTAAGTAAACACAAATTTTTCAAAGTGCTATAACTTGAAGTCTTAAAACATAAGAAACTTGAAACTACCAGGGATGTATAAAACAATATTAGCTAAAATTTATAAAGTCTTTAAAAAGTTAATATTAGGAGTTGAGGTATAACTCATTGGTAGTTTACCTTGCATGCACACAGCCCTGGGTCCACTATCAAGCACCAAAACTTGTAAAGTGATAAATAATGCAGTATGAATCTGTAAGGCCCCAATGAGATAACTTAAAAAGTTGCCTGAGCTACTGATGCTAAAAAGGGGTTAAAAATAAAAAGATACAGATGAGCTGAAGTCAGCCTAGCTAGATAACAGGCTGATCTTGGCAGCTAATTTAGTCTGTTGCCAGGGGTAATGGGGGATCCCCCCTGTGATTGTGGTCATGCTGTCCTCACCACTGGCCTCATATAGACCAGTGGTTACTATGATGACTAAAACTTGGCAGCCAAAATGTATCCTGATATGCAAATAAGGACACAAACCCTCCAATTGTAAAAGAGAAAATGAGTCCCTTTGTCTGAACAGTATAAAACAGCTTTTAAATTTGTGCTCATGGTACTCAACATTGACTGCTAAGCTGGTCTGTGTCGAGTGCCTGAGCAGTTGCTTGAATAGAGTGACTCTTTCTGCAGTTGCATATGGCTTGGTCTCCCTTGTGGTCTCTTTGGTGGTGGTTGGGGGCTTGGGCACAACACCAACCCAGAGGTCTAGTCACAACAAATCCTACCAGCATGGCATTTGATATAAAATTAGCCAGTCAGTATTATTGTCTTGAAAGTTAAGACTAGTTTTATATTATTTTCTGTAGCTGACTCTTTCAACTTTATTTTTTCCTTCAGAATTTGTAAAATATAATGGTGAGATTTTTCATCTTCATAAGATTTGGATTATGTTCATAAGGTTTTGGTGATATTAGATTTTTGTATTCTTTGATTAAATTAAATATTGCTCATTTTGAATAGGCAAAATCTTCAAAACCATATTGTGCTCCAAGAACATTTGGATAAGCAACAGTTTTAATCTAAATATTAATAATCTCTTAAGCATGCAAATAGGTTATAATCATCAGATATATCATTGAACCATAATTATATTTAAATTAATAAACATTTGGTTTAGATCCCAAAATCACTGTTAAATGAAGAAACTTTGACAAGGTAAACAAAGTAGTTTATTGAACAAGTATATATATAAAAAAGAATGACACACAATCCAGGAGTATGAGAAAAAGAGTAGGGTCATAAGATCAGGCAGCACTTGGAGATGGAGAAATGATGCAAGGTCAAAAACAGCTCACTGGTTAGAGTCAGCTTTGCAGGTTGCAAATAGTTTTTGTCTCAATTTGTCAGTTGAGACTTTGCTGCTATGATTGGCTGGGACGCTTTGTTAGTTACAAAAGAGTTCTCTTAGCTAGGCTTTCAGTACTAAAATAGTTGTAAATGGGAGTTAATTTCACAAAAACATTTGGGGAAGGAGAGCCAGAGAAGGAGGAGTTGTACCCAGAAGACATGCAGTCACAGTAACCAATCAAGAATCTGTTGTCTACATGAAATTGTAAACAACAACCCACAAAATTTTGCTTAAGGGAATAGGATGCTAAGGAGGTTTTGGCTGAAGGTGACCTACCCTCACCTAACAGCCAGTCATGGAGTATCAGAAATGTTCAGGTGTAGGCAGAAGATCATTCCTCTGGAGAAAGATGGGGTGGGTGCACCTGACTTCATCACATACCTTTCTGTAGCCAAACTGAGCAAATTTCTCAGGTGCTACAACTGTGGAACTCAGCTTCAGCCCTGGCATGTGAGAGAAGTCAGCTGTGCCTTCCATAGGCTGGGTTACCCTTTTGATTTTGCTGAATTTAAATGTTAAATATTTATTTCTCTCAGGAGTTTAGGGTGTAGCAAGTCCTCCATGTATGCAGGTTCCACAAAATCATAATTAGCCAACCTTAACTGCAGAATATTTATAAAGATTTCCATCTGTACTAAATAAACAGGTACATTTTTCTTTGTTATTACTGCCTAACTTGTTACATAGTGTTTATGTTCTATTTGTTTTTCTATGTAGTATGCAGACTGTTTATAATATGCAAGAGGGTATGCCTGTATTATATGTGAATACTATGCCATATCCTACGTATGACTTAACCTTCCCAGTTTTGATATCTATGGGGCTCCTGGACCCCATCCAAGCCAGCAGTTTAAAGATTTCTGGTGACCATGTGCCTCTGCAGAACTTGGGTGATTTCTGGTCCAGGCTACACCATCGTAGCTCTGGCATTGTGTTGTCTCCAATTTCACACCTGATAATCAAAGTCAGAAATGGAAGTCAACCTGGAATTCTCCCCATATTCCTGGGGAGAGCCAGGCATGAGATGAGATGTGACTTTACAAACTAGTTAGGAAGGGTGAACCTCTCTTGATTGGAGAGAGGTGCTGAATTGTTGGAAGTTAAAATTCTGTGAATGGACATTAAGTCAGGCAGTCCTCTGACCCCTACCTGTCTACTTTCTATGAAATGAAAAAAACTCCATCTTCCATAAAGGGATATGAATCCTCCACTTCACTCCTCCCCTCCCCTCTAGAGGCAGAAGGCCTTTAGCATCGTCCCACCTGCTCAGCAGTGCATATTCATTTCCACAGCAGCCTGGGGTAAGGGTCAAGTCTGTCAGCTATGTGCACTGGGTTGGGCACATGTGTTCTTCTCGCCCCTGGCTTGGCCCCAAACTCTGCTGGTAAGGCAATCTAGGCAGTCTTCATGGATAGCATGCTGGCTGAGAGAATCACCCCCAAAGAAAAAGTTGCTACTGTGTGAGTGCAAGTGGGTGCAGGTGCTGGGGAATCCAGAGAATATATGGGCCATAGGTGGGGACAGGAGGAAGGTAGGTGTTGACGGGCACCTTCTCTAAAAATTTTCTCAGTCTCCCTGGAAACTCAACCTGCTTCAAAGTTTATATTGAGGATTTGGGAGAAAAAGATTGGATTTCCAGGGATGTGGACCATAGTTATCAGGGAAGTTCATGCTATGTTCTTTTATCTTCTCTGGGTTTCTCTATGGGAAGCTGGAACACTCAGAGATGCTGAAATTTGACATGGGCCCACCTGCATCCACACACACGGAGGTTACCTCTCTCCCCCTGGATGATTAATACTGAGGATACATTATTGGAGCTAATAGGACTCAAATAAAGAAAACTGGTCAAGTTAAACCCTGTAAATTGGTTTGTGTGCTTCCTCTGTCTCTTTCAATACATCATGCTGGGGATTTTCATCCTTGTCCAGCCAGACTGCAGGGGAAAGGATTAGCATAAATAGCTCCCATGGCAGTAATAAGGTGCAGCCAGCTGCTTCCATGGCCTATTTATTAACAGGACAAGAATTCAGATCTCCAACAGAGGCATCTTTTCTTTTCTTGGAAAACAGTTTTACTTCAGAAAATTGACTGAAAACACATCCTCTTGCTCCCTGTTTTCCTCTTCTTATGTTGTTCTTTTCCTCCCATTTCTGTCTTAGTTTTTTTCAGGCTGCTATAACAAAACATCATAGACTGGGTGGCTCATAAACAAAGGAAATTTCTTTCTCACAGTTCTTAGGTGGGTAAGTGTAAGGTTCACAGACTGCTTACTGTTTCACAGATAGCTTCCTTGTTCACAGGCAGCGTCCTGATTCACACAGCTTTTTCTTGCTGTATCCTTATGCATGACCAAATCTCATCCCAATGCCATTGCCTCCTAATGCCATCACACTGCAATGGGTTTCAACAGAGGAAATTTGAAAGGACACAAATATTCATACATAGATTGCTATGATTTGGATGCAGTTTGACGCACCAAGGCATCATGGGTTCAAATTCAGTCCCTACTGTGGAAAGTAAGAGGGTGGAAACTTAGTCCCTTTGGAGAGTGATTAGAATAAGATAAGGTCAGTAGGGTGGATCCCTATGATTTAATCCTGGTTGCTTTAAAAGGACAGGGAGAGATCAGACAGACACACACACATGCTCCCTGGCTTTTGCCATGAGTTTCCCTGCACCATCTTGGAACACTGCCATAAAGAATTTCACCACCAACTGTGGTGATGTCAGACCTCCACAACAGGAGCCAAAATAAACTTCCTTATGAAGTAATCTGCCTCAGCTATTTCATTATAGGAATTAAAAACTGACAGTTTTTGGTGGAAATGAAATATAAAGGTTGAGAGCAATTCCTGGTACAGAGTGTGTCGTTCATTCATCTTAATTATTATTACTAGAGAAAGGGCCCAAAAATATAGAAGATAAACTTGATATTGGTGCCCTCTACAGCTGTTCATTTGTTTTGTTTCTGTTTTCTGTCAGATGTCCTTGTGGCTCTGTTTTGGTTGCTGGGTCTGTTTTGGTTTGAGATGTCCTAGATGCACAGTCACTGAGTGGCCCCAGTCTTTGTCTTCTCTTTAGATTGGTGGCATTTAGAGTAGCTTCTTTGGAAGAGCCCACGCTTGTGTGTCATAAGATATCATCCATTTGGAGAAGAAGACCTTCCACTCCCCAAGAGGCAACAAAAAGGGTGGCTTTACAAAACCTACTGTATTTTTCTCTGTTCCTAGGTTTCTAAGATACATATAATTTCTCAGAGGTTGAGGTCTTGAGCATTTGAATCTGGGCTTGCCTTAGCCATGCTTTGTGGAGTTCCTAACAGTGCACAAGGTTCATGACAATGTTCCAAGCTTTGCTCCATCCTCCATGGGTCTCCAGATTTTGGACCATAAGGGGGAGTCCTTTATTTCACCTATAGGTAGGCATTTCCTGGGCCTTCACTCACTTACCCTTCAATGCAGGGGGCAGCCAATCCTGGGGAAATCTTAAAAGGAGATCACATTGTATGCCAGGTGCAGTGGTACATGCCTACAATCCCAGTGATTCAGAAGGCGGAGATAGGAGAATGGCAAGTTCAAGCCTAGCATGGAAATTCAGCAAGACCCTGTCTTGAAAAATAGAAAGAACTTGGGATGTAGCGTAGTTGTAGAGAACCCCTGCCTTCAATCCCCAGAACCATAGGAAAAGTGTGTGTGTGTGTGTGTGTGTGTGTGTGTGTGTGTGTGTGTGAGAGAGAGAGAGAGAGAGAGAGAGAGAGAGAGAGAGAGAGAGAAAATCTCATCTATGAAGAAAGAAATTTGTCCCTCTTCCCAGAACAGAGCTGGCATGGGCAATCCATCAATCCACTCAAGGTCTACTTCAGGACTTCTGGTGGAGAAGGGAAGGGTAGGGGGCATTCTTTGTCCTAAATAACTTTTTAAAACTGTTTTAAATGAAAACAAGATTCTTATTTCTTTCTTTCTATCCCTTTTCCTTTCTTCCCTCTGTTCTTTCTGAGGCCATAAATTCTATTGAATTAGGACTCTTATGAACTCATTTAAACTCAATTACTTTGTAAAGACACTATCTTCAAATACAGTGACATTGGCATTAAGGTCTTAATGTATGAATATTGGGAATACACAATTCAGTCCACAGTAGACGATGTTGAATTTTATCTTATCTCACCAGTCAACTCAATGTGTCAAAATAAATAGTTGTTTACAGATCTAACACTGAAATTTTTTTTAAATATTTGTTTTTAATAGTTATAGGTGATGGCAGAATACATTTTGACATGTTGTACACAAATGGAGCATAACTTCTCATTCTTCTGGTTGTACAATGGTGTTGATTCACACCAGTAGTGTAATCATATATTTATACAGGGTAATAAAGTCTGTCTCATTCTACCATCCTTCCCATCCCTCACTCCCCTCTGCATAATCCAAAGTTCCTTCATTCTTCCCCCTACTATGGATCAGCATCTGCTTCACAGAAAGAACATTTAGTTTTTGGCTTATTTCACTTAGCGTGATATTCTCTAGTTCTAGACCTTTACCTGAAAAATGCCCTAATTTCATTCTTCTTTAAGGATATTTATTTAAGGATATTCTTATTTAAGGATATTACTCATAATATTCCAATGTATATATCTGCCACATTTTCTTTATCCACTCATCTGTTGAAGGCCATCTAGGTTGGTTCCATAATTCAGCTATTGTGAATTGAGCTGATATAAAAATTGATGTGGCTGTGTCACTGTAGTATGCTTATTTTAATTCCTTTATGTATAAACTGAGCAGTCCAACCCTGAAATTTTGAATCCAAAATTTATTGGCAAATATATCTTCTACACACTAGGTTGCATTAACAATTAGGGAGATTTTTGGGGGGCAAAAGCAAAAACAAAACAAAACAAAAAGCTGTATTGATGTTTTACTCTAGTTACATAATAGAAGCTGTAACAACAGTAGGGAATGATTCATACTGATAAGCTGCTATTTTAATACATCATCCATTGATCAGATATTTTCAGAGAAATCATAACAGTGGTGAAGAATATGAAACTGAAGTGCATGAATTTAAATTCCAAATTCACCACTAACTAGTGAACAATCATCTCACCTTTCCATTTTACTTTCCAGTTATTAGAGAAAGGTAGAACATATAGAATTGAGAGTTATTGTTGAGAATTAAATGGCTAATAAATATAAAGCATTTAGAGCAGTGCCTGGTATATAATAACTTCTCAGTTAATGTTAACTGGTGGTAAAATTTTATTAGGAGAGAAAAAATTAAATATAACTATAGGATTAAGTATAGAATCATTCATATACCATTTATCATTAACATCAAATTTATTAGTGGTTACTTTGTTCACAGGATAATTTAGGAAGACCAATGTCCCCAAAGAAGTTCTTACCCAATTCTCAGAACCTTTCAATATGTTACCTTTTGTGTCAAAAAAGACTTTGGGATGGGATTATTCTGAATTATCTGAGTGGGTTCAATATATTTACCTGAGTTTTTAAATGTGGAGAAACTATTATGAATATGAGAAAAAGGTGGAGTAATTGCAGATGGATCAGCTTCACTGAGGTGTTAAGACCCAACCTACCATTGCTGATTTTGAGGATGGAGGAATAAAACTAAGAGGCAAGGAGTGTGAGCAGCCTGCAGAAACTGGAAAAGAAAAAAATGAACTCTATTCTGAAGACTGAAGTAATTTGCTCAGTCCTGGTAACACCTTGACTTTAGCCCAATAAGGCCTGTAGCAGACTTCTGCCTGCAGTAAGGCATTAAGTCATGTTGTCTCGAGTCAGTTAGTATGTTACACAGTGATAAAAAATAAATATACACTATATATAATTCCTCTAATTCATTTAAATATGGGTTTTAGTAATAGATAACAGGGAATGAGGAGTATAAGCAAACCACAACTCACTCTCAAAAACAGGCAAATAAAAATCATCTGAAACTAGAACTGGATCAAATGATGAGAACCCATAATGAGTTCATCCAACTGTGAAATATGTGGCAGAACTCTATGCTTAGATTCAAGTTAAATAAAATAGAAAGATTGTTGTCTCATGTGATGCATAGTGCAAAGAAAAACTGGCCTTCCTATTGTCATGTGCATAAGAGTCCCTCTGCCTCTCTGCCTCCTCACCACAGGGGTCTTCAGTTGCAGCCCTAAAGATTGTTTAATGCTGCCCAAATTATAACTGAGTGGGAACAAGAAAGGTTAGCAGTAATTAGGCAAGCAAATGAGGCAACCCAAGATGGACACTGGAGGCATGAACTTCTGAGAACTTCAGACTCAGGACTAGGCTTCCTGTAAATGACTGTCAGAAGTGAATCAACAGGAGTCACTCCTTCAGCATTGCAGAAGGAACAATCATTGCTGGGGAACTCACTGCTGTTCCTGGTACTAAAGGTGGCAGGGAATGATTTCTCTTGGGAAGTCACAAGGAGATCATTGCTGCTGTGTGGAAAAGCAGACACAGTGACATGCTGAGGACACTCCTGCACTGGATCCATTGCCAAGGACACCAGGGCTGGCTGCCATGCTGCCACACCAATGTGCCTCATCAGTGGAGTCACCCAATGATAATATATATATATATATATATATATATATATATATATATATATATATATATATATATATATATCACTTTCTTTATCCATTCATCAATTGAGAGGCATCTTATTAGGTTCCACAATCTGGCTATTGTGAATTGAGTAGCTATGAATATTGTTGTGGCTTTATCTCTGTAGTACGCTGATTTTAAGTCCTTCAAATATAGGCCAAGGAGTGGGATAGCTGGGTCAAAGGGTGGTTCCATTCCAAGTTTTCTAAGGAATCTCCACACTGCTTTACAGAGTGGCTGCTTTAATTTGCAGCTCCACCAGCAACTTATGAGAGTGCCTTCTTCCCCACATCCTCACGAACACCTGTTGTTCCTTTTACTCATGATAATCACCAATCTAATTGGAGTGGGATGGAACCTTAGGGTGGTTTTGATTTGCATTTCTCTTATTACTAGAGATGTTGAACATTTTTTCATATGTCTGTTGATTTTCTGTAGATCTTCTGTGAAGTGTGTGTTCATTTCCTTAGCCCATTTGTTGATTGGATTATTTGTATTCTTGGTGTAGAATTTTTTGAGTTCTTTATAGATTCTGGAGATTAGTGCTGTATCTGAAAAATGAGTGGTAAACATTTTCTCCCACTCTGTAGGCTCTCCCTTCACTATGATGATAGTTTCCTTTGCTGACAGGAAGCTTTTTAGTTTGAATCTATCCCACTTATTGATTCTTGTTTTTATTTCTTGTGCTATGGGAGTCCTGTTGAGGAAGTATGATCTTAAGCCAACATGTTGAAGATTTGGACCTATATTTTCCTCTATAAGATGCAGGGTCTCTGGTTTGATTCCAGGGTCTTAATCCATTTTGAGTTGAGTTTCATGCACGTGAGAGATAGGGGTTTATTTTCATTCTGTTCCACATGGATTTCCAATTTTCCCAGCACCATTTGTTGAAGAGGCTATCTTATCTCCATTGCATATTTTTGGCACCTTTGTCTAGTATTAGAAAATTGTATTTATTTGGGTTTGTGTCCATGTCCTCTACTCTGTACCATTGATCAACCTATTTTGGTACCAATACCATGCCATTTTTGTTACTATTACATTGTAATATAGTTGAAGAACTGCTATTGCAATACCCCCTGCTTCACTCTTCCTGTTAAGGATTGCTTTAGCTATTCTGGTTTTCTTATTCTTCCAGATGAATTTCATGATTGCTTGCTCTATTTCTGTAAGGTATATCATTGGGATTATAATTGGAATTGCATTGAATCTGTATAGAACTTTTGGTAGTATAGCCATTTTGACAATATTACTTCTGCCTATCCACGAACATGGGAGGTCTCTCCATCTTCTAAGGTTTTCTTTAATTTCTTTTTTTAGTCTTCTGCAGTACTCATTGTAGAGTTCTTTCGCAGGTTTGGTTAGATTGATTCCCAAATATTTTATTATTTTCAAAGATATTTTCAATGGGGTAGTTTTCCCAACTTCTCTATCTGAAGATTTATCATTTATGTATAAAAATGAATTGGATTTATGAGTATTAATCTTATATTCTGCTATATTACTGAAATCACTTATGAGTTCTAAAAGTTTTATGGTGGAATTTTCAGGTTCCTCTAAATATATATTCATGTCATCAGAAAACAGGGATAGTTGAGTTCTTCTTTTCCTAATTGTGTCCCTTTAATTTCCTTGGTCTGTTTAATTGCTCTGGCTAGAGTTTTGAGGACAATGTTGAATAGAAGTGGTGAAAGATGGCATCCCTGCCTTGTTCCAGTTTTTAGCGGGAATGCTTTCATTTTTTCACCATTTAGAATGATATTGGCCATGGGCTTAGCATAGATGGCCTTTACAATGTTAAGGAATATTCCCAATATTCCTGTTTTTTCTAGTGTTTTGAGCATAAAGTTGTGCTGTATTTTATCAAATGCTTTTTCTGCATCTATTGAAATAATCATGTGATCCTTGATTGTAAGTCTATTGATATGGTGAATTACACTTATTGATTTCCAGATGTTGAACCAACCTTGCATCCCTGGGATAAAACCCACTTGATCGTGGTGCTCTATCTTTCTAATATATTTTTGGATGCGATTTGCTAAGATTTTGTTGAGAATTGTTGCATCAATGTTCATTAAGGATATTGGTCTGAAATTTTCTTTCCTCAATGTGTCTCTGTCTGGTTTAGGTATCAGGGTGATATTGGCTTCATGTAATGAGTTTGGGAGGATTCCCTCCTCCTCTATTTCATGGAATACTTTGAAAAGTAATGGAATGATCTCTTCTTTAAAGCTTTTGTAGAACTCGGCTGAGATCCCATCTGGTCCCAGACTTTTCTTTGCTGGTTGGCCCTTTGATGTCTTCTGTTTCGTTACTTGAAATTGATCTATTTAAATTGTGTATGTCCTCCTCATTCAGTTTAGGTAATTCATATGTCTCTAGAAACTTGTTGATGTCTTGTAAGTTTTTTTAGGTTTTGTTTATCATGGAAGGATTTTGTTTCATCAACAAATCTGAAGGTAAGTTTTGCTGGGTATAAGATACTTGTTTGGCATCCATTTTCTTTCAGAGCTTGGAAAAATGTTGCTCCATGCCCTTCTAGTTTTTAGGGTCTGGAATAAAAAATCTGCTGATATCCATAACGGTTTCCCACTGAATGTAATTTGATTCTTTTCTTTCTCAGCCTTTAATTTTTTTTTTTTATTTTTTATGTTAGGTATTTTCATAATAATGTGCCTTGGTGTGTATCTGTTATAATTTTGTATATTTGGAGTCCTATAAGCCTCTTGTACTTGGTTTTCCATTTCATTCTTCCATTTGGGAAATTTTCTAATATTATTTCATTGAATAGATTGTTCATTGCTTTAGTTTGTTTCTCTAAGCCTTCTGCAATCCTGATAATCCTTAAATTTGTCCTTTTCATGATATCCCTTAGTTCTTGTAGATTCTGTTCATGATTTCTTACCCTCTTCTCTGTTTGGTCAACTTTGTTTTCAAGATAAATATTTTTTCCTCAATATCTGAGGTTCTGTCTTCCAGGTGTTCTATCCTATTTGTTATGCTTTCAATGGAGTTTTTAATTTTGTTTATTGTTTCTTTCATTTTCATGGAGTTCTGTTTGTTTTTTTTTTAATATCTCTAACTCTTTATTGGAATGATCTTTTGCTTCCTGTATTTGCTCTTTTAACTATTGATTGGTGTGATCAATCAATGCCTGCATTTGCCCTTTCATCTCATCCTTCAATGCCTGCATTTGCTCTTTCATCTCCTTGTTTGCTTCTCTGATCTCTTTGACTTTGTACATTCCGAACTCCCTTTCTGATATTTCTTCTTCCATGCTGTCATTGCATATTATTGCTATACCATCTCGGTTTGTTTGGGACATTTTCTTCCCTTGTTTTCTCATCTTGTTCAGGTATCTACCCCTCTAGTGTTAAAACTCTGGGATATTGCAGATTTCCTCTATTGACTACTATTTTCTCTGTATATTTGCAATAACTCACCTCTTAGTGTTCAGTAGCCTGAAGTCCTGGAGGAACTTGATAATGCAGTGCTCCATTAGGAATCTGGCCTTCTATGGGTGGCAGCCTTCAGGTAGGGTATATTCCCTGGTGGCTCTGAGTTGGTCTTGAGGCTCTCAGTACCTCCTCTTCTTGGCTCCTGGGTCTTGTCAAATGTTTTCTAGCCTCCTGTATGTGTCTCAGGAAGGGGATTGCCCTTCCAATGATGATGGCCATGCCCTCAGGAGTAATTCAAAGTTTCTGCACCAGCCTATAAAGAAGCCTCTGTCTAACTCTGTGATGGCGACAAACCTCGGCATGATGGTCAGGCAGGGTTGTTCAGTGGTGGCATCTGTATTTGGCCTGGTGTTTGGGTGGGTTATCTACCCGCTGTCCCACTCCTCAAGACACACAAGTTGGGTTCCTGCCTGCTACCTCTGCTATGCAAATGGCCTCACTTGCCCATCAGCTCACTCTGGGTCTACAACCAACCAGTGATGTCACTGAACTTGGTGTAGAAGTCAGGTGCAGTCACTCAGTTATGACCTCTGTCCTTGGCCTGAAGCTTGGTGGGTTATCTGCCCACCACTTACCTCCACAATGTAAGCAGCCTGGCTCACACCCCTGCTCGCTCTAAGAGGACTGCCACCAACCAGTGATGGCACCGACCTCGGTGCAGGGGTCAGACCTGTTGATTATGTTTTGAAAATGAAATTCTAGTGATTTTAATTTCATAAATTGAATTAAAAACTCAACTTTTTCAGAAATTAATTGACTTTTTATTTGAAGTATCTGATGACATTGATATAAACTGGAATTATTTCATTGTGGAGTTCTGATAACACAGGTCTATATTGCTTTTTCTTTCTTTTTTTGCTGAGAGTCTTACACTTATACATAGTTGGGTCCATTTGGACAAAATCAAATATGCATGGAATTTGATTTATTCTCTTTGGTACATAATGCCCCCAAGCTTTCCCTTTCTCTCTCTCCCTCTCTTCTCTTTCCTTGACTCTATTAAACTTCCTTTCACTTATTTATTGAACATATACTGCTTATTAATTCACATTTGATAGGACATAAAGAAACAAAAAATATGAAAATTAAGTAAAATACATATTGAAAATCTACCTTATACTGAGTTCAAAAGATAACCTTTAAAAATATTACTATAATTATACTTGCTAAACCATGTATTTTAATGCACATGTCTCATGTGGATCAGTTTTACACTGATTATTTAACCAACTTGAACTCTTAGATTTCTTGAGTTCAGTTGTTTCACCAGCATGGATGGCAAAAGTATGTCAATATTTTGTTGGATTATATTTTCTTTTTTAAAAATATTTTATTGTAGATAGACCAAATTCCTTTATTTTATTCACTTATTTTTATGTGGTGCTGAGGATCGAACCCAGTGCCTCACCCATACTAGGCAAGTTCTCTATCCCTGAGCTAGAAACAAGCCCTGGATTATATTTTCAATATAAATTTCATAATCAATAGAATTTCAGAGCTCATTTTTTCCAACAAGTATGTACTTTTTCTGAGTTTGTTGCTGTTGATTAAAAAAACTGTAATCAAACTACAAAGACAAAAGCATGACCTTCCAGTAAATATTGAAATGTAGATTTGAGCAACAACAGGCATAGGCAATCACTGTAACAAACATCCATTCAGATATGTTCTACTGAAGTACTGCTTATTTGCTACATAATACATGTGTTTCAAATATAGTTAATAAAAATTGTTAGCATTTCCCATTAACTGTGATGGTTTTCATTATCTTTTAAGTTTCATTATCAATGATGGCCCACTAGATATTGATGAAGTTGTTTGCCAGGATGGCCAGATAGAAAAGCATACTTAATTTTTTTGAAAGCAATCTTTAAAGATGTCCAAGGGGTGGAGGATAGAAATGAATCTCCATGCAAGGTTTAATTTGGGAAATAATAAAGAATGTGATTTCAACCTGCAGCTAGTTCCAGGCCAGGGTGGCTTTTGTATGTCCAAGGAGCAAAGGAATGTTTAAGATTCCATTGGAAAAATGAAAAGCTAAAGTGTTTTCTAAAAAAAAAGAAAGCATTGACATTTTTAGAGTTGAGTGATAGTGAGCTCTGATTGTTAAATGGCTACAGTTTGTAGGTATTAATTGTTATAGCAAAAATAATTAAATCTTAGAGTAAGAGCTAACTGTTTGTTAGAATTGGACTTGCAAGATGGCATGTCAGGCCAATGTTTTAATATAAGTGGTAAGTTGTCTGCTGGTTACTGTTACAACATGACTTCGCACAGAGCCCTATCTTCGTGGCCTTCCCCTGCTTTATATTTTTTGTTTTCCAGGACTTGAAATAGGCAAATTTATGGTGAATGACAACCTTCACCAAGACATTAGTTTTTTGAATTTAGGAAATAACCAGAAAATAAGAACTAAATTTTTGGTTAGATTTCAGAATTAAATACATGAAAGAAATCAGTTTACTGAGCTAGGTTAGGCTCTTATCTAATGCTATAGTGGAAATGGCAGAAGATGAAAGTGAAACAAAAATATGCCAAAATCATCCTGTTAATTATACCATTGATAATGATTTTGTAAGGTAATAATCAATTAGAATCATGCTTTATAAGCAGTATGGGTTTGAAGACATGAAGTTTAACCTGTCAATTGCCCAGGAAATTTAATATTTGGTTATCAATGCTATTGAGAACATCTTCACCATAGAACCACATTTGAAATTATCACTTTGTTAGAGTGTTGTTGATTATTCTCATTATAACAAATAAGTTTCATTATCTCCCAAACTCGAAAATCATGTGCAGATTGAAATTCCCCAAAAGAGGAAAACTCAGAATTTGATTCTGAAATATTCAGAATAAGTATCTGGATTGATTGCCCAACACAGTAAAAGTTAAATATCTCTGTAATTCAGTTGCATTTATTGAGTCTATTCAATGAATCTAATCTGATATCACAGTCATATGATAGTCTTATTCCATAATGAAAAGACTAAAAATGCTGAATATATTTAAAGGTAGAAAACACATCAGAATAAGGATAGTTGGAATTCCATAAGGGAGTTGTGAAAGCAGAACACTAGGGATTTGAAGGTCACTTTGCCATTTTAACATAGCATTAACATGCCATTAATAACAGACACAGTTATTACTAGTGTAAACAGTTTTTTCAAAACAGAAAATGTTTCAAACTCCATTTTATATTACTACAAATAATTTAGAAAATGATTAATGAGATTATAATTTTGATGGAGTTTATCTTAAAACAATTTGTGTCACTATTGCTGGAAAGGATCAAGCTTTAATTAGATTCAGAAAAAATCCACAGTGCCAAAAAAGCAGGTCCATTTTCAGATGCTCAGACCTTTCTCTGCCTAGTTTCACCTCCACACTTGGCTATTGCTCAATCTGTTTTTTTTTTTTTTTAATTTTTTGTAATTGTAGATGCACACACAGTATGCCTTTTTTTATTTTTATTTTTTATGTGGTCTTCAATACTTTCCTGTTCATTCCCCTTCTCCTTACCCTGTTCCCTTTCCTCTACTCCAGTTTTCTTTCTTCCATTTATAAGTAGTTTTGTTATAAATTAGTACACTATGTATTTATATGAAGATAAATTTAATTGTGATATTTTAATAATTACATAGGAAAATATAATCAGATTCATTCCCTCATTCTTCCCTTTTCTTGTTCTTCCTCCCTCCCTCCTGATCTCCACCTTCTACTTCACTGATTTCTACTTTCATGGGGTTCTCCCCACTCCCCCCACCCTTTTTTTCTTTCTTTCTTTCTCTCACCCACCTATTATTTTGGTCTAGTTTCCACATATGGGAGAAAATAGTGCACACTTGAATTCCTGGATCTGAACTACTACACATGGCATGATATGCCATTCATTTTTCAGCAAGTGCCATAATTTCACTCTTTTATAAGGCTGAGTAAAACTCCATTGTGTATATATACCACATAGTCATTATTCATTCATCTGTTGATGGCATAGTGTGTGGTCCCTCAGTTTGGTTATTATGAATTATGCTGCAATAAATATTGATGTGTCTGTGTCACTGTACTGTGCTGATTTTAGGTCTTTTGGATACATATCAAGAAGTGGGATAGCTGGGTAATATGGTGGTTCTATTCCTAGATTTTGAGGAATCCCCATAAAGCTTTCCACAGTGGACGTACTAATTGGAAGTCCCACCAACAATGACCAAGTGCTCATTTTTTCTCACATTCTTTCCAACATTTATTATTTGCATTCTCCAAGGGCACTCTGTCACAAGCTTCAAACTTAATTTTATGTACAAGATTCTTCATCTTAGGTTTTTGGGGGTATCTTTTTGTTTTGTTGTTTGCTGTTTATATGGTGCTAGGGATGGAAACCAGGGACATTCTACCATGAGCGTCAACACCAGTCTTTTATATTACTCTCTTATTTAAAACAGAGCCTTGTTAAAATGTTTGATGCTGGCCTCAAGTTTGTGATCCTCCTGTATTAGACTCCTAAGTATCTATGATTATGTGTGTGCTGCACTGTATCTGCCCTCACTGTATCTCAATTTTTGACTACTAAAATAAATCAATAAATATCTACAATTTTCCTATCAGAATTCATTGAGACTGTATGAGCCAATGACTTTTTTCTCATCAAGTAGGTATTTCTATTATAAAAGAAGTATATTATTTATTCAGAACTATTCAGACAAGGTATGGTGGTTTATTATGCCCTCTGTGACCTTAACTTCTTTTAGCCTCCATTATACCTTCCTTTGCTTGTGAGATTCCTCCTCGTTCTTACAAATATGATTTCTGTATTTTTAGGTATTATACCTGTGTTCCAAGAAATAAGAGAGGAAAGAGGAAATGCAGGAGTCAAAATTTACAAGTGTTATTCTATTGAATTTGCCAACTTCACCACTCCCAAGCAAAAAGCATGAGGTATATTTTGGCATAAACATTCAGATTAAGAGCCAGGTAGGTCACAGAAAATAAAAATTGGACAGCAATTTGAAGAGTTAAAAACAACCTTAAGATTTACCACAGCTGAAATTCAGAAGACTAAATAGTGAGTAGAGCATTTCACATTATCTGAAATCAGAAATTAGACAAATAAATAGAAGTAAAGTTAAACAAACCTAGGTATATTGACAAGAGAGTTCAAAGTATATAAGAATGCAGTTATTTGGAAATGAAATAAATAAAGCATGCACCTAGTTATGTTTGTGACTAAGGAAATTGAAATATTGTATATTAAATATAATTTCAAATTTCATTTTGTGCATTGAAAATCGAAAATAAATGTATGTGGTTCATAATTGTTTGTAAGGGGAAGTGATAACTTCAAAATACTTGATACATTTTTTTTTTTTTGCCAGTAAGAGTATTACTATAAACATGTATTTTTATCATGACTGGAGTGTTTCAGAATTAGAGTATCAATATCAGACAGTGCTCAAGCTCACTATTTCTAAAGATTTCACGTTTTAGAGCTGTTTTAGATTTATGGAAAAATTGAGAGTAAGGTACAGAGATTTCTTGTTTATCTCCTACATCCCAATGTGCATAAGCTTCCCCATTATTAACATCCTCCACAATAGTGGTGCAGTCTTTATAATTAATGACCCTACATAGACACATCAAAATCATCCAAAGGTTATAATTTATGTTAGGAATCTCCCTTGGTGTGCATTCTATACAAGTATACTTTTAAAGCAAGCATAGGGTTTTTTTGACAGGGTGCTATGATGAAGAGATCTCATCTGTATAAGTAGTATGAATATTTACTGTACTCTTACTAGTCTCTTGAGCCACATGATATTTCATCCTAATGCAAAGATAATATGAATATATATGGACAAGAATGTTAAAATTAATTGGTGAAAACAAAGCATCTGAAAATATTTAAAGCATATGAAATTGTATATGTTCTAAAATTTCTATGAATGTATGCATATGTGTACACATCCATATATATTTTTAAAAGGAATAATTAAAATTTTATATAAATTAAGTAGTTCATTGAAAGTCCCAGAAAAGTTTCAACTTCATAAGCAGTTCATAAGATGTAGTTTACTTATAAAGAAAAACATCAATTTTCCTAAACAACAAAAACTTGTATTAAATTGTTACTAATTTAGTTTGAAACTGCCATTTTATAAGTTACCAGTTTTTGAAATTTGTTGGTCAAGACCCTTTTTTAAAAAAATTGGTTTTAGATGGACAAAATACGTTTATTTATTTATTTATTCATTCATTTATTTATTTATTTATTTATTTATTTATTTAACGTGATGCTGAGGATTGAAACCAGTGATGCTGAGGATTGAAACCAGTGCCTCACACATGCTAGGCAAGTGCTTTCCCACTGAGCTACAATCCAAGCCCCAGTCAAGATTGTCTGACAATAATATTTTATGCAAAATTCCAATGTAGAAAGTGTAAGAAAACTGCTCTAACTGAAACAGAAATCTCTGGAACTCTGCTCCCTGTCTCCTGGTCTAACCCAATTAAGGCTTCAGAGGCAACTACAAGTTTCCTTAAAGCATTGTATTAAAAAGGCCATGAGTATACCTGTATTTCGTATTAAACAATTTTAATACAAAACTTAATCCCATTAGCTCACTTAAACACACACACACACACACACACACACACACAAACATGAGAAAAGGATAAACAAATCCAAGGCTCACTAGGCTTTGGAGGACAGGAGGAAACCCTGGACAGAGAAACCACATTTTTCCTTATGCCTGATGTCTCTGTGTCCCTGTTCACTCCAGGCTTCCACTTTCTCTCACCTCTGACAAGGGGAGGAAACTGACTAGAAGAGACATGGACCAGAAGGTCACAACCAACTCTAAGAATATCTGATGCAAACAGCTTGTACATTCTAGTCTGTAACTCTGAGAAAGAAATTGGATATGCACTGTCAAATACCTACTGCTAAGTTTTACTGCCCTTTGATACTGGTTATGATCTTTCACTATAGCTTCTGTTTATGCCAGAATACAAACTCTCAAATTCATGTGCAGTTTCCATGTTGAAGTATAAAGTTGTTTGAGAACCACCTCAGTGTCTGTAATGTGCATAAATTGTTATGTGTACTGGGTGTCACACCCTATGACAAGCAGGTCCAGTGGCAGCCCAATGCAAGGGGCACACATGAACAACATCCTCACTGCTAAATTTCTTCCTGTTCTATTTGGGCACTGCCCCACATTCAAGGTAGAAATCTTGAGTGCCTTTCCCCCATCCCCCAGCCCCCAACCCCCACAAATGACGTCATGCTCTCATGGAACAGAGATCCAAATTTTCAACATCAATTAAACAGAGCTTTCCAAGGTACCAAGAATATTCTTAGAAGTGTCCTGGGTTGAGGTTGTCAGGGCTTGGCTCTCTGACTCAGAAGGGAGCTCAGCACAGCTTCTTTTATCTGGGCCTCCAGGAACTTATAAATCACTCCTCTGATCTGTGGCCTGAAGCTGTGGTTGATTTTTGGATTCATCTACTGAGAAACAATCCTGTCTACTCCTGCTTCCAGCATCCCAGACTTTCTAGAACCACGTTCTGCCTCAGCCTGTTTCATAACTGGTTCTTTTTCATTGCAGGATTCCAGAAAGGGAATCTTGTCCATTTGTGCTTGTCCAGATGGGTTCATACAAAATCATCTTTTTGCAGACTACAGTGTCTGCCTCGGGTCCCTAGGGGGCACAGGCTGAGCAGGAAGAGGCCACATCCTGTGACTTTGCAGGTGAGAGGGTGTGGAGAGTTTGAAAATAGGTGAGTGCCAGGGGGCGGACCTGGGCACGGGAGCCGCCTCTTCCAGCCAATCAGTGGCTGGCGGTGTATGGCAGCCCGTTCCTGGGGACTGTGCGTGGTGATGGCGATGTTACAGGCCAGAACCTGCATGAGGCGGGCACTTTTTGTCTTCAGCGCGGGCCTTGGTCACAAGTGACGAGGGTGGCATGCAAAGGGTTTGACCCCCACAACTTCCCCAGGCCTTTCTCCAGCTTGGGATGCTGCCTGTCAGCCCTGCACCTCTCCCGGCTGGCCCAGGTCGTTCCTGCCTAATTGGGCACCCCCGACGCTCGACTCTTCATGCTCAGTGGCTGTGCAGCACTCCCTGAACCACTGGACACCGAATGGCTACAGGCAAATGCTGCAGCGACCCAGGCAGTGACCTCCTAGGGCCTTGTTAGGCGCCGGAGAACCTGGGCCCCAGCATGAGGCAGCAGGTGGCAAAGTTTGTCCCAGGTGATCGGGGATGGTAGACACTGCTAGAGCTCCAGCTGTATCAGTTCTGGTCGCTGCCACAAGGTAGGTGGGCGCTGGGCACCATGTGGGTGATGGAAGGGTACAGACGCGGGTGGGCACCTGCCGGGTGGTTTATGGTGGGTGCAGACTGGGTAGGCTCCTGCTTTCAAGCCCTGTCCCAGGGGCTCAGCATCATGAACTTTGCAAGGGGGAACTCCTGGGTGTCTGACTTCCCTTCTGAGTCACCGGATTGGGACTGGGCTTTGCTATGACTGGAGGCAGTGAATGGGTTACTGTGGTGTGCCTTTAATCCATGCAGGAATTAGAGGAGAGGAAAACTGAGATGTAGAGGGAAAATGCTGGGAAAAACACCTGGCATGCACAGGGTTGTTTTGAGTATTAAATGGACAATACCCTTTCCAAACATGTAAGGAGGACTTTCAAATTGTTGGAGACCACTGCCCTGTAGGGCCCGCAGTGGTGGCTGGCCTCACCCTAAGATGGCACCCAGAAGCCCAACCACAAAGGAAAACAACTTTAAGGAAGTGCTTTCTATTGGCTGACTGATCTCCTCCACATCCGTGCTTAGCTCGTGATCAGTACATGTCCTCATTGCCCACCATTAAGTGTCCACGAGCCAAACACCTGACCCGTTAAGGTGATTGGCTGTTACATCCCATAAAGCTGCTTACTTTGCACGGCGGAGGCAAGGAGGGCAGGCAGCAGATGCGGGATGAGAGAAGAGGAGAGGCGGTAGCGGCACAACGAGAGAGGAAGAAGAGAGAAGCAGAAGCTGAACGAGAGAAAAGAAGGAGAGAGAGCCATGTGGCAAGAGAAGAAGGAGAGAGAGAGCTGCACGACAAGAGAAGAAGAAGAAGAAGTCGGCGGCGGTGGAGGAGGAGGAAGAACCAGGCACTCGGCTCAGAAGCTCTCCCATAAAAATAAAGACCTTAAAACATCATTTGAGAGTGGAGTCTTCATTGTACTCGCTGGATGAGACAAGTGGTGCCGAAACCCGGGACCCCTCGCACTGCCACAAAAGAGGTAAGTAATATCCAGGTAAAACTGCTGTTAAAACTAAACAAGTCAAGTAAAATAAGTTAAGAAAGGTTAAAGCAGTATACAGGAAGCTGGGCAAAGTAACCCCCAGGTACAGGGAGCTGGGTAAAGTAACCCCCAGTGGACTGGCCAGGTATTAAAATAATAATATTTTGTGTGTATGTTGTTTGTCAAGAGTTCATGTCTTTGGTTGTATTGTATTGTTGCAGAGTGCTATTGTTTTTAGTTATTTTAGTGTGGTTTAGCCTTGTAATGTGGTTAGCATTTAAAGCTTTAGAAAATGGGTGGCGAAACATCACGGATCAGAATGGAGGGTCCGCTTAGAGACTTATTGAAAGCAAATGGAACATCTCTAAAAACAACGACCACGAGGCTTTTCCTCAGAAGAGTAGAGGAAGCTGCGCCATGGTTTTTAGATGAGGGACTCTTAAATATACCACGGTGGGATCACTTAGGAGAGGATCTAAGAAAGAGGGAAAAAAATACAACCATTGCCAGTGAGCACGAGTGCAATTTGGACGTTGATTCGCGGGTGCTTAACTAACCCGAGGCCAACATTTAAAGATATGCTAGAAAAAGGAGAAGACATTTTAGAGGAGACAAAAGAGGAACGATCCAGAACCTCTGAAAGATTATCAAAAAGGGGAAGTTCCTCGGATGAGGAAGAAATTTCAGAAGAGGAAATAGGATAGTCAAAAAAGAGGAACAGGAAAAAAGAACACAATGAATGCAAGGGCTAAACTTTAAGAGAGGAGGACCCCCAGGATCATGTTTCTATTGTAAACAACAAGGACAGTTTAAAAAACAATGTCCCCAGTTAAAACAGCAAGACAGGCCACAGAGAAGGCCTAAACCTGGAGTCTGCCCAAGATGTAGAAAGGAATATCATTGGGCTAGTGAATGTAGATCTATGATAAATGTAGATGGTAACCCTATTCTTCCTTGTGGAAGTTCAAAAAATGAGGGATGGGGCCCACAACCCCAGGGCCCGGCTCAAATGTATGGGGTGATTCAAAAAGTGGCCAGGACACATTATCCAGTAACAGACCAAGGAGAGCAACACGAGGAAGTGCAGGACTGGACCTCTCTTCTATCACCAGAGCAATACTAATGCCAGAAATGGGAGTACAAGTCATACCTGTTGACTTTAAGGGTCCCCTACCTGAGAACACCATGGGACTATTATTAGGCAGAAGCTCCAGTGCACTCAAAGGATTAATGATAGTTCCAGGAGTCATAGATCAAGATTATACAGGAGAAATTAAAGTGCTTGCTTCATCACCTCAGGGCATTATTTCCATTTCTTTGGGAGACTGAATAGCTCAGCTTTGTATACTACCTAGTCTTCATGGCTCATTCCCGTCACAACAATGTTTTAGGGGAGATAAGGGTATGGGATCTACAGGTATTGATTTGGCCTGCCTTACTATGGAACTAAAAACAGACCTATGTTAGAATTAATTGTAAAAGGAAAAATTATAAATTGATTGTTAGACACGGGAGTAGACACAAGTATCATAGCAGAAAAAGACTGGCCAAAGTATTGGCCCACACAAAAGGCAAATCAAACATTGAAAGGATTAGGTATTGCCACAGAACCAAAAAAGAGCCTGCATGTGGCTAGAATGGAAAAGCCTAGAAGATCAAGAAGGACTTTTCCAACCATATGTCTTAGAACAAATCACAGTGACACTATGGGGTAGAGATATTTTAAATCAAATGGGGATGAAAATAACCACAGAAGGAATATACAGTGAACAAGCACAAAACATAATGAAAGAACAAGGGCACAAGTGGGGAAAGGGCTTAGGAATCAATGAACAAGGCATAACAGAACCAATATCAATTAAACAAAAAGGTGATAGACAGGGATTGGGTTTTTCCTCGGGACCACTGATGAAATAATTAAAATAAAATGGAATATAGAAAAACCAATCTGGGTGCTTCAGTGGCCCCTAAATACAGAAAAACTTAAAGTGGCCCAGGAATTAGTACAAGAACAATTACAGGCAGGGCATATAAGTCCCTCCACATCACCTTGGAATACCCCCATATTTGTTATAAAAATGAAATCAGGTAAATGGAGATTATTACATGACCTAAGAGCCATCAATGCCATAATGCAATCCATGGGGCCAATTCAATTGGGCCTACCAGTCTTATCAGCATTACCAGAGGACTGGAAATCAATAATATTACATATAAAGGATTGTTTTTTCTCTATTCCTCTCCCCCCTGACGACATAGAAAAGTTTGCTTTTACGGTCCCCTCCATTAATCATGGACAGCCTGATGCCACATATGAATGGAAAGTCCTACCCCAAGGGATGGCTAATAGTCCAACTATATGTCAAATTTACGTAAATAGTGCTTTAATACCAATCAGAAATAAGTACCCAGATATAATTATATACCATTATATGGATGATGTATTAATTTGCCTCCCAGAACAAACAATACTAGATTAAGTATTTACTGACCTAATCAGTCATTTAAAGACAAGAGGACTTATTATAGCACCTGAAAAGATACAAAGACAACAAGTTCAAGAATTGTTAGGAGCTAAAATAAACAGCACAATCATTACACCCCTAAAAACTTCTCTTAGACTCGACCATCTTAATACCTTAAATGATTTTCAAAGGTTATTAGGTGATATTAATTGGATAAGTCCTTACCTTAGATTAACTACTCAAGATTTAGGACCATTGTTTTATATCTTAAAGGGAGATGCTCATCCTTCTTCACCCAGAAAACTTACAGAGGAGGCCAGAAAAACCCTAGATGTAGTACAAAAAAGACTAGACGAGGCACAGGTTGATCTTATAGATCTGTCGGCATCTCTATCACTCATAGTACTTCCAAATAATTTAGTCCCTACAGGAGTCCTCTGGCAACAAGGACCTTTAATGTGGATACATTTACCCTACTCTCCAGGAAAAACAATAGTTTCTTATCCTGAAGCAATGGCACAAATAATATTCAAGGCATTAAAATCAGCCATCATAGTATTTGGAAAAACACCAGACAAGATAATAACCCCATATGATTGAGAACAAATTTCTTACTTAAGCAATAATAACAATGATTGGGCAATTCTTATGTTCACAACTGCTGCCCAATTTGACAATCATTATCCAAAACATCCATATATACAATTTTATCTAAGAAATCCTGTGATTCAAATAAAAATTACAAAAAGGGAACCTATAAGACAAGCAGTGGTAGTGTTTACTGATGGTTCCAATAATGGTACTGGAGCATATTTTCTTAAAGACAAGGTACAAACATTTATTTTTCCAAAGGCTTCTGCACAGCAAATAGAATTATTAACAATAGAACAAACATTAAAATATTTTCATAAAGTTCCTGTAAATATTCTGTCAGATAGCCATTATGCTGTTAATGCAGTTCAACAACTGGAAGATGCCTGTTTACTCAAAAAAATTCCACCATATCCAACATACTCTTAGCATTACAAAAACTCATTTGGAGTAGAACAGAGCCATTCTACATAGGACATTTAAGAGCTCACACAGATTTGCCAGGTCCATTAACACAGGGCAATAATATAGCTGATCTAGCCACAAGGGATCCTCATGTTTTTTCTATAATAGAAGAAGCACAAAACTTCCATAATAAATTTCATGTAAATTCTAAAACCTTACAAATAAAATCCAATATAATGAAAGAACAAGCCCGAACCATTGTAAAAATCTAATAACATACATAAAATCACCTAATAATAGCATTAATCGAAAAGGCCTATTGCCCAACCATCTATGGCAGATGGATGTAACACATATTCCAGAGTTTGGAAATCTCAAATTTGTTCATGTAACTATTGATACCTACTCAGGGTTTATATTTGCTTCATTACATAGTGGAAAAAACATAAAAGATGTAATATCACATTGCTTACAGACCTTTGTGACTTTGGGAAAGACTAAAAAATATAAGACAGACAATGGGCCTGCATATATTTCTGCATCATTTAAAAATTTCATAAGTACCTTTGATATTTCCCATTCCACTGAAATTCCATACAATCCTATGGAATAAGGAATCATTGAAAGAGCCAATCAAACACTAAAAGCTTTTTTAAATAAACAAAAAGGGAGAATAGGAGACACATACAGGTCTCCTAAAGATAAACTAAACATAGCATTATTTACTTTAAATTTTTAAAATTTGGACAAAGATGGAAAAACAGTCACAGATAGACATGAAAATCCTACAGTGGCTCCAAAGTTCTTTGTACAGTGGAAGGATGTACTCAATGAACAATGGAGAGGCCCGGATCCAGTGTTATTCTGGAGTCGAGTCTCCATATGTGTTTTCCCATAGGGTGAAAAAACACCAGTCTGGATCCCAGAGAGATTACCAAGACCGACATCTAAGATGCCATCATCCTTTACCATTATAAATTGTGCCAGTGGAACTCCTCTAATTGGGACAATTCTTCTTTCCTATCTGCTAACATTTCCTCCCACTACAGTTTATCACCCCCTTTCATGCTTCTATTAACTAATCATAGTACTACCGTCCTACTACCATCCTAAATTGTTCTGATGCGAACTTGTTTCCTTTCACAATGTTGGAATGCCTCCCAGTTTTCCGTTGCAGTAACCAGTTTCCATAACTGATGAAGAGCTGCCTATGATTTTGTCTAGAAACAAATGAGACTTCAGCATTACAGCAGCAGTGGTTACGGCTGTGGCTGTGTCTGCTGCTGCAGCTGTGGTAGCAGTGACAGCATTAGCTACTACAATACCAATAGCACAAGCTGTCAATAATATAGCTGAAAGAGCCGCCTCAGCTTTACAAACACAAAAGGTTATTAATGCCCACTTAAAGGCTGGCATAACTGGTCTTATACTCTTAATAACCTTACCACTCAATTAGGATTAGAGACTAAAACATGGGCAGACATCATGGCTCTTGGAATACTTATGGTACTGGGTTTAGACTAATGATCTGATGCCTTATGCACGTAAGATGCCAACAACAGGGAGAACATCAGACCATCAAAATGGCACTTATGACACTTGAAACTGGCACATCTCCCCAGGTGTGGCTGAATATGCTGGATCAGTAGCCAATGATGGGTAAGCAAACAGAGACATATATCAACCTAAGACAGGTCCTCATCCCAAGATGGGTGAGATACCAATGACGGGTAAGAATATGTTCTGCTGTTATGCAACCTAAGACAGGCATGATCCCAGGGATCCAGAGTCACAGATAGGCTCATGGGGGCCCATACTAGCCTAAGACAGGGTTCTGACGCCTGGAGGTCAGAATTCTGATGATGGGTAAGGATGGTGCTCGGCACATGAGCTATCATGATGACCTGATTCTTAGCCTATTAATAAAACAGAAAGGGGAAGATGTTGGAGACTGCTGCCCTATAGGGCCCGCAGTGGTGGCTGGCCTCACCCTAAGATGGCACCCAGAAGCCCAACCACAAAGGAAAACAACTTTAAGGAAGTGCTTTCTATTGACTGACTGATCTCCTCCACATCCGTGCTTAGCTCGTGATCAGTACATGTCCTCATTGCCCACCATTAAGTGTCCACGAGCCAAACACCTGACCCATTAAGGTGATTGGCTGTTACATCTCATAAATCTGTGTACTTTGCGCAGAGGAGGCAAGGTGGGCAGGCAGCAGCTGCGGGACGAGAGAATAGGAGAGGCGGCAGCGGCGAGATGAGAGAGGAAGAAGAGAGAAGCAGAAGCTGAACGAGAGAAAAGAAGGAGAGAGAGCTGTGCGACAAGAGAAGGAGAGAGAGAGCTGCACAACAAGAGAAGAAGAAGAAGAAGACGGCGGAGGTGGAGGAGGAGGAAGAACTAGGCACTCAGCTCAGAAGCTCTCCCATAAAAATAAAGACCTTAAAACTTCATTTGAGAGCTGAGTCTTCATTGTACTCACTGGACAAGACACAAATGGCAATCATTATTAGAGTCTTAGAGAAAGATAAGAATGAGACTTGACATTTAGACTACTGAGGAAGAGGGAGAAGATCAGTATAGGGCAAAGCAAAGTCAGAACAAGAAGGCCAGAGGAAGAATCATGTCATTTTTGCATGTAGGGATAAAGGAGCTTTGTAATGTACCTGTTGTAGCTGAGTGACAGAGTACCTGCCTAGCATGTGCAAACCCTGTATTCAATCCCCACTACTGCAAAAACAAAAACAAAAAAAGAACAGAAAACATGTTGGTTGACACTGTCAACTACTAGAATCAGTTGGGCAGTTGTGTAGAGGATTGGTTTGTGGGAAAGGAGATTAGAAGCTGTACTAAAGTGATAGCAAGGCAGCTGAAACAAGAGTAGAGTACAAGTGAAAGCTCCAACAGCAGGAGAGTACTTAGGGATTTCCATTTGGCAAAATGGACTGTGTGCATATGGAGCATAAAGGAAAGAATGGCGTTGGAGATAATTCCTAGGTTTGTGGCTTGGAAAACCCTTGAAACTAATTATAGAAATACTTGTTTTTACTTTAAGATGAAGATTTTGACATGGCTGTCAAGAAACTTAATGGAAAACTCTATCTGGATGACTCAGAAAAACAGGCCATTAGAAGAAAATATAGCCGGTATGTTAAGTTTAAATGACTAAGTAGATTTTTTTTAAACAAATCATCTATTTGAAGGGAACCTCCTGATCTGATAACCAAGAATAATTGATTTTATTTATTTAACATATCCTTGTTCCTAGTGATTTAAAATATTTAAAAAATAATGCTACCTGGAAAACGTGGTTCTCTTAGTGATCTTTGTTCCCATAAGTATCCATAGGTCTTGTTATGTGGGTTTGTGGATTACCTTTAAGTCCAGTGAAAAGCTGATCATTGTTGTAGAGTAGTTGGACTTCATCTAATTTTATCTTTTCTTTTGGTTGTGTTGTTTGGATTTTTCAGATAATGAGAAAGAATGTGTTATTGTCTGGGAAAAGAAGCCTACAGTTGAAGAAAAAGCAAAACCAGATTCAGTAAAGCTCCCACCTACATTTTATTGTGGAGTCTGCAGTGATACTGATGAGGACAATGGAAATGGGGAAGACTTTCAGTCAGAGTTTCAAAAAATTCAGGTAACTCAGGTAAGAATGTCTTCTTTGTTTTCCTTTTGATTCCATTGACTTTGTTTATGTAGTAAACAGTAGAATGTTCTTAGCAAATGGTAATGATGGGTGTGGCTAGCAGATAGAGTGAATCTAAGTAAGTGGAGAGGCATATTATTTATGAATTGGTACACTCAAAATAGGATATTAAATTTTCCAAAATTGAGCTATAGATTTAAGGTGCAGTGCCAGTCAAAAATTCACCAGGATTCTTTGAAGATATAAATAAGCTAATTCTTAAAATTTCCATGGAAAGTTACAATTATATGTTTGTTATTATTGATGATAGAGAAATATATCAACCAGAGTTTTGAGTTTTGACCTAAAATGGATATTCAAATTTGTCCCATTTTTTTACTCCATCTATTGTTGCAATCATGGAACTTTTTGTGAAATATATGAAGAATATTGATTTTTGAATGTTCAGGAAACCAACATTGCTTACCTGGAATAAGCCTCAATTATAAAATATTAATTATAAATTTTATATGCATTCAGGTTTGAGTAAATTTTGTTACTACTTTTAGATTTATATATATCAGGGGTATTGGTCAGTAGTTTTTTCTGATAATATCTTTAGTTGCCATATAAGAGTTAATACTGGTATCATGAAATGAATTGAAAAATATTTCTGGTACTGCAGTTTTCTGAAAGAGATTGTGTTATTTGTAGCCATTTCTCCTTAAATAATCAGTAGTTTTTATTAGAGGAATCATATGAGATGAAGTTTTATGAAGACATTTTTAAAAATATAGTAAATGAATAGAGAACTGTAGGTTATCTGTTCAGGTTATCTATTAGTTCTTGTGTGAATTTTGATAATTTGTGTCTTTCAAGGAATTGGTGTCAAATTTGTGTGTGTAGAGCTGTTTCTTTAAATCTCCTTTTAGTCTTTTAATGTTTGTAAGTTCAGTATAGACATATCCTGTTTTCTGTCTTTCTTGCTCTTTCTTGGTTAATCTGGTTAGAGGTTCATCAATTTCATGAGTACTTTTCCACTTCCACCAGGAGAAATAGATTTTGCCTTCATTGATATTCAGTCTGTTGTCTGTGTCAGATTTCATTGATTTCTGTTCTTTATTATTTACTTCTTGCCTTGGGCTTATTTTGCATTTTTTTTGTACCAGGGTTTGAACCCAGCGTACTTAATCACTGAGGCATATCCTCAGCACTTTGTTTTCTTTAATTTAAAATTAATTTATTTATTTGTTAACAGGGATGGTACCTAGGGGCAGTTAACCACTAAGCTACATCCCCAGACCTTTTCATATTTTGTTTAGAGACAGGGTCTTACTAAAGCTGAGGCAGGCATTGAACTTGTGATCCTCTTTCCTCAGCCTCCCAAGCTGCCAGGATTGCAGGCATGTGCCACTGTGACCAGCTATTTCTAGTTTCTTAAAGTAGAAGCTTAAATTAAGACCATTTTTTAAAGAATTTAACCTTTATTTTACTTTAATTAATTAATTAATTAATTAATTAATTAATTTAATGGGTTGCTGTGGATTGAACCCAGTGCCTTCCTGTGCTAGGCAAGTGCTCTACCACAGAATTACAAACCAAGGTCACATTGTTCATTTTTATACAAGTATTTAATGCAAGAATTTCCCTGTAAACCTTGTTTAGCTGCATCCCATGAGTTTCAATGAGATATTTTTGCTTTTATTGTCCTTGTCATTCTTCTTGACCTGTGCATTAGTTAAAAATTCTTGGTTATTTTCTACATATCATTGCTGTTGATTGCTACTTTATAGTTCATAAAGTTTAGTTTTAGTTGTTTGAGTTTAGTTGTGTGAGATCTGTTTTCATGATTGTTTCATGTGCACTTGATAAGAATTTTGGAGTCTGCTGTATTTCTGTGTGGAATATTATATAAATATTAATTAGGTCAAATTACTTGATACTGTTATTCAGGTCTTACATATCTTTGATAATTTTTTTGTCTGCTTATTCTGTCATTTACTAAGAATGTTATCAAGCAAAATTGTGACTGCCTGCCTTTCATCAGATTTCACTTCTTATACTTTTTTTAGTATACTTTTAGTTGACAATGGACCTTTATTTTATTTATATGCAGTGCAATTGGATCCAGTGCTTCACACATGCTAGGCAAGCACTTGACCACTAAGTTAAACCCCAGGCCTCTTACTTTGCTGATCTCTTGATTTAACTTTGTTGATCTTTCAAAACTTTGTATTTTTTCTGCTCTATTCTTTTATTTCCTTCCTCCTGCTTACTTTGGATTTAGTTTGCTCTTTTTCCAACTTCTTAAAATGTGAAGATTATTGGCCTATGATCTTTGTTTTTTAACATTTACAGGTTTATATTTTTCTCTAACATTGCTCTAACTGCATTCAGTAAGTTTGGTAATTTTTGTTTTTTAATATATTTTTTATTTTTCAATTTTTTTGCAGTGCTGGGGATCAAACCTAGGACTTTTTACTTGCAAGACAAGCATGCTACCAACTGAACTATATCCCCAGCACTGTTTTCTGTTTTTTAGCCTGTTAAAACAGTAAAGTTTGGTTTGCAATTACTGTTATAAAATGCATCTTTACTAATTATGATTTATAAAATGCCAGGGAAAGGAGTTACCAAAAAATTTTTTTTGCTTATAATTATTACTTACATACTTTATAGCTCTATATTGATTCAAGTTACCATCTATATTGTATGTCCTCTTAATTCCGTCTACTGGACTCATTTAGTACTTATTTAGTCCTTCTTATAGGACAGGTCTGCTAGCAAGTTTTTTTCAGTTTCTGTTTATCTGCAATACCTTAATTTCTCTTTTATTCTAAATGGTAGTTTTGCTGAATATAAAACTCTTGGATGACATTCTTTCATCATTTTGAATATGTAATCCCACTGTTTTATTTTTCTTTTTTTAGTTGTAGGTAGACATAGTTTTATTTATTTTTTAAATGTGGTGCTGAGGATCAAACCGAGTGTCTCATATGTGCTAGACAAGGACTGTACCACTGAGTCACTACCTCAGCCCTATCCCAGTTTTCTGACTCTGATTTCTGTAAGGGCATTGCTATTAATTCTTTACATATTTTTTGTTGTTGTTGATGGATCTTTATTTTATTTATTTATATGTGTTTCAGAGAATCAAACCCAGTTCCTCATACATGCTAGTCAAGCACTCTATCACTGAGCTACAACCCTAGTGCTTCTATTAATCTTACTGAGCATCCTTTTTATGGAATGAGCTTTCTTCTTTCAAGAAAGTTCTCTTAATATTTAGCCTTTGATAGTTCATCTGTGATGAATTTAAGTGTCTATCATTTTTATTGTATCCATATTGGAGTTCATAAAACTTTTTGGACATTTTCAAACATTACTCATATATTCTATCCTTTCCTCTCCTTCTGGGTTTCCCATTATGCATATGTTGGTATGGTTGATGATTTCATTTAGGTCTCTGTAACCTTTTTGAGTTTTATTCACTGTTTTTTTCTTTAGATTTCTCAGCCTAGGTAATTTCAATTTGTTTATCTCTAGCTTACTGATTTCTTTTGCCAGTCAGATCTGCTGTTTACCCTTGGAGTGAATTTGACTTTACTTTCTGGAGCAGATTTAGGTTTATAGGAAGGTACCAGAGATATCCATGTATCTCCTGCCCTCAACATAGACATGTTCTCCCTCATTAACATCCTGTACCATGGGGGCATATTTGTTCCAATCCTAAAACATGTGTTCATGCATCACCACCCAAAGTTTAAAGTTTACACTAGGTTTACTCCTTGTCTTGCACTTTCTATGAGTTTGGACAAATAATGAATGCTGTGTATACCATTATAATGTCCTACTATGTGATTTCACTGTCCTAAAAATCCTCCTTATATCCCTGATCCCCATCCCTCTCTGCCAGTGATCACATGATTGGGCTATAATTTTAGTATCTTTTAGTTATCAATGGACATTTATTTATTTATTATGCAGTGCTGAGACTTGAACCCATTGCCTCACAGTGCTCTATCACTGAGCTACAAATCCAGCCACTCTTTGTTTAATTTCTAGGGTTGGTTAAGAGTTGATCTTGATCATCTTTGTTAATGTTTTTCTTGTTTTTACAAAGGGCAGTATTTATAATAGCCCCCTCTTTACCATTTCCCAAGTGATAAATTGACCCTTTGTCTTGATCATCCTTCTATACCCCTTGTTATCTTTCTTGAATCTGCTTTATCTGGTAAGAAAGATTAACTCAATCATATTTTTGTGCTTAAGTATGTGTATTTTTGTGTTATAAACTTTTTTTTAACCACCTATATCATAATGATTTTCTTTGGACTGAATTTTGACAGTTTCTTTAAAAATCTAATTGGATAATGTTTTATTGGTGTTTAAACAATTTATATTTTATTTAATGTAATTGTCATGGTTAAACTTTTATCATTTTTTTAGTTGCAAGTATTCCTTTTATTTTTCATTACTGTTTTCATATTTTTAAAAAATTATTTCAGTATTCTTCAGAATTTTTTTACATTTTATTGTTCTACCATTGGTGTGGTACTAGGGATTTAAAAAAAGAGCTTTGTGTGGCCCAGGCAGGGGCTCTATCACAGAACTATATCACTGTTGTTTTTAAAACTTTTATTTTGAGACAGGGACCTGCTAAATTATCTAGGCAATCCTACCTCAATTTTCTGAGTCATTTGGGGATTACAGGTGCTTCAGAGCACGTGGGTGTACAATCCTACCAACAGCACCAGTGGATTTGCCCTCCGACCCCACTCCTCCAGGTCTGGGAAGACCTGGGTTTTCTTTGGAGTCAGAAAACTAGCCTAGGGGCCTAGCTGCCACATAGAGACATGGGTGGTGCATGCTCAGCTCAGTAGAGCATGCAGTGCAGCACAGTACTTTAGGTGAACATTGATTTGGGACACATCACATTCCATATGTTGGGTTTCTCCTCCTATCCTAGGAAGTCTAGAAAGGAGAGAGATGGAACCTGGGTTGGCCATGTTCCATGTGAAGGTGAGTGGCTCCTCTGGTGGCTCATGAAGAGAAGAGGGAGTCATTCAATCAGCATTTTGGAAGAGGACAGGAAAACCTGACATGCAAGGAGTGTTGTTCTGTTCTCACTTCAACAACCAGGCACCTCCTCCTTGGCTGGTGCATTACAACTAGGCTGTACCCAGAAACTTACTGCAGGGATTATTCCAGGGTCACATCAATTAAAAACAAGATGCAGAAATGACTTGCCACTCTTTATTCACAAAATGGATCATGTTCTTGACCAGACAAATACCTCGCTTCACAAGGGCCTGTGGGATATTGCCATGAGTATCTAACAAGCCCCAGATGGAGCAGACCACAAGCTGGGGGATGAATGAGGAGCCTGGTGATGGCATGATGAGCACAGTTTCACAGGGCATAACACCAGGTTTGAACATAGACTATGCAGAAAGTGGAATGGTTCAAATATTCCAAGCAGAATATTCAAAAGAGGAGAGTTAGAATATTTGGGGGGCCAAAAAGGCTGAAGGGTGTTGATGATGGAAAACAACTTTGGATAAGTGACCCTATGAAACTCGCAATCGATCATCATCAACCCACAAATTGCACATCATACATTCAGCCTCATCATACACTACAAATGCATGAAGTAGTTATTGCCTGCTCATTCTCTATGCAACCATGAATATCTACCCTCATTCCCCTTTATAGAAATACAATACCCATGCAAATTCCAGTCTCTTTTCTGTTGCTCCCAAGGGACAGCCAAATATATTAATGATGATTCCTATTTTTTTCTGGCAAAATAATCAGGAACATAGGCTTTCACTACTTCACAGCACCTTTCCCCATGACCTACAATTTAATCCAGTTGATCCTGGGGTATGCAACACTAATCCCTGCTCTGCTTCTTTTCGGGATGTCCATCAATATTAACAAGAATCTACAAAAGGACTCCAATCCTCTTGACACTGGAGCTCCAGTGATATTGGGTGTATAGGTTGTAAATACCCCGTGATCCTCCTGAATGCATTCAATACAGGCTAATTTTGATTGAGCCCCAAATCCTAACTTTATTTACCAAGAATTTGCAGGGAAGCCTTTGCAAAGCAAAAGTGTGAGAGAAGTTCCAGGGACAAGATCAGCTGTCTTTCGGGTTCACCTCATGGTTTTCAAGTAGACATTGAGGTACACGTTGAACGTGCTCTGTTGTGGAAGTCCCATACATTGCCAGAGAGTATCACAGTGTGTCCAAGAAGCCTGGAGAGTGCCAGGGACATGTGTAGTTCTCATTTTGAATTTCCTGCCACTGAAATCTGGTGCACAATGTACAGGTGAATATGGTGTTGAAGAATTATCCTCATAGGCATACTCATGAGAGACCGGTGATCTCTGTCCTAAGGAGAGTAGAGTGACTTCATGGAACAAGTACTCTGAAGAAATGCAGGTGACTGTTGAGCGCTGCTCTCTTGGAGCACAGTAGCCTGTTGAAACGTGTTGGTGGAATTGGGTTGCAGGTGAAATTGGTGCTGTTTTACAGTGTTGAATCCTGTTGTGATAAGTGGAGACAAGAAAAGAAAAAGAGAGATGATGGACGGTTGAGAGGCTCAGAATTGCTTTCGTTTTTTTGTTATTTCCCCAATCCCACAATGCTGGGGACTGAAACCTGGGCCTCGAGCATGCAAGGGAAGCACTCTTCAAGATGGGCTATATGGCCTGCTCTGGAATGGCTTCTCTGAGTTACAACATTTGATCACCTACAGTCTTAATTCGTGAAATTGTATGCAGAGACAATCATGACCAAGACAAACAATGTCCAAGGAATTCTTAATTCTCCCTCTTCACAACAATCCAGCAAGGAACTTTATTGCATGTCAATACACAAGCCTAGCCCTGTGTCCTGGAGGAAAGATTTTTCCCGTCTTCATTAAGGAGGAAAATGGAAGTAGCTCATTGATCCATGAGCAGAAAAATAGATCAGAGATCCAAGGATGCCAGGAACAGTGGCAGAAGCAGGAATATGTGGGATTGAGAATGTGCTCAATTGGTGAATACAAATGGAGATATTGGGGATCATTGGGACATGAACACCTAGTCATTACTTTCAAAATCAACTGACACACTCCTAGAAATTATATTTTTCTTATTTTTCCTTTTGATGTTTTATTTGAAAAATTCTAAAACTCAGAGAGCTGTGCTTAATGCACAAGACAATTCAGGTGCTGGATCTTGCCAATATTCTCAGGAATGGGTGAGGCAGAGGAAGTTGTGCCTCCTGTTGTAAGCCTGTTTCCCTCAGTAAAATTGCTTCATCAATTTAGCCAGGCACTGCTGGGAGATATAAATAGGCAAAGGCATGTGGTGATGGCTCATATGGTCTGGGGTCCCAGAATCAAAACAGGGTGGCAGGAAGAAAACATTCCTCATCCAATTTCTATTTTCAATTCGTTGTGTTCAGTTATTCCTCTCATGAGGAGTGATACAGAGTGATAAGTGGCTAAAGTCATATCCTTGATTCTTCATTCATTTTGTTGCAATCAATTCCTCTCAGAAAAACGTAATAATTGGTTACCAGTTCTCCTGAGACATGAGTGCCATACATGGGAGAACTCCGCTACTCAAAGGGGAAGGAGCAGGCATTGGTCAGCTAGGTTGTGAAGGGCCTGGGGTTTCAAAACTCCAATAGGAGAAGGCACTTAATTGCACTACCCAGAAAGTTTGTAAAGCCTTGGGCAACCTGAACTTTCAGGAGTGGGTAAAGTGACATTGCGCCTGCACTGCAGATTCCACCTGAGGTCATAGAGGAGCAGACTGAGAACACGGAAGTGTCATGGTTCCCTAGGCAACCAGAGACCTTTCAGCTCCTGGCCACTTCAAACCCACATTGAAGACATGCGGAGGCTCATCTGAGAGGGTAAGAGGATAGATGAAGGGAGCAGGTGCCAGGGTCTTGCATTTTTGAGGAAAGGATTCTATCCTTGTTACCCTGTGATGAGAAAAGAGGCTGTAAGCAGTATGGAGCCCCTTGAGCGATAAATCCCCTCATAACCAGACAAGACAAGGGATCCCATTGAAGTCGGATAACCCGCAATTCCTCCCAGGTCCACTAGGTGGTGCTGTGCTCCGTTGGTCCCACCTCTCTTGCTGACAGGCAACTCATCTGGCTCCTGATGCAGGCTATTAGCCCCTACAAATTCCAGTGGAACAAGCTGGGACCGAGGGGTACTTGAGAGCACCTGTGGTAACAATCTTAGCAATGGTACCAGTGGATTTGCACTCCAACCCCACTCTTCCTGGACAGGGACAACCTGGGTTTACAGTAGTTGTTGCTGGCTCATTCTCTATGCATCCATGAATTCCGACCCTCATTCCCCTTTTTAGAACAACAATGCCCTTACAAATTCCTGTCTCTTTTCTATTGCTCCCAAGGGAATGCTGAATAAACAAAGGATGATTCTTATTTTTTTGGCACAAGAACCATGAGCATAGGCTTTCCCAACTTCACATCACCTTTCCTCATGACCAACTATTTAAGCCAGTTGATCCTAGGATATTCAACACTAATCCCTTCACTGCTTGTCTTGAGGACGTCCATCAGTATTAACAAGAGTCTACAAAATGTCTCCATTCCTCTTGACACTGGAGTTCCAATGATATTGGGTGTGTAGTTTTTAAATGCCCCATCATCCTCCTGAATGCTATCAATAAAGGCTAACATCGATTCAGCCCCAAATTCTAAATTTATTCACCATGATATAACAGGCAAGCTGCTGCAAAGCAATAGTGTGTGAGAAGTTCCAGGGACAAGAGCAGCAGTCTCTGTGAAAATTTATACAGAGAACCAATCATGAAGGAGTCAAAAAATGTCAAAGAATTATTAATTCTCCTGTTCACAACAATCCAGCAAGGAATTTTTTGCATGTCAATACCCAAGTCTGGACTGTGTCCTGAAGGAAAGTTTTTCTCTCTTCAATTAAGGAAGAAAAGAAATGTAACTGATTAATCCATGAGTAGAAAAGTGTATCAGGGATCCAAGGATGCCATGAGCAGGGGCCAAGACAGGAATAAGTAGAATTGAGAATATGCTCAATTGGTGACTACAAATGGAGATATCGGGGATCATTCACACATGAATCCCTAGTCATTACATTCACAATCTTCTGACTCTTTCCTCGATAGAATATTTTTTTCTTATTTTTCCTTTTGGCATTTTCTTTGAAAACTTTTAAGCAGCAGAGAGCTGTGCATAGTGCACAAGCCAGTTCAGGTGCTGGATCTTGCCCATCATCTCAGGAATGGGTGAGGCAGAAGAAGTTGTTCCTCCTCTTCTAAGCCTGTTTCCTTCAGTGAGGGAGTGCTTCAGCAATTTAGCAATATGCTGTTGGGAGATATAAATAGGCAAGTGCATGTATTGATGGCTCATGGGTTCTGGTGTCCCAGAATTGAAATGTGGTGGCAAAATTGAAATGTGGAGAACATTCCTCATCCAATTCCAATCTTCTGCTCATTATGTTCTCAGTTATTACTCTCAAGAATTTTTAGAGAGAAATAAGTTGCTGGAAGTCATATCCTTGATTCTTCATTCATTCAGTTGCATCAAATTCCATTCAGAAAAACAAAACCATTGGTTACCAGTTCTCCTGTGTCATGAGAGCCATACATGGGAGAATTCCTCTAATCAAAGGTGAAAGAGCAGGTATTGTTCAGCTAGGTTTTGAAGAGTGGGGGGTTTCTAGGCACCAGTAGGTGAAGGCACTTGGTTACCCTCCAGAGGGTTTGTAAAGCCTTGGGAAACTAGAACTTTGATGAATGGTCATGCAAAATGGCACCTGCACCCCAGATTCTACTTTAGGTCACAGAGGAGCAACCTGCAACTCCATTGGCATCACGGTTCCCATGACAACAAGAGACCATTCTGCTCATGGTCACTTCAAACCCACATTCAAGACACGTGGTTGCTCAACTGTGAGGATAAGAGGATAGATTAAGGGAGATATTTCATGCTTTTATTCTTGGAAAATGAACTATTATCTGTTCTCCCTGAGCCATTTGCAGAAGTTCTGGGTCATGAGTTGTGAGCAGAAACCTTCATGACTTGTCTAGGCAAGTTCATTTATGTGATGGCATAAGAAAATGCAAGAAAACAGGAATTGGGCACGTGCCTGTAATCCCAGTTATGTGGTAGGCTGAGGCAGGAGAATCACAAGTTTGAGGACAATCTCAGCAACTAAGCAAGAACTTGTCTCAAAATAAAATAAAAAAGGGAAGTAATTCAATGTCACAGAGTTTGAATGGCAGGTGTGAGGCCCTGGGTTCAAGAGCCAGGATTGGGTTGGGGGATGATTTGGGCTCTCACATATGATCAAATTATGGAAGAGGCTCTTTTAGTCAGGAGTCAGATGTGAAATGTCCACTATCCCAGGTGATGAGAATCCTTCCCTTCTGAAGATTCTGTGTATTCCATTTTATATTAGGGTATAAAGAAATGTGGTAAGAGCTAGAAACCCAAGATCTGAAGGTCCTCCCTCTCTAGGTGAACTAACCATCTCTCACTGCTGAAGTCCTCTCATACTTACAGACAGCACATTTTCCTGAGGTCTTCTCACTTGCTTGGATACAGCACATCTTCCTGATTTCTTCTCACATACTTGGAGACAGAGAGCACATCTTCCAGCCCTTTATCAGAAAGAGATGTTGGTACTCAATGCATCCATAATCTTCTCTTACATTTCTAGCTGAGGAGGGAATAGGGGGCTACAAACATAAAAGGTTTGCTTTCTTCCATGTGAAAAACTTGGAAACTTCTCCCAGGTGCTAAATCACACAACTCAGTTACCTGCTACTGTGGTTGGATCTGGGTTGTCTCCAAAGCTTTTGCTTTGAAGACTTGGTCCTCAATGCAGCAGGGTACATAGCTGGGGTCTTCAGGAAGTGATTGAATCTCTAGGGGTCTGACCTCATAATGAATTAATCCCCTGGTGAATTTACAACTTCATGGGCTATTGGAGGGTGTGAAATATATAGAGGTGGGCCCTAACTGGAGGAAATGGGACATTTAGTGTATGCCCTTTAAGGCTGTTTTGGGCACCTGGCTTCTCTGCTTTTTGGCCACCATGAAGTGAGCAGTTTTGCTCTACTCTGTGCTCACTGCCATGTTCTGCCTTGCCATGGGCCTAGTAAAATGGGGCTAAGCACGATGAAGTTTCTGAATCCAAAATAAAAGAAAAAGTCAAAATAAATTTTGTCTCCTTTAGGTTGATTTAACTCAGTTATTTTGTCACAGTAGTGGAAAGCTAACACACTTGCTAAAATGGATTAAAGGAAAGGTAAAAGGTATGGAATAGAGACCTAAATTAAAACTTAAGAGGTATAACTCACCTCTCAGTCTTTTAATTAGTAATGGAGGGAAGCTAAGTAAATGAAACCCCTGCTTTAAAGTCAGCTATACCTTACCCTGGAGGTCCAACTAGCCCATAAGTGATGGTAAATCATTTTTAATTTCTTTGCAAGAATTTTAGCTTGAGATTTTATGTGCAGTATAAATGTAAAGGGTGAGTCACAGGATGATGCAGACAGAGAAGACATGTGTGACACTACAAAGGTGTGGTCTCCTTGTTTTTATGGAACTGGGGATTGAACTTCATGAGGTTTACTGAGGTGACTGAAATGAATAGAGGGTGGCCACCATGCCTGTTGCTTAGTACTTGTGGTTAGTTCTGACAGAAGAGGTGGTGGGAACCCTGGGGTCCAGTCACTTGTGCTTCGTGGTCTGCATTTGTTATTGAGCCATTTCCTTCAAAGTGAATAATACTGCCTATGTGTCCAGGAAGTTTGATGCTGGACAACCTCTAGTAAATATCTGCTTGAAAGTGTACAGAATTTAAAATATACTGATTTATCCACTATTTTTTGCAAAGAGGAATGGTATTATTTAGCCTAAGATTTTGCTTGAGGATTTTTCATTTAAAAGTCTCTGTCATAGCTTAATAATAAATTTGTTGTCATAACTCCTATTTTTAGTATTATTTTAGCAAATTATTCAATTTACTGAAATAAAAAATAATCTCTCTGTAAAACACAAGGGCTGACCAAATTAAATCAGAGTTTCTACTAGTGTTTCTAAATTGCATCTTGCTTTTTGAATATAGATTACTAAAACATGCCTTCCAAGACATGGGACTTTTCAGACTAACCACCTGCTGTTTCTTCTCTTGCCCAGTACATCCTACAATGTAATACACAATTGTTTAATAAATCAATCAAGTATACCTTTCTCTTCTTCTCCCGAATGTTTCCATATTGTGGAAATTCCAACCCACTACTTTTCAACTGAGCGGCCATCACCAGCAGGTGACTGTGCTAGGTTTTGTTCTCCTGATAACCTTATCACAACCTATTTGGACAGAAATGTCAACAAAATTAAAATGTTAACACAGCTGTTAGAGTAGCAATAACAAGATAGTACAGGCAGGTGATACCAAAGAATATGAAGGATTGGCCATCAAAAGTTTGAGGTCTGCTAGGCAAATGAGTGAGGCCCTGTTTCAAAATTAAAAATAGGCTGGGGATGTAGTCCAGGGTTCAGGTGCTTGTCTAGCAAGGGTGAAGCCCTGGGTCCTATCTCCAGCACTATAAAAAACAGAAGAGAAGAAGAAAAAGAAGAACTGGTTAATTTAGCCTATATAAATTGGACTAAATGAAGAATAAGTGGTATAGATGGCTTTAAATTTTCTTTCTCTTCTTCATGTCCTCCAAGCTCTTAGACTATTTGACTAATAAATTTTAGAAAGAATGAATTTTGTATACTTTAAATATAATTTGTCTAATTTAATACCACAGTAACATACAATCAGGAACTTGTGACTTCTCCAGTGTACAAAGAGAGTATCTGTACACTTTATTAAAATGACTTATTCAACTGAAGAGGGAAAAGGCAGATGTAGGCATCAGCAGTGGCTAACATCCGTTATCAGGCAAGGCATTTTAAACTGAATTCTCACAAACTGAGAAATGAGACTGAAAACAACCATATAAATATCTTTGATAATATATTGTCAGATGAAGTAATAAGGAGGGACATACATTATGTATATTTATCATAAATGGAAATATACTATGGCTTAAAGTTATTAGAGATTATATTTGAGTTAATTTCCAATTGGATATGAACTGTACAAACACTTTTTATTTATTTGTTTGTTTGTTTAATTTATTTTCTGTAGTGCTGGGGATTCAACCCAGGGCCTTCTGCATGTGAAGCAAGCACTCTACCAACTGAGCTATCTCCCCAGACCAATCTTGATTTTTAACATTAAACATAGCAGGAATTTCTGAATTATTCACTTAAGATTAAATGATTTTAGGAAAGTATAATGACATAATTTATTTCCAATTGCAATACAATCCCTAACATTCCAATGTTTACTGAATTTAAGCAGCTAAAAACAACGTTTGGATTAAATGTTTTTGTTCCTCAGTATTTTGCAGTGAATACTTTTTGTGTAGAAAGTGTTAGGCTACAGCAAAATGTCTATATTTGCACTTGTTATGTGTCTTGCAAGGGTGATATTCATTTATCGCCCAGGTTGTTATTTCTAAAGACTTTATGTAAAATAACATTATGTAAACGTTGTCACATTTTCTGAAAGTGTTAGGGAGTTTCTGATAATATAGTTGCAAAATACTTGGAAACCACAGAAGTCTGTTATCAAAATGGTATTTTGGTTGAGTAGTTTTAGAAGGATAAAAACAAAGAACACGTACTAACAATCAAGACCCCATACAGCAGCTGTAATGCACAGTTCAGGGCAGTCTTCTTGTGGGAAAGGTCTGCTTTTGTAGTCTTCTCAGTCACATCCACAAACACACAAGGCACCTATTACCCGGAACCATGTACAGCATTGTAACAACAGCATGCTGTGACCCAGAGGGTTAAGAAAGGTTCAAAGAGCAAGAAATACTGCAGTATATCCCTGACCAATAAGTGCAATTTCCTCAGCCATTACTGATATTGTCAATATTTGAAAATGAGTATTTTTTACTCATATATGATTTGTGAATCATATATTTTATATAATAATAAAACAATTAAGAGTTTGTGGTTTGAACTAATGGATCTCAGTCTTTAATGTGTTATGAGAATCATGCAGAAGTTTTGCTAAGTTGGCCCTGAGAATTTGTACTAGTTAGTTCCTTTGAAATATGATGTCCCTGGGCCCACATCACACTTCTTAGAACCATTGTTTAAAACCTCAGCTATCTTTTTTACTTTTCTCTAGAGAATAATCTACTCTTATCCCATTAGCTCCTGATATGGAGTTTTGACTGCAGAGTTTCTCAATAAGTAAACACTCAAATGAAAAGAGGGAAACAGTACCAAGAAGACATTTACACTTTAAAATTAAATTTCAGTAAACAAAGGATTAAGCAAACTAGAACATTCTGTTACCTTTGCCAGTGCCAAGGTTTTTTTTTTTTTTTTTTTTTTTTTTTGTGTGTGTGTGTGTGTGGCTACAGAGAGTGAACCCAAGGACAATCTAACTCTGAGCTATATGCTCAGGTTTTTATTTTTTTTAAGATAGCGTCTCACTAAATTTTCCAGGATTGCCTTGAACTTGTGATCCTTCTGTCTCTCTCTCTCTCAAGTAGCTGGAATTACAGGCATGTACTACTGTACCTGGCCCAATATCACTTTTAATTTCCCCAATTTATAAATTATAGAGACATATGGTTATTCCTTATTTATTTTGGTAATAGAGATAAAACCCAGGCACACTTTATTACTAAGCTATATTCTCAGTTGTTTTTTTATGTTTTAGCTAAGTTGTTGAGGCTGGTCTCAAAATTGTAATCCTCCTGCCTCAATCTCCTGATTCACTGGGCTTAAAGGCAGGTAATGCTTGGTGGATTATCATTTGTTTGGAATCTGGATTCTTATACTTAGTCCTTTATTTTCAAGCTCATTGTACTGTAGAAAACATTACTGCTGTGGTGTGCAAGTATGTGTTTCTCCTAATACACACATGTTGAAACCTAATCACCACTGTGCTGGTATTAGGTGTGTTCACTGGATGGTCATTAGGGAGAGCTGTCATGCCCCTTTCCACCATGTGAGGATAGTAAGAAACTGCTCTCTGTGAACTAGAGCAAGCCCTGCCAGATAGTAAATCCCTTGATCTTGGGATTCCTGGTTTGCATAGCCATGAGAAGTAAATTTATTTATAAGGTCCACAGTTTTCAGTATCTTGTTGTGGCAGCCTTCACACATTAATACAATTTTCTTCTTTTCAACAAACTAAATTTGTATTTTTAAAATTAATGAAGAAATGCAAATATGTTGTTTTTGTTTTCAAATAGAGAAAAGTTAAGTACATTGAAGATAATCTTTAAGAAGTAGTATTTGTTTCACTGTTTTGCTATTGTTTCAATATTTTGCTATTGTTTTTGTTTTTCTGGGCTGGGGAGTGGGAACAGGTGATGTACCCCATTGAAACAGTACAAAGAAATAAAACTGCAGAAAAAAATGGTTCCACATTAAGTAGGATATTAACTTGAGTTTTTTGCCAGACACTGTGGATAAAGTGAGATACATGAAACAAATTTGGCTTGACTCTACACACCATGATTGAAATCTATTACATAACACAGGTGATAAGAAATTATCAAATATTAAAAAAAGTAAAATAACAAGCTGGTGATATAGCTCATTTGGTAGAGTGATTGCCTTGCAAGCCCAAGGCCCTGGGTTCAATCCACAGCACTCCAAAAAAGAAAAAAGAAAAAAGAAAGAAAAAAACCAAACCAAAAATACCCAAAAAGTTTTCAGGAAGGTACTATGTGTTTTATGACAATACTGGCAGCACATGGAGACCTCTAATCCTTGAGGCTGAAGAAAATATGGCAGTTCTAATGTCATGCCTGCAGGAGGCATGAACCCAATGGATGATGACAGCAATTTATATGTTGAACATGGTAAGTTCATTGAACATTAGCTGAATGCCTTATGCATTTAATTAACAGAATATTTCTGATATAACAAGGCTTCTTCTTACACAGTACTATCAACAGTTTGTCAAACAAGTATAACATACTTGGAGTACATTCTGCTTAATAATAAAATTGAAGTCACCAGTATGAAGAATTAGAGCAAGTATTTCCTTTATGGCTAGGACCACACTTGCTCTAAAAATGGATGAAAAACTCTAGGAATACATTATCCATAGGCCATCTACATTAAGTCTAATTAGATCTCTAATTTTGGAAGATGAAATAATTTATATTACCGTTCAAAAATGGGTATTAATATTGTAGGAAACAATGGGTGTAAAATATTAATATTGTAGCAAACCCTGTACCAGGCTGTAGGGAGAAATTTTGGACACATTAGGAATGCATCCACTCTTTATGGATTATGAACAGTAGCAATATATATATATATATATATATATATATATATATATATATACACAAGGATTTAAGGATATGCTAAAGTATTAAATGGAGTCACAATCAGAAATGGTCTGAGCGTGAAGGTGGGTGGCCCCCTGAGTGATGTGTACCCCACGAACATAAAGAGCTGCTAGCTTGATTATTTGCAGTCCAAATAATCAATCTGTTCTCATAACACTGGTACTTTTTATTAACAAAGTACATATTAGTAGCCTTATTAATAATAAAGAAGTGATTGGAGAAATAGCTCAGTTGGTAGAATGCATGTCTCCCATATAAAAGGCCCTGGGTTAAATTCCCAGCACAGCAAAAAGGAAAAAGAGAAAAAAGAAGCAGTATTTAATGTTAATTCAGTGATATAGTAGTGAAAAAGTGCTATAGCAGAAAGGAAAAAGAAAATTTATGAAGAAAGGAAGGCAAATCAAAACAGATTTTCAATGACTTTAGCCCTTTTCCTAACTTAGATTAGTATTTATACTTAGTTTGCTTATGGTAAGATAGTTTCATGTGCTAAAATTTCTGCTTGAAATAGCAGAAAACTAATCCTGTAAAACTGTTCTGCCAGTCCATCACTTAGGAGTTCTCTAGGCAAAGGCAAGAGAGCCAAAGATAGGACTACATGAATCTGTGGCCCATAACTACACTATAGAAGGCTGATGAGAAAAGATTTGCATAGTTCGGAGCCCTGGGTATGCACTCATACCTTAGATTCAAAATGATGTTGAGCTGAATTGTTGGCTGACTTACCAGCAATTTGGGTGTTATTTTATGATTTGAAACTTAGATCTTGCTAGTGTGTTCTTTCTAAACACTGTGTACATGATCATTTTCCATGGAAACCAGTAACCTGGACATCAAGCGTAATCTAATTATAATGTACTTTAGGAAACATGTAAGGGTAGTCTTCAGTCAGGATCACTACTGGTAGTGCTTTCCTAGCTGCCTGATCAACATGCCATTCTTTCCTCCTCACAGTCTTTCCTTCAGGTAATATGTTGGAGGATGCTTAAGCACACTAAAAATTCACAGCATCTTCAGTTTGTTGAGTGTGATGCACTCATTGGCTGTTCAAGTCCATAGGTCCAAAACTCCATGCCCCAGTCAGGCCGAGGTCTCAGGAAGCTGAAGGTCCATATTCAGGAACCCAAGGTGAGAGAATCAGGGTCAGGAACTGCTTAGCATTGATGTTGGGGGCAGGACTTCGGTAAGGTATGTGGACACTGTCGATCCACAGCATACTCCTTCTCACACTTGTTACCAGTGAAAAATGAAAGGCCAAGAGAATCACTGCCCTCCCAAAGAAGGGAACTGCACCTTTTCTAACATTTCTTGAAAATATGCATTTGAAAATCCACACACCTCAACATAGGTGGCAATGCAAAAACATACATGGATTGATTCTGTTCTACTAGAGAATGTCACAAACTATCTCTTATGGACTTTCTTTTCTTTTTCTTTTTTTTTTTTTTTTTTGGACTTCTGCAATGTTTTCCCATCATTTTCTCTTTTCTGCAAGACACTTGGAACAGTACCACTTGTCCTTTGGCTTTTGACTGAGTCCCAAGTAGAAGAAGTAGAAACATCAATGGGGGCAATTCCTCTTTCTGCAAGGTATCATTTCTCCATAGGCTACCTGATTGCACAGAAAGTATCTGGGCTAATTTTCATCACTGGGAAGGTTTGCATCCTTCTGTGCTTTGGCAGTGCAGGCTGTTCTTTGATCTCTTTGAACTCTTTTCCTTGGGTGTTCCTGAGGTGATATCATCATGGTCATAATTATTTAGATACATTCATAACTTGATTCACATTTTTGAGTGGCCACAGTGTAGTCTTGTATTCATCTTTTCTGCCAGTGCAACTGTCTTGTTCTTTGCCTTCTATTGGCAGCTTTGAAACTTTTGCCAGTAATGTCCTTGATCTCTTAAGGTGCCTCCAAGAGTTCCACGTGACTGTCCACTTGTCTTGTCTGGCTCTCTGCCAACTTCTCCATCTGACTCAGGGTCTCAATCTTCTCATCACCCAGCACCTGGCTCCAAATCAGTTCTCACTGGATGCACTCATTTTCTTGGGGCACCATCTCTCCCTCATTTCAACTTCCCATAATATTCATCCAGTTCTATCAGGATTTCTTAGCATTTTGCTTCGATCTCTCACATTTCTGAGACATTTCTCTTCAGGCATAAAGGCAGAGAGTTGATGGAGGCTAGGTAATCCTCCACATAGTTCACCAGGTGGATCTGTTCCTGTTGGTGGACTCAGCATGGTTCAGACTGAAGCCCCCTCCACTCTGCATGGCTTTCTGCTTCCTGCACCCCTCCCCCTAAAATCAGATCTGCAGAATGCAGAGCTCTTGCTCTCCCATGATCCCTGGCTCTCCCAGGAAGTCTGCCCACCTGGCTAGCAGTTGCACTTGCCCAGGCCACAGTACCCAGCATGTACTAGTGGGCCATGGAGAAGGGGGCTCCCAGATGAACCCCTACTGGCCAGGCAATGTGCAGGGTGGTAGAGGCACCCAGAAGAACCTCACTGGTCTGGCTGCTCTGGGTGGAAGGGACTCCCAGGTGAACCCTCATTAGTGGGAGTGGGAATTGCCATGACTAGGTTTTATCATAATAGCAGTGCCCCTATGACTTTCAGATCAAAGTCATGTATACCTCTCATAGTTGTTGAATTTATTAACAAAATACATACAATTTTTATTATATTTAAAAGGGCATCAAATTTGAATTAGTAGAAGAGGGGTTTAGCGTGTTATATTATGAGCTGAACATAGTGAAAATTCGTTTGATCATTTTGGGAGTTTGGCATAATGACTTCTGCCCTGTTCTGTGATCAAAGTCTGGCCTGCACCATTTTTTGGCAGTGAGAATTGAACCAAGTGACCATTGTACGATGTTTTAGGCAAGCACTGAGCTACATACATCCCCAGCCATTTAAATGTTGTATTTTGAGACAGATTTTGCCTAATTGCCAGGTGGGTCCTAAATGTCATCCCTCTTCCTTAGCCTGCCAAATGCTGGGGTAACAGCATTTGGTGTCAAAGTTCCTGTCTTGTCCTGTAGAATTTGATGTATCATATGCTTCTAATGTGTCCTTTTCTAAACTAGACCATGTCCATTTTCCCTTGTCAATAGTCAGTAAAGGCTTTTTTGTTTTGATGTATGTTTAATATGAACTTGCATTATGATGAGATACTACTGTTCATGATAGTCTAGCTGTGTAATCCACTCAGAGGAGAATATTTTTATTTTGATAGCGTCTTCTTTTTCAGGTCTAACATGTTTTGTGAGAAGAAGTGATCATTTGCTTTGTACTTGATTACATAAATAAGACATAGTTCTTTTATTTTTTTTTTCTTTTGTGGTGCTGGAGGTTGAACCCAGGGCCTCCTGCATGCTATACAGGTGTTCTACTTTTGCACTGCATCCCCAGCACCTAGATCTTTTATTTATCATAAATTTAATGACCAGATAGAGTGATAATAAAATCACTTAGAAGTTCAACTCAATTTGGAACCATTCAAGAGTTTGGGCTTCCAATAATGGTTTGTGATTTCTAAAAGGAAAAGTAATTTTCGAAAACATAAGAGCATCTAAGAACATCCATGTACAATGTTTCCCCAGTTTCTCCATTTCCTGAAGAGCATCATGGATACAATGGACTCTGGTGTCCTTCTAACCTGATCTACTCACTAGACATCTTCTACTGTGGTTGCCAATCCTGTTTATCTTTTTCTTCTGTTTGACTATTCGTTAAATGACAATTTGAATTCATTATTGCTAAAGAATATGAATAGAAATAAAAAAAGGACAAGGATTATTTGGAATAAGTGAAACATTCACAGTGAAAGTCCCTCTGTTGAGGAAGTTCAGTAATGAGTTAAAATAGTCTCTAAAATATCATTTTTTCTCTAGTTCAAGTGATCAAGATTTTCAAAGCTACAACTAGTACTTAGTGACTGCATAAAAATATAAGTTGATGTATGTGTGTTTTTATTTCAACATAAAACCTGTAAAAGTGGTTCTATCTTGAATTATATATTAGATGAAGTGGTTTAATTTTCTGTTAAAATACTTTTGCGATTCATAGTAAAATACAGAACTAGTTAGAATGTCAATTATAATTGTATAAAAAAACAAGTGTTTGAAAACTTATAACCATGTCTTAAGGATTTATTTTTGAGTAGTGTTTATCTTTATACAGAAATTGCAAAGAAAGGGCAGAGATTTTCCATGTAACTGAATTGTTTTTCTTTTGATATGTTTTATGTGACTGTCTCAGGTGGGTTAATGTCCTAGAAAAGATGTCATGAACAACACGAGGGTTATTTGGAATCCTAGTGTGCTATCACTGTGCGATTACTACATTTCCTTCAGATTCTCAGTTCTGCCTCTTCCTGTTCCATGACCCCAGCCAGAATCCCAAATGACATTCAGTTCCTGTCCCTATAGACTTCTCTTTGGGGGTAAACAGTTTATTAGACCTTCCTTGTTCTGATGACCTTAAAAAGGTTAAGGAGGGCCTTTCAGATACTTTTTATATTGTTCTCTATTGGGGTTTACTTTTTATCTTCATATTTATCCTGGGGCTGTGTGTCTGGTGAAGGCAGGTCACAGAGGTAGATAGCATCTCTGTCATTTCAGTCCCCAAAGGGGAATGTCCTGTTAGTACTGACTGTGATCACCTGGCTGAGGCAGGGCCTTTCAGGTTTCTCATTGGGAAGTTCCTGTCTCTGTGTGTCCACATTGTCTGTGGTCTTCTGGAGGAAGTCACTCTGCATGAAGCTGAAGAAGTAGCTGCCTTTTGACCTTTTAAGACTATATAATATTTATACAGTAGCATCTAAACTCATAAAATAGCTGTCCTGTGGACTTTATGACTAAGGCAACATCCATAAGGTAACCTATAATATAATATTAATCTTGTGGCATTTAATAGTAATAATATATCCACAATGTGACCTTTAAAACTAATATTACAGTTGTTCTGTGGCCTTTAATATTAATAACATATCAAAACTTGCCCCTGAACATGAAATAGTAGCTGCCCTATGAACTTTAAATACGATACTATATAGTATTTCCATTCTATAGCAGAGTTAATATAATAGCTTGCCTATGATCATATTAATATGATAGCCAATTTAAAATAAAGTAATTGCTCCCTTGTGACCTGTAATATTTACATGATATGCAAACTATGGAATCTACAACTAATAAAAATCGACTAGCTCTTAATATTTATGTAAGGTATATACTCTTAAGTAATATAGTAACTGAATTGTTGTCTTTACTGCTAATATATTATTCATCATATAAACTCTAATACTAATACTATAGCTGTCCTGTGAACTTTATTATTAATTAACTATCCATACTGTAGCATCTAAGAGAGACATAAGAGCTAACCTATGGCTGTTAATATTGATGTGTTGTCCACACCATAGCATGTAAAGCCAATAACTGCTCTGTGGTTTTACTATTATTAAGACATCCATAGTACAGCATGTAAAATTAATATGCTAGATTCCCTGTAGCCTTTAATGTTAATATAATATACATTACATAGCATCCAAAACTAATATAAGAGCTACCTGGCAGCCTTTCACACTAAAATGATAGTCCATGTTTTATGTGTACTGTGCTTAATTATTAATGTCATATTCATACTATAACATAAGAAACTAATATAATATATGACCTGTGACTTTTAATGCTAATAAGATACCCATAGTAACCACCTAATGCTAATATAACGGCTGCCATATGTCCTTTAAAAATAATATATAAAATAACCATAGTTTAGAAAGTAAAATTAATATAACTTATTGTGGTTATAATACTATTTTGATATCACAATGTAGCATGTAATAGTAATATTATTGCTTCTCTGTGGCTTTTTACATTAATATGCTATCAACACTATAACATCCAAATGTAATGTAAAGTCTGCCTTGTGCAGTTGTAGAAAATAATCCATTTTACATGCAAGTGGCCTTATTGGGAACACTATGTACATATTATACTATCAAAACTTGTAAAATTGCTGTCTGTTGGCCTTGGGTATTCAGATCTTTTCCATATTGTAGCATGTAAAAATGATAAAATACATGACCTGTGGACTTCATTACTCATTTGAAATCCACCTTGTAGCATTGAAAACTGTTAAGAAAACTGCCTTGTGGCCCTCAATACTGACATGGTATCCACATTATAGCTTTAAAAACTGTTAATGAGGCAACCTTGTGGTCTTTTGAATGAAAAAGAAAACCCCTGTGGCATTCCCTATTGTCATTAGTTATTAATGTCACTTGTATTCATGCAGATCATATGATGTCATATATAGTGTGGCCTTGAATGTAAATATGATAACCATATGGTGGCATTTGTTGCTAATGATGGCCTGCAGGTCTTTAGTAATGATCTAATATTGATGTAGAGCTTCAATTCTCATATAATAACTGCCCTGTGGCATTAATGTTACTAGGACATCTGTATTTGAAAACTGAAATTAATATTACAGCTCCCTGGGGCTTTCCAAATTAGTAAATTATCCTCCTAATGGCATTTAAACTAATATCACAGATGCACTGTGGCCTTCAGTACTGACCAGATACCCATTTTATAGCTTCTGTAACTGATAAAATAGCTGCCTTTTGGACTTTATAACTGAAAAGAGATTTAAATTATAACATAAAAAGTGATAAAGTTGATACATTTGGACTTTTAATATTGCTATGTTGTCCATGTTATAGTATCAAAACTTGATCAAATAGCTTCCCTGTATTCTTTAGGACTGGTAGGCTATTCCCAGGGACCCATAAAGAATTCATATAACAGGTGCCTTGTAGCCTTTAGTATGATATGACAAGTATATTAGAGCATGGAAAGTGATAGAGCAGATGCTGCCAAATCTTTGGCAGTGATAGTTATCATAATAGAACACAGGAACTGCAAGATGTTGCCTTGTGACCCTCAGTACTGAGATGGTATCCACATTGTAGATTTTAAACATGATAATGTGCCTGCCTTGTCGCATATGGTACCAAAATGAAAATTCATTTTACATGCCCTGTGGTCTTTAGTATTAATGTTATATCCATAGCATATATATATATATATATAAATTGTGGCCTTTAATTCTGATATGATAATGTTAAAAATATCATTTATTACTAATATGATTTCTCCCTGTATCTTTTAATAATAATATAATATCCACATATATCATTAACACTGATAAAATAACTGTACTGTGGCATTAATACTAATGTATTATCTGTATTTTAAACCTATATGATATTTCAGCTCTTCTGTGGGTTTTAATATTAATAACTTGTCCATATCAAAATATAAAAGTGATATGGTGTGGTGGTGAATCCTTGTGGAGCCGATCACTGCTGGCCATCAGATTCCATCACTGGCTGTTGTGTTTATGGGGTTGCTTGGCAACATCTATTCCACCATTGACAATAAATGCCCAGCTAGGATGCTTGACAGCAATTCCTTCTGTTTGAGAGGATTAAGTCAGAGACTGTGGAAGCCCCCAGGGGAAGATGTATACAAGGCTTCCTGATGAACTCAGCCCAGAAGAAATTGGCTGTCTTATGCTTGGAGAGCAAGATTCACAGATTCCACCAGGTTGCCAGGATTGGTGACTTAGCTGCAGTAAATTTTTTTTTTTTAATCTCAGGGAGGTGATACTGATGAACCTGATAAAAGACACATGTATGGGGAGGTCTGTGAGGTGAGGGGCTGAAGGGCAAGGAGCCAGTTGGGGGAAAAGGGACTGATGGAGCTGCACCACTCAGGCTCTGCTCGTGGGGCAAAGCAGAAGGGAGATTAGCTCTTCTTTCACCAGGAGATGAGTTTCAGATCCTCATGGAGACCTCTGAACTGGGGACCTGCAAACCTTGGTGGTTTCACCCAGACCCTCTTAATGAGCAGTAAAACAAAAGCAAAATTTCAGCTGGTTTCCCTGTAGGCTGTTTAACATTTAAGTACACACACCAGTTTATTGATCCTGTACACACTTTCAAAAGTACGTTGTATACATTGTAGAAAAGTGAATAATGAGAAAAAATATTGCTAATAATGTAGCAACATGAGGGCTAACAAAGAGTTCTTCAGATATAATCCACTATGTTTTGTCTACTGAAAGAACTTACAAGAGCTCTTTGAATGGAGAACATGGCTCCACCATTGATTTCTTCTTTTGTTTATAACATTGCTGTGAAATTTACAAAAGAAGAAGAAAAAACTTACTTCTCACAGGCTTGACTAACTAGTTAATGAAATTCTGAAGGATAACTTGGTGTTCTCTTCAGACAACCATCTTCAGAGCAAGATTTGTGAAGAGCCCTGAGTTTCTGCAAAGATTTTATTGTTACTTTTCAAGAGAGCAGACAATAAAGTTCACTGGCAGATTGCCCACTTCCCAAAGAACCAAACATAATGCTTTTCCAATTTTGTCACCACTTTGACAGACTATACTTAAAAATAATCTGCCAATAGCATTCTGCACAACATTGCTTGTTTCTCTGCCCTAATAGAGTTTCCTGTAATTGTACCTTACTGTTTGTCTGTTTATGTAAGAGGGAGAACAAAGCATTGGTCCACAGCATCCAGAAAGTTCATGCTTTCAGTCACCAGGCCAAAGGAGCAGCATAAATAGGCAAAGGAGCAGTCTGTATGGGCTGTCTGTTGCTCCCCTAATGTCCCTTTCCCTGCCTTGTTCCCAAGGTACTAAGGATATTCTTATGGGGCTAGGTCCTAGTAGAGGTTTTGTGGAAGGGAATACTCCTTGTCCCCCAAATGTGAGCTCTTTCTATGGTTAACAATATTGCAAAAATTAAGAACATAATAAAATATCAGAGTTATACCATTTTGGAATCCCACATGCATGTAATATTATAAGTTCATGTTAAAACTATGAAAATGTTCATAATGAGCAAGGCCTTGTCAATCTGGGTATCAGAAAACATTATAAATGTTCACAAATTACTTGTTTGTCAATAGCCAATAGATAATTGTCTAGAACAGGATAAAATATAAAGAATGCAAATATATGGAAAAATATTTGGTATACTAGAATTGGTGGTTAGGCATGTATACAGTTTTAAATGTTGCACAGAACTTACCATTAAATCATCTATTTGAGGAGTGTTATGCAGCTTAACCTTAAGCAGCAGAGTCTAAGTACAACTCTTCTTGCATTCCCAAAACTTTGTAGCTCAGAAATGTATTTCATTTAATGTTAGAATTAAATTTCTTCTCTTACTAGGGACATACATATTTTTTCTATATCCATAAACCACTTGAACATCTGCAAAAGAGTACTTTGTCTGCTTTAAGTCAGTTTGACTTTAGCAAGCTAAAGGGCATGCATCCAGTCACCAGCACCAAAATAAAACAAACAAATGTTTTTAAAGAGGTAGAAATAAAGCAAATGTTCTTTTTACTTCATTCTTTCTTAGGACAGTCCTTGCCAACACAAATGTATAAAGAGGAATTTGTGTTTTCTTCTTGCACATTTCTATGTAGAAGTGAAAGAAAACTTTTATCACATCCAGGATTTTTTACTGGTTATAGACAAAATACTTCACTTCTGACAAGTTCCACTTATGAAAATTTTTCATTTGAGAATATTTTTCCTTCAAACTATGCAAAAATTCTGCCTTCTATGCATTGAGGCTGCAAGTGAATTTACACTAGATGACATGCCAAATTGAAGTCTAAGCCTGAGCTGCAGTTGCCTGAATGTGCACCTTTCCCTAGAAGCTTGTTCTGACTTATGTGGTACATAAATGACTAAACACATATTTACATGGTTCACCAGACTTAGGGCACATACTTTAGCAAACATCTGCAACACTTTATGTAGTTTTTCCCTTCTATACATCATTTTTCTTCACCCTGGTTATCTGAGATTGAACTCTATGCAATGAGCAGAATACCACATATACGGAGCATTATGAAAGCAACAGTTTCCTCCCCTTCAAGCAGCAGTTTGATTGCCTTTTCAGATAAACAGTACAAAATGGAAGGTGCGTTCAAGACATTTACAGTGCTGAATTCTCATGTTCTTCCAAGATAGGCCTAATCTTTCAGGGATCCACATTTTCCAGACTGATGTTAATTCGTATAAAGTATATGCTAAAGTTGTGAAGAAAAATGATTCTGAAAACAAATGATTGTCAACACCCTGATTCTACAGCTATACACACGCAGAACACCAACTCTCAAAGTCCCTGACTTAACACACCACCTTGATATTTTGAGCTCATCATTTCCCATGTTATCCATGGCCATCAGAGGCAAACCCTCTACCACAATCCAGAATTTTTATTCTATTACCAATTAAAAATGTATTTTCTCTAATGTTCTCATAAAAATTGAACACCTAATTTTCCTTAAATTTATTTCTAAAAGAAATTATTATTTTCCAGACTAAATGAAATAATAGGCATATTAGAATAAAACTTTCAATACCTGATAAAGTGACCTTTCCTGATGAGGCTTCCCCTCGTGTGATGTATTCACAGATCTGCATTTCTACTTTAAAATAATAATAATAATAATAATGATGATGATAATAATAATAAAAAAATTATGGGGACATGGGAAGAGAGCAGCATTATGTGATGGGAAATTGTGCAGGAAGGAGGATAAAAAAAGATTCTAGTTAGCCCCCTTTGCAATGAGTACTTAAAGTAGGAAAGTCATGGTGCAGAGGAATAAACTGTTGTGTAGAAAGGCCAGTAGAAAGAATTAAAAGACAGGAAAGTGGTTGTTTTGAGGGAATGGAGAGTAGAGGCCACAGAATGGGCAGATAATTATTTTAACATAAAAACAAAGTAAAGAATATGAGACAAATAGGAACGACTGGGGTGGAGCACTTGCCTACCATGTGCAAGGTCTCAGGTGCCATTCCCACACACCCAACACCCCCCCACACACACTGTATATAGGGAATAAGATAGAGGATCAAGTCTCAGAAGATAAATGCTTAGGCACAACAGCAAATATTAGAAGTTGGAGAAAGGAGAAGATGGTAGAGTCCACCTGGATGACCCAAAGTAGTACACTGACCAGAACACTGAACAGAAAGGCTGCTAAAGAGCAGAGCAAGCCATGTGTGGAGATACAAGGCAGGAGGTCTTAACACCTTGCTTAAGGCTCAACATATTTTTATTACCCAGCTTGCATATTTTTATTACCTACTAGATTGGACACCTGTTATTCATTTTGTACCAACCACCACAATATATTTTCCCAAACATCAATTCCCACCTGGGACAGCATCTTCTCTGTATATAGGAAGAAATTAATCAGGGCACTTCTTACTGTCAAACAGCATAGGCAGGAGAAATCTCTTTTGTTCTCACCCATAGTGCCTACAACATTCTCATATACTCAAGAACATCTCCACAGATAGAACACAGGCCTGTACATAACAGCTACACTTGGATCTGCTCCTGCATCTGTTTGGCACAATTTTCCCTGTCCCTTTGGGAGTTCAGGAATCCTGAAGCTGTCCTGGCCATAAAACCCAGTCCTATTCCATTTCACTGTTTTGCTGCTGGTTTCCACACCCATCCTCACCTGTGGTTCCAACAACACTGGTTTCTACTACTCAAGGTACCAGAAAGTCTAATACATCTTCCATAGCATCCCTTTTGTCATATTAATGACAAAAATAAGATTATGATTGACACCTCAAGGGAAAGTTCAAAGGGTTTAAGAATACCAAAGCGTCACACTAGAGATTGTTTAAATATGAAACAATTCAACATGTTGAAACTGATCTATACACATATATGATTATATGACCAATGTGATTATGGGACCCATGTGATTTTACATCATTTGTAAGCAGAAGAATGGTAAGTTATACTACATTTATGTATGATGCATCAGAACACATTCTATTCTCATGTATAACTAATTAGAATAAATTTTGAAAAGTGACTGGGATCTGAAGGTGATCCCTGACATTCCTAACTTGCACCCACAGAATTGAGACTCTGAGACTACAGCAAAACATCCTCCAGATGATCACACCAGTTTACCCACAGAAGAGAACAGCAAAGGACATTTTATCTAGACAGTTGACAACTGATGCAAAGCTAGTCTGAGAAGACAAAGAATGGCGCCATGCTGAATAGTGAGCACTTAACTGCTGCCAGGGAGGAAGTGCTGGCAAGGGTGACATGACCATCATTGCAATATACTGAAAGCCACCAAACACTCTATGGTATCCAGTATGGCTGCCCTTCTGGGATGGTGTTCTGGGGTCCTGGCCATGGACTTCTCTTCACCTGTCAAACAACTGACTTAGGAGGTTGAGGCATGAAGGTGTGAGATAAAAGCCATCCTCAGCAATTTAGCATGGCCCTAAGCAACTTAGATGGAGGCAAGATTCAAAAATCTGATCAGATACCAGGAGCAAAAGTTATATCTACCAACATTGCTTCTAGAACTGTCAATGACCAGAACTGCACAAAGGTTCACACCTGCCTGTTATCCTGGCATTTTGTGCACATCAAGACCAACAATGGAGGGGTTCATCACGATGGTAAAAGTTTATTTATATCTATTGAAGGAGGAAAAAGTTTGTAGCTGATCAGTGAGCAGAAAATGATGTCAGCTTGGAGGCCAGGAAACAGGAGGAGAGGCAGGTACATGTGGAAATTAGAATATGCTCAGGTTTTCAGTATGTAGGAAGATTTCTGGGATCATTCACACCTGGGTCCTTAGCCATTCCAATCACAATCTGCTGATTCCTTCTTTATTCCTCTTTTTCCTCCTGGCATTTTTCTTGGAAAATTTCTAACCTGGAGATATCTGGGTAAAAGGCACAACCCAGTGGATGTGCTGGATCTTGCATAACATCCCATTTAGGGGGAGGTAGAGAAAGATGTTTCTCCTGGGCAAAGATTTTTCTCTAAATCAGGGAATTCATCAGCAACTCAGCCAGATGCTTTCAGTAAATATAAAGAGGCAAAGGGAAGTGGTGAAGGCTCACAGGTTCTGGGATCCCAGGACTGATAATTGCTGGCAGGAAAAATAAAAATTCCTCATCCAATGTCCATGTACCTCTAGTTATGTTTGCAGCTTTTTCTCTCAAGTTTCAATGGAGTGAGATATGTGGCTGAAAGTCATACTGGGATCTCTCAATCATTCAACAGCAATGTTTTCCACTCTGAAAATGGCCTCACTTGATTTCCAGTTCTCCAGTGTCCTGAGAGTCAAAGATGGGAGAGCAACTCTATTAGAAGTGGAAGGGGAAGGCTTTGGGCATGGTGGGTGTGAAGGCCATGTAGGTTCCAGGCTCCCATACAGGAACCCCCTTTATCTCTCTCCCCAGAGGCTTTCTCTGGGCCTTGAGCCACCTGGATTTGAGGACTGGCTTTCTTGACCTCATGACTGCACCACAGAGAGCATCTGACGTCACAGTGTGCTGGCATGAGAATGCGGTGGTGTCACAGTGCCCACGGAAACCAGAGGCACTTCCAGTCCTTGTGGCAGGCGAGACCCAGGGCCCAGGGTTAGGCCACATGCGTCTAAAGATGGCGACTGGCAGAGAGCAAAACGGTGTGCTGAATGAGCCTTGAGAAAAACAGGAAGCGTTTACCATTGGCTGTAGGATAATTAGTTCAGCCGCTTAGCGCGTGGACAGATATATCTTACATGTATGCTTGAGCTTGTGATCGTTTGACCTTTAATAGGATTGAATGGACATATCTGGTTACAATTGCATATGCATGAGACTGCTTATATATTGAGGGTGTTATCTGAATAAAGCGGAAGCTACTTCATGAACCTCTGAAGTGTACATGTCATTTGTCCCACTGATTGGCAGCAAGCAGCGAGTCCTGGCCACTTCAGACCCAGATTCAAAACAAGCACTGGCTCCACTGTGACAGTAAGAGGAAAGATGAAGGGAGCAAGGGCCAGTGGCCTTATATTTCAAGAAATGGGATTCTAACCTCTTGTCCCCGTTGAAGAAGAGCTATGGGGTGTGCAGGGCACAGATGAACTGGCCGTGTATTGCTCCAGTTCCAGGCAGGACAGGGGAACCCACTGAGGCCTGACAGCTCGCACTACCCTCTAGACATTCTAGGTGGCACTGTGCTGGTTTGGCTGCCCAGGGCATCATGACAGCCCAGTCACCTAGCTCCTGCTGTGGTCAGTGAGCCCCCACAAGGTCTAGGGTCCAGGCAGATATGGAGGGTTTCATGAGGGCACATGGGTCACCAAGATTAGTAACGGACCCCAGTGGCATTGCCTTCCAAAACTGATCCTCCAGGTCTGAGCACATCCAGGCTATGACCGAGTCAGGAAATTGGCCTAGGGCCCTAGCAGCCACATGGCATGATGGCAGCTGACAGTTCAAGGCCGGAGAGTGTGCAGCTCAGCTCCCTGGCTTTGGCTCCTCTTGAATTGGGAAACATCACACCCAGTCTCTTTGGTTGCCCCTCCTTTCTGAGAAAGCCCTAATAGGAGACAGCTGGAACCTGGAGAGTCAGATTTCTAAGTAGAGGTAGGTGCCTGTTGTCATGGGGCATGAGGAGACCAGAGAGTCCTTCAGTTAGCTTGTTGGATGGAGGACAGAAGGGAGCTGTTAAGCAAGGAGAGGTGTTCTGCTCACCCCACCTGCTACAGCAAACCACCTTGGCTGCTGCCTTTTAACTGGGCTGCACTCAGAAATTATCCAGTCATGATTTTTCCAGAGGTCCTTCAAGTCACCTTCAGATGCAGAAATACCTGGCCAACTGTGTTCACACAAGGGTTCATTCCCTTGACCAGACTAGTACCTCTGTGGCACAAAACCCTCTGGGAAATTGCCAAGGGTCCTATTACCAGATGCTATAAGATACAGAGCACAAGTCACTGGATGAAACAGAAGGCTGCTGTTAGCATGATGAACACATTTTCACAGGGCAGAAGACCAAACGTGAACATGCATCATGCTCAAAGAGGAATGACACAAAGCTTTGAGGCTGAATACTCCAAAATGAAGAGTTAGGACCTTCGGGGGGCATGAAAAATAGAATGATGTTGGTGCTGAAAACCAACTTCAGTGAAGAGACACTAATAAAATGTCATTGGTTAAGGTCTATGCCCAAATTCTAGGACATTTCTTCAGCTTCAATATACTGTAAAGACAGATACAGGATGTATTCAGTGCCAGATTATTCTGTAAGCATCCCTCATACTGACACTAATTTCCCCTTGCAAGGACACCAATGCTCTTGAGAATTCCTGGCTCTTTCCTGTTGCTTGCAAGGGACAGCTGATGATACATATGCTGATTTTTAAGTTTTTCAGCAGAAGACATCTGAGGAAAGGCTTTCCTTACACTACACCACCTACTCCATTGTCCTTCAATTCAAATGACTTCTTGTTGGGATATGCATCACTGAATCATGGCTCTGGAAATCGAGAGTGCACTTCAATATCAGAAACTTAGTCAAAACACCCTGATGAGAAGCAAAAATGAAGACCCAATATGGACAAAACTTGAATATCAAAACAGTATACCTTAAAGAACATCCAAAATGTGATAGTTCTTAGTGAGCAAGAAGAGTGTATCCTCAAGCATTTTCAAATTTTAACATCATTTTTATTTCTTGGACATGCTTAGGTCCACAACCTACACACCACATGACTAATGTCTGCTTTCCTTCCTTCAGTGTGATTTCTTTCAAATACGGATTCTTGTGTCACTCCTGATCCTGCAAACACAATCCACTCATTCCCAGAACCATGGGGCATATGAGAACACCATATCCTTCACCGAATTCTACACTGAATCTTTTAAGAACCTCCATCAATATTAACATCAGTCTCTATATGGGCTTCATTCCTCATGACAGTGGACTTCCAGTGATACTGGGAGAATAGGTTGCAAATACCCCTGTTCCTACTGCATGCCATCAGCAGGAGTTCACACGTATTCATCCCAAAATCATACAATTTGACTTCAAGTCACTTGCAACCTGATGCAAAGGAAAACTGAGAGAAACCAGGGCCAAGGGCAGCTGTCTTTGGTCCTCACCTTTTTTTCTTTTTCCAGATGACATTGAGGTTGGCATGAAAATTGCTGAGCTTTGCAAGTTCACTTCACTTGCAGAGTCTGGAGTGTGCTTAAGAGTCCTGCTCATTGCCAAATATGAGTGCAGTTATCATTTTGAAGTTCCTGCCATTGCATCCTGGTGAGCATTGTCTTATTCAAGAACTTGCTCATGATATACCCCCATGAACCCACTTTTGAGAACAATCTAACCTATGAGTTCCTGAGAGTTGATTCATCTCAAGGAACACGTCCTATTAAGAAATTCCAGATGCAACAGAATGAAACTAAACCCATATCTCTCACCATGCACGAAACTAAACTCAAAATGGATTAAGGACCTCGGAATCAGACCAGAGACCCTGCAGATTATAGAAGAAAAAGTAGGTCCAAATCTTCACCTTGTTGGTCTAGGATCAGACTTCTTTAACAGGACTCCCATAGCACAAAAAATAAAAGCTAGAATCAACCACTGGGATAGATTCAAACTAAAAAGCTTTCTCTCAGCAAAGGAAACTATCAGCAATGTGAAGAAAGAGCCTACAGAATGGGAGAATATCTTTGCCAATCATACTTCAGATAGAGCACTAATCTCCAGAATCTATAAAGAACTCAAAAAACTTTACTCCAAGAATTCAAATAATCCAGTCGACAAATGGGCTAAGGAAATGAATAGACACTTCACAGAAGAAGATCTACAAGCAATCAACAAACATATGGAAAAATGTTCAACATCTCTAGTAATAAGAGAAATGCAAATCAAAACCACCCTAAGATTCCATCTCACCCCAATTAGAATGGCGATTATCAAGAATACGAGCAACAACAGGTGTTGGCGAGGATGTGGGGAGAAAGGTACACTCATACATTGCTGGTGGGGCTGCAAATTAGTGCAGCCACTCTGGAAAGCAGTATGGAGATTCCTTAGAAAACTTGGAATGGACCCTTCATTTGACCCAGCTATCCCACTCCTTGGCCTATACCCAAAGGACTTAAAATCAGCATACTACAGAGACACAGCCACATCAATGTTCATAGCTGCTCAATTCACAATAGCCAGACTGTGGAACCAACCTAGATGCCCTTCAATTGATGAGTGGATAAAGAAACTGTGGTATATATATACAATGGAATATTACTCAGCCATAAAGAATGATAAAATTATGGCATTTGCAGGCAAATGGATGAAATTGGAGAATATCATGCTAAGTGAGATAAGCCAATCTCAAAAAGTCAAAGGACGAATGATATCGCTAATAAGTGGAGGATGACACATAATGGGGGGGAGGGAAGGGTTAGTGTTAGGGTTAGAGTTAGGGTTAGGGAGGGGGGCAAGTATGGAGGAAGGAAGTACTGTATAGAGGGTAAAGAGGGGTGGGAGGGGTGGGGTGAAGGGAAAAAATAACAGAATGAATCAAACAACATTACTCTATGTAAATTTATGATTACACAAATGGTATGCCTTTACACCATGTACAAACAGAGAAACAACATGTATCCATTTGTTTACAATAAAAAAAAAAAAAAGAAATTCCAGGAACCAGGGATGCACTGCTACCTTTCACCACAGCTTCATGCTGGAAGTGTGATTGAAAGTCTTGCATGTCCAACTGGTATTTCTTCAACTCTGCAGATTCAGTGGAAGAAAAGAGGAGAAAAAGTTGAGACAAGGGAGGGATAGTGTAGAAAAAAGAGGTATTTTTTTTCCCACCTCCGAGAGGCTGGGGATTCAAACCATGGCCCTTGTGCCAGCTAGGTGTGTGCTCCCCAAAATGATTTATTTCTTCAGCTCCAGAGGAGCCCCTTTTAGGTACCATCTAGATCCTCTACTGGTCTGACCCTGTCAAATTCTCTGAAAAAAACCCAGCCCCGGGCAAAGCCAACAAATATCTAAGGTATTCCTCAACTTCCTTTTCACAGTAAACCTTCAAGGAAACTTTTGTGCACATCAAGACCCACAATCAAGGGGTGTATCATCAGGGGAAATGTTTATTCCTGTCTATTCAAGGAGGAATAGGGTTGTACCTGATCAGTGAGCAGAAAATGATGTCACTGAGTATGGAAGCCCTGGGGTAGAAGGAGAGGCAGGCATATGTGAGAATCAGAATATTCTCAGATTCGTAGGGAGATTTCAGGGATCATTCACACCAGGATCCCTAGCCATTCCAATCACAATCTGCTGATTCCTTCCTCATTCCTCTTTTTCCTCCTGGCATTTTTCTTGGAAAATTTCTAACCTGGAGATATCTGGGTAAAAGGCACAACCCAGTGAATGTGCTGGATATTGCCTACCTTCTTATTTAGGGGGAGATAAAGGTGTTTCTCCTGTTCAAAGTTTTTCTCTAAATTAGAAAATGCCTTAGCAACTCAGCCAGATGCTGTCAGTAAATTTAAAGAGGCAAAGGGAAGTGGTGATGGCTCATGATGTCTGGGAACCCAGGACCAATATTAGCTGGCAGAAAAAAGAAAATTCTCAACCACTCTGCATCTGCTGCTAGTTACATTTGCAGCTCTTTCTCTCATTTCAATGGAGTGAGATAAGTGGCTGAATGCACATCCAGGATCTCTGAATCATTCAACTGTAATCCATTCCACTCTGAAAATGGCTTCACTTTTGATTTCCAGTACTTCTGTGCCATGAGAGCAAAAGAAGGAAGAGCGACTCTCTTCAAAGTGCAAAGAGCAGGCTTAGGGCATGGTGGGTGTGAAGGGCTCAGAGGTTCCAGGCTCTGGTAGGAAGACACACTTTATCTCTCTCCCCAGAGGTTTCTCTGGGCCTTGCCCCCCCTGGATGTTGAGCAATGGCTTCCATGACCTCGTGCCTGCACTGCAGACAGTGCTTGAGGTCACAGAGGGACGGCATGACTGCACAGTGGTGTCATGTTTCCCATGCCAACCAGAGATGCTTCTGATCCTGGCAGTTTCAGACCAGGATTGAAAACAAGCACCAGCTCTGCTGTGATGGTAAGAGGAAAGACAAAGGGAGCAAAGGCCATTGGCCTGATGTTTCAAGAAATGGGATACTAACTTCTTGGTACAGTTGAAGAAGAGCTATGAAGTGTGTAAGGTGCTGCCAAGCTGGCTGTGGATCACTCTGGGTCCAGGCAGGACAGAGTACCCTGCTCAAGCCTTAGAGCTCACACTACCCTCCAGGCCTGCTAGGTGGCACTGTTATGGTTTGGCCACCCTGGGCAACTTGACAGCCCACTCACTTAGCTCCTGCTATGGGCAGTGAGCCCCACCCGAGGTCTAGGGTACAATGTATGGATGGAAGGCTGCATCAGGGCACGTGGGTCACCAAGCTTATCACCGGCCCAGCAGCATTGCCCTCCGAAACTGCTCCTCTAGGTCTGGGCACACCCAGGCATTAACCGAGTCAAACAACTGGCCTAGGGCCCTACCAGCCACATGGCATGATGGTTGCTGAGAGCTCAGGGATGGGGAGCATTCAATGCAGTTCTCTGATTCAGCTGCTCCTTTAATTCAGAAACATCATACCCAGTCTGGTCAGTTGCCCTTCCTTTCTGAGGCCAGATCTCCAGGCCTGTGTGGATTGGTTGCAGCTTTGTAGCATCCGAGTCCTGTGCTACCCATCTGTGCCTCTTTCCCTGCAGGGTGTGTCTGACTGGGTCTGCCAATGGAGGTGGGTGGAGGTTAGTTTTTCCAGGGCTCCATGGGTGGAGGGGTGGTCTGGCATGTGGGGCGGGTTCAAGGGACTCTGTGTCAGGAGTCTCAAAAGAACATCTGGGTGAGAGTCTCCAGGGGATTGGTAGTTGGCGTGAAAAGCAGAACATTTCCCTCATGTTTTCAGGGTGCTTGGGCCTGTCCTTGCTTTCCAGTGCAATACATCTTGAAAGGTAGGTGCACATGGTAGTGTCTGTTGCAATCAAGAAGCCAAACAACTTACCCATCTCCACCTGATCACTCTTTTCTGCACATTCCCTTAGAAAAAGCTATTTTCTTTTTTTGGTTAAGCATCCAAGCCCTGTCCTCCCCAATAGCTGAAGGTGGGGTGCTCGAGGAAACTTGGGTACTGAGAAGACTCTGTCCCCCGCCCTTGAACCTTTGGAGCCCCCTTCAGTCAAGGGGCTGAGGGACAAGAAATAAATGAGACTGTGCCAAGTCCCTGTTAGAGACAACCTCTCCAAGCCAGACCCACAACCAGGGAGCACAAATGGGCAGAATTCCCTGCCTCCAGAAGGGCACATTCAGGCCTCAATTTCAGGAGAGTATTTCTCAGAAGCAAATTAGGCAGTGAATAAGTTCTTATATCTCAAAATCCATCACCAGCAAGTTCCCCCAGCACCCAGGTAGAGATCTCCTCCCTTGGTGGGGTGCTCTGCATTAAGAGAGTTTGATCCAGGACACATGTTTATGATGCTAGTGGAACTGGTGCTGGCAGCATGCTGTGTCTCTGCTGTGAATAGGGTGCATGCATTTGAAGTCTGGTGGACCCTTGCTGCCCATCTGGCAGCCCAGGGCCTCTGGTGAACCAGAAGCCACATCAGGAGTAAGAGGAAAGGTTCAGCCCTTGGAGGAAAATGGTTGAGGAGAAAGGATATGGACAGACCAGTTGACCTGTGGATAAGTGTAGGGGACAGAGGAGAAAATCAGACCCTAGGTGGATGGTTACAGACAGCACCCAGCTCAGTGCTTTGTACCATCAACCATTAGGGTGCTTAGAAGAAAATTCTAGAGGGTGTGTGATGTTGGTCTCCTCTCCCATGTTCACTCTTATTGTCCTGTGCAGGTGTTGCTGCCCTCAGGTTCACATTCCACACATACTTGATCTGAATGTTGATAGACAGGAAGAACAAGCTCTGTGATGGAGAGGATGCAGAGATTGCTGGCACAGCTGAAGGAGTGTGAGGGTTGATTACAGTCCCCAGCAGAGCTGGTGACCCTGGCAGGCATGCTGTGCCAAGATATGCAGGATGACCCTGCCAAGGCACAACCACTAGTTGCTGCCATTCTGGAGAGCCAGCTGCACCTATACCTCCCGGACAATGTGAATGTGGTCCTGCTGTGTACCTGTGTCCTGGTATAGCACAAGAAAGTGCAGGCGGCCTGCTGCCTTCTAGAGGTCATTCTGGGTAGTGGGGCAGAGTGCAGAGGGAGGTGGAGGCTGCTTCCACTATACCCAATAGGACATAAGCTCAGTCAGGGTGACCTACCCTCACTGGATCAACTTTAACTAGCTTGGAAACAGGAAGTAAACTACCTAATCATCAAGTCTATGTTCAGTGGTCATCGTGTGCCACACTGTGCTAAATAATGAAAAAAAATCAATGGATAAGACATGGTCCACCTTTGGAGAGCTCTTGCCTTGTCTTGTAAACCCAGGATCTCAATCTGTAGTAAGTCATGTTAGAAATGTAAAGGTGCCACAAAAAAATGATACCATGGCCAAAAGTGAATGGGCAAGGCAAATCTTTACTTCTTGTAGAAGGCTATGCTACAAGAAACTGCCTAGCAAGTGCCTGGGTGGGCTGTCCACCTGCTTTTTTCTCTAACCTACTGCAGTGCTGCCCTTCACTCTGACTTGAGGAGTTTGGTGTTACAGTCTACTCAACTGACTAATTTTAGAATTAGGGCAGGGAAAAGGGAAGGGTTACAATTGGATCTAGTTAAGGCTGAATACTAGATTCTGAAAATGAACTACCAGACCTTCTATTTCTCACATTATGAAGAGCAGAAGTGTCTTTCTCATCATCTGGTGGTACATTGGATCTCAGCACATTTGGCATCACAACCTGACCTTATTGATAGAAAGCCACTTGTAATCATTATTTACCCATCTGCTATGAGGATTGTGCTTCATGCTCCTCTCTAAACAGTGGTGTGTATGATTAAAATGTGTCTGGGTGATTCTGGGAATTGTCCAAATAGTGATGTGTCTGGCCCAAAGTCATATTTTTGGTACCAGGGATTGAACACAGGGACACTCAACCACTAGCCACATCCCAAACCTATTCTTTTTTATTTATTTTTATTTTTAATTTTAAAACAGGGACTTACTAAGTTGTTTAGGGCCTGGATAAGTCCACCCAGCAGCCAGAGGAAACTGTAAAGAGAAGGTGTACATCTGGCGGGACCCCCAGGAACAGTCTCTGGGCCTGCCCAATTTTCAGTTCTGTGTCAGGGTCCCAGTTTCCTTAAAGGGTAAGTGACCTCTTCCTCATCCTAAAACTCCCAAGACATTTCTGTCTAGAACCTGTTGATATTTTTCTCCCTCTGCCAGATGTTGTGGCCTGCCTTACCTCATCTTGCTGAGGAGAAGCCTCAGAGAGGGTAATAATCTCAGTCATGATCGCTCACAGGTATGTCTGATGATGTAATATGTAGCTGAGACTGGAGGGAACATGGTCATCACCCCTAGCACAGGGCACCCCTAGTCCCTATCCTGTGCAGGAACTTCTTACCATAGCCAAGTTCTGCATCTGGGTCAGGGGAGGCAGAAGTGTTCTGAGATGGCAGGGGGCCATGGAATCACAACCTCAGATAGCAGGGCATATAATTCCCAGCACCTTCTTCCAGTTCTGTGGACATGGTACCAGAGGCAACAGGGTGGACTGTCAGGGTTTTGTAAATGCAGTGACCACACAGGGTACTGGAAGTGATAGCCTGGGCATCCTTGTTCGTTGGTCAAATATGACTCAGGATGAGTGAGCTGCTACTGGGCAAGGATAGGGTTTGCTTCATCCCACTCAACTTTGAACATTCCTAGCATCTGAGGTCCTGGACCTACTGGTGGTCATTCACTTAAGGTGTGGGTCAATATTGACCCCTTGGGTCCAAAATCTGTGGTGCTGACTGTGCTGTCACCCTAGCTGTGCATGCAAAGATGGGTTGCCAGGCCTGTCTCTCCATGCCTTAACTTCTTCACCTGTGCAGATGAGAAACAACCTCTGTTGGGAAAGGTGAAGGGTGTCAAGGTGGGTTGACAGGTCTGGCTAATTTGAGGGTGAGGTGAAGTTCTCAGCATGGCTTGCAAAGTGCCTGGTTTTTCAGGGCAATTTCTCAGAGCCTTGTGGGCACTGCCCTGCTTCACTGCACTGTGGATTTGATGATAATTGTGTTCAATCCCAGACATTACTCCCTTCCCCAAGGTTGGCTTGCAGCATTGGCAGCCAGGGAGCTAAGGGCAGCCAGGGCTCAGCATGTTCTTCTTCCTGAATTGCCAGGTGCCAGGAAGCAGCAAGGAGCTGGTGCAGCTCTGGAATGACATCCACTACCACATGGTTGCCAGGAGGCTGGGTGTGGTGGTGCTGACCAACCTATAAACTACTGCTGCTGAAGAGGTTCTGTGGGCATATGTCTGCACTGGTTCCACCAGGGATGCTGAGGGGTTGGATGTACCACAAAGGTCCCAATGGGGTACTGGTGGGAGGAGCAAGTTTTTACAGCCACAACACCATAAGCAGAATGGCACAAGTGTTTCTTGCTGGATGTGAGCCAGGCCCAAGCTGCACTCCCCCTGCCTCCTCAGGAGTAGGTGGCTGAGGTCATCTTCATGACCATCTCCTCTCATCTGCTGCCTGAGCCTGAGTGGATGATAGTCTTTGGCCAGTGACAGTGGACATTCCTGGCAAGTGTGTCTCATATCTAGGCCTCAGGGAGCCTCTCAGGGTGCTAGGGATGGAAGTGTAGCAAGGACTAAACAGGAGTAAGTCGTGGAGGAAAGTACTGGATGGCAATGGGACGGCAAGACAGGTTGCAATTGGGTGAACAGGAAGTGAGTCTCAGGCAGTGTGTCCCACACAGGTCTGGGCTTGAGGAGGAATCCTGGTTTTGGGAATAGTGGTGGGTCAGCATGGTGCATGACCCAGAGGGACTCCTCAGCCAGACTCCTTGCAATGCTCTGTGCTTATGTGTCAGAGAATGTGCATTTCTGTGGGGAAGGCTGTGGACAGGAGAGAAGTCCCCTAGGAGGTTTGTGGATAGGGGTTCAGGGCGATGAGTGCCATCATCTCAGAGAGCCTGTCCTGATCAGGAAAAATGTGGAGGATCCTGGTCTGAAACCACTGTCCTCACTGTCTTCATCCAGGAATCCACCACCCTACTTCATCTCCCCAAAGGACTCAAGCTGGCTCTATCACAGAGAGGTGTGTCAGAGGCGAAGGACTTTGCATTATTCATGACCACCAAGCCCAGCCTGGTTCAGTAGGTAAAGATAAGAGGCCACCCCAGGTGACTTCCCTGGCACCCTCAAAACTTCCACAAGCACCACAGGGGGCTTCTCTCACACTTCAGGCAGATACCTTGACCACCATCTCCCCATCTCCCCGTTGGCAACTGTCCCCATCTCCCCCTTGGCAAACCGCTCCCCATCTCCCCCTTGGTAACTGTCCCCAGCCCCAATTAGCTACCTCTACCAGCAGAGGCTCTCCCCACCTCCACTCAGATTGCTTCTTCCACTCCACAGGTGCTCAAAAGTTGGCTCTCCCACTGTGGCTTCTCCCATTCCAAGGGTGCTCCCCCAAATTCTTCCTATACTCCCTCTCCCTCAGATGGCTCCCCTCTCCTCACATGCCCCCACTCCACCAGGTGGCTCCTCACTTTTTTCATCCTTCCCTCTCTCCTGGGTGCCATCCCCTGTCCCCAGTCCCCTCCAATGGTCTGTCCACCTGCTACTGGTGCCTTTTCCCCTTGAACTCTTCCCTCTAGGGTTGTTTTCTCACATGGGTTGTGCCCACTTCTCACCCTGGCTAATCTGCAGGAATTCCCACAGCTGAGATTAACCTTAGAAAACTAGGCCTATAGTATGTCCAGGCAAAGAATTGGCTCTGGCCAGGAGCATCTGCAGGCCCTGACCCTTCAGGGATGCAGGATGTTCCATGGCTAGCCTTTGGGTGCTCTGGAGTTCAGCTGAGTGGGGTTGGGTTCAGCTTGGGAGGCAGGTTCCACATCTGACTGGGAGTGGGGTCAGCACAGGAAGTGGGACCCATATGTCCTGTCCATAGGGACCTGCTCTGCCTCCCCAACACATGCTCACCACACTGCCCTATCTCCAGTCAGCAACTTCATGGCCTATTGCTCTGCTGCCCTTGGAAAACTTAGCAGGGCTCACACTACTTACTTGGTGGACATGAGTAGCCCCAGACAGCTCTGTGCATCTCTGTATCTCAGAGGTGGAAATATTGCTGGGCAGGAGACTTTGCCTTCAGAGACAAGCTTGACTACTGAGCAAGTGTACAACTGTTTTGCCTATTACCAGTGGCACCAAAATATACTTTTTGAGCATGTGCGGTCAGCCTGGCAGGCCTTGCCAGAACTCACAGAATTTCCCAGTGCTGAGGAGAGTTCTGAGCCCTTGTGGCACTCAGACAGGTGCTTTGACAACTCTGGCTGTATTTTCAGGTCTCAGTGGACAGGTGAGTTGCCAATGGTTCCTACTTTTTGACCGTGGGTCTAATTTGTGACAGAGACAGGTTGACTTGGGAGGACTCAGATGGAACTGTGACCGTGAGTTCAGGAGTCAATTTGGAGACAGAGCATCATGTTGCCAGAGGGAAGAGACAGTGAATAGATCTGAGAATTGAGCCAAGCTGTAGGTTTGAGGGGTTCTGGGCTCATAATTACAGGAGGGTATCAGCTCAAAGTCAGATGAAAGGTCATAAACAGGATATCCAGGTGCCTAGTGGACACTCCAGTTTATCAGTACAGCTGCACTCACCTGCTGACTTGCAGGCCCACTAAGCCTTTTCTCCTCTGATGTGTTTTCTGCGGGATGTGAGGAAACTGATCCTCCACAGTTCCCAGAGACCACCCCAGGATTGTGGAGTCCATTGGCCCTGACCCAGAACATTCCTGGTTCCCTCAAAATCCAAGGCCACTGGCTGACAGGGAGTGTCATCTCCTCAGGCTATGGGACCTCATGCCTGTTCAGTTCCCTTACTTCCTTAGGTGTAGTCCAGTGTGTTGAGTGGATATGAGTATTCTGAGCCCTGACTCTGGTACCTGGTCAGAGACAGGTGTGACCCCAGTGGGTGGTGATGTCATCAGCAAGGAACCCACATCAGGGACCTGGATGTGGCAGCTTCCTCTGCTGCCATGCTTATTCCTTGCAGCTTACCTACATACCCTTGACTTCATATGTATTTTAGAGATTGGGGTTATAGTCTTGGAGAGAAAAGCATATATTCCTGCTACCTAGAGACCCAGTTGTCTCTGGTACTCATTTCCCATTGGGGTTCAGTTTCTTATTTCATGTATTTGGGAGTGGCAAGAGGTTCCACTCCTCACCAGTATTGTTGAGCCATTTCACTTTCCTCCATGCTCAATTTTCCTGAGGCATGATCCCAAAACCAGAATAAGGATAGCATGGGCAGCCCAGGCTATTCGATGTGGGGCTGGTGCCCAGGCCAGCCCCCAATTGGTTTGATCACTGCATTGTGTACACTTTTCTCATTTTCTGTGCATGCTTGTGATATTAGCATCTCCCCTGACAACAGCCATGACAAACTTAAGTACAGGCCCAACTTCATCTGGGTGTATGGCCTCAGGCATGTTCCCATAATCTCCTACCAAAGACATGGGGATGATGACAGAGCCTGTTACTCTGGCTGCTACAGAAAATTCAAATGGCTGTGTACTGGAAACACAGGAGGAGCACTAGAGAGGTGAGTGATCACTGGTGTAATTCACTGCATTATGACAAGCTTCTGCCAATTCACTCAGGTCTTAGACTCTTTCTAAATGTTTTAAGTTTTCAATACTTTGCAGAAAGTTGTAGATAAACTGCTAAGGTATTTCAGGATGTAGTATTGGTCTCTGAGTACTCTTGGTGCCTCACCCACTGGAGCAAAACCTTTGCCTTTGTAGCCACAGGGGAGGGTCCAGGTAATGAGGTGGGTACTCAGTGCCACAACCTTCAGGGCCACTCATTGTGGGACACACACTAAGCTTGTCTGACATTTGCTCCTAGGAAGCTGCTGCAGCCTGAGGCAGCCTCTGCTGTGTCTTCCAGCCCACTAGAGAGTGGTGAGATGTACCAGGAGAAACTGACCACTACCCTGCCACCCTTGTTCACAACTGCCCTGGACATGGTCTCTGCCCTCTGACTGCCACCAGTGATGGGCTGGATCCCTCCCTGGCTGCCCTCAAGGGATGGCTGTTGGACTTTCCACTGGCATCCTCCGAGGAGGTCAGCTTCTACAACAGGCAACACATCCATCATCATGAACTGCATTCTGTGATGAGTTCAGCTGCTGCCCTTAGTGTTCCTGGCTTTGCATGTAGATCCCCTTAGCACAGACCTGGAAGTTTTGCATAGGAAAATTTAGCACCTTGGGTCTAGTTTGAGGTGCAGAGTGCGGGCAAAGTGTCTTCTGATCAGTCCCTTCTGTGCTCCTCACTGCAGTCATGTGCCTCACCTGCCAGGACCATGCCACAGAGGAAGGCATACTCCTTGGACTTAACCACACAACTCAGGGAAGAAATGTTTTTCTAGTTTCATTTATGGTTATCATTTACATGTGCATTTTGTCTATCAAATCCAATAGAGTCTGTGACCTCCCTTGTAGAATACTGTGATTCAACTGCATTTATTAGTGTCCTATGTATATTTTCCCTTTACCTTTGTGTTTTCATAAAGTTTCTGTATGCATTTATTTATTTTTATTTTATTATATTGTATTTTATTTTATTTTTGATACCAAATATTGAAACCAGAGGAAGCCCTTTTACCACGAAGCCACATACCAGCCCTTTTAATATTTTATATAGAGACAGGGTCTTGCTAAGTTGCTGAAGGTATCTCTAAATTGTTGAGGCTGTCTTTGTTTTTGTTTTTGTGTGTGTGTGTGTGTGTGTGTTTATTGAGGTTTATTTTCATACTGTGTTAGATTTGGAAATTTTTGAGGCTGTCTTTGAACTCAAGATTCTCCTGCATCTGCATTTCCAGCTGCTGGGATTATGGGTGCATACCATCACACCTGCCTTCTAATGCCTTTTTTTCTGCATATCTACTTTTATTACACCTATAACATCTCCCAGGGTTTCATGAACACCATCTGAGAATTCTCTGCATGGGGCTTCCACTTCCTGTTGCCACTGCAAGGGGTACCTTCCAGGGCTGGGTTGGGTGGCATTGCCATGGCTGTAACTCCCATCCCTTCTTTGCTGGGGGGGCTTCAGTGCTTGATGAATGGAAATCTTGTTCTTTCTACCTTGATCCCCTTATTTTCTTAGAGAAAATTCTCAATTAGCTTTCCCAACAATGCACCAAGAAGGTAAATTTTCTGAATTGTTGAATGTCTTAAAAATGGCTGAAATCTACTCTCCCACCTTACTAATAATTTGACAGGGGCAGAATTCTGAGCTGGAAATACATTTCCCTTCAGAAATGTAAAAAAAATCACCTTTTCGGGCCGGGGAGATAACTCAGTAGGTAGGGTGCTTGCCTTGTATGCACAAGACACTGGGTTCAATCCCCAGTCCCGCAAAAAAAAAAAAAAAAAAAAAAAAGAAGTCACCTTTTTAAAGAAGTTGGTGTAGTTAAGTAAGGTGTTCAGTTCTTGACAGGCAACTTGCATTTGCCTGCTCAGAGCTTTTGGGTTACTATTCATCTTGCTGTTCTGAACATTCACACAGGTGGTCCTGACTCAGACTTTTAAATTGTCTTCTTGTTACACCTTTCAGCTTAGAGAATTAGGTCTCCTGAAATCCCTGGGTGTCTTCTTGTACTGTTCCCATTCAACTTCCATAAGGCTATGGGCCTGCCCCTGCTTCCCAACTACAGGCTGTCCTCTGCTTCTGTCTCTCAGAGTGCTCTCCAAGTTCTGATGAATGAACAGGTAGATAAAGAAGGGGCAGAACTACATACCAGGTGGTCAGGCAGGTCTTGGGAAGCTGGAGACAGGGGTATCTTGTCACAGTTGTGGCAGAAGAGAGGCCCGCACAATCTCCACCCAAGGCCTGGGTTCTATAACTGAGGTCACAAGATCAAAGGTGGTTGTCCTGCCTTATATAATCAGGGGAGAGGAACCATCCCACTCCAGCCCTTTCCTCTTACAACTATGTACACTCAAAGCTGACGAACTCATGACATCTCATCTTTAAAAGTGAAGCAAATTCTGAGATATTCTCAGACACATCTTACAGGGAGAGAAAGACGATGAGACAGGGTGAGGCAGTGATAGTTTTTAACTCAGAGAGATGAAGTATGAGTAAAAAAAAGGAAACCTTAGTGGCTGGTGTCCAGGTTTCTGTGTACCTGCCAGAGGAGGATGGCAGAATGCACTGCATATCTTCATGGTGGTGGAAGGGAGTTCGTAGCAGATCCTGGCTCCGTGGCACTTGGTGGAGAGAGACTGGGATGGCAGAACACAATTTGAAGTCAGTGATCCGATGATCATTTGTTCTCTGGAAGCCTGAGGAGGCTGCTGGGATCAATGTTGGGACAGAGCCTTCCAGAGAGGTAATTGGAGGCCAAGCATGCTGAGCCTGGCTCTATGGGCCCAGAATGGTGGACTGGATGCTGTGTCTGCCTCCCAACTTGGGTCTTTGTGGTGCCACACATGAACCACACTCCTGCTCCCACAAGTGGGTCTGGACTTTCTTTACTTGCAGGGTTTACCAACTCACCCCAGCAGCAGTCCCCATAATTTATACCTGGAAGAGGGTCTATGCACAAGTGTTGTGTCAACAAAGGTAGGCAGCTTCCTACCCACTACCTCAGATTTTGCCAGTCAAGTCCTGTCCTATGGATTTCTAAAAACAGTAATATTACCTCCAGACTGCATCTCTGAAAACAGCACTGCTTTTCATTTATCTTACTGGGGCTTCAGTATCTGTCCAGGGGCACTTTTCTACCCAGCTATATGCCCAATCCTGTACTTTTTTATTTTGAGACAAGGTCACTGAGACTGGCCTTGAAATTGCCATCCTCCTGCCTCAGCCTCTCATGTTGCTGTGATTATACATGTTCACTACTGTACCTGGCCTAAAATCTGCAGTTTTCCACTTAAAGAAAAGAATGTACCAAGCACAAGAGCAGATGTGTGCATCCTGTCCTTTGGCATGTTCTCAGGATTCATCCCTTTCCTGCTGTCAGTCTGGGGCTCAGCAACCTTTTCCTGTGTTTTATTTCCCAGACAATGTCAGCTGTGTGTTGAACAGCTTTATATCCAAGCTGTGAGATATTTGTTCTCTTTATTTTAGTTTCTGTTGTTTGCTTTTGTTTATTGTATTTTTTTTATACCAGAGATTAAGTTCAGGGGCCCTCAACCACTAAGCCACATCCCCAGCCTTATTTTGTATTTTATTTAGAGACATAGTCTTACTGAGTTGCATAAGACCTCACTTTTGCTGAGGCTGTCTTTGAATTCTCAATCCTTCTGCCTCAAATTCCTGAGCCACTGGGACTAAAGGCATGTGCCACACTGCCCAGCCAAGTTCATAGGACATCACATTATGGCCAATGCTTCAGCTTTCTAACAGGTGTTTGGATCTAGGTGTGCAAGTTCATTTTTTGTCCTTCTGCAGTCTGTGCCATCTATTCTAAGTTCAGAAAGCGTATGCTGGATATTAGAGTGTGATAGTACCTATCCTTAAATCAAATTTGAGTAAATATCATCCTATGTAGAGACCTGAACAAGGAATATCTCTGCAATTATTTATATTTTGCTTTGTTTCTTTCAATTGTGCTTCTTAGTTTTCTGAAAATATAATTGTAGTTTAGAAATTGTATAAAATTTTAAATTTTTGGGGTGTGATTATAAATGTTATTATTTATAATTCTTTCTTAGTCTAGTTTCAAATTCCAATTTTTCCCACAAACTATTGCTGATATATAAGAAATCAATGAGCTTCAGTCTGTCAACCATATATTTTGCTTTTTGCTATCACCATACTTTCTCATCAAACATGGGATGGTGGGTTTATCGGTTTTCTTTAAATTTTTAAAATTTGTTCTAATTATTTTCACATGATAGTGGAATGAATTTTTTGCATTTTTATAAATCATATATAAATGGAATATAATTTCTCATTTTTGTGATTGTACATATTGTGTGATCATATTGGTCATGCAGTCATAAATGTACATAGGTAATAATGTCTGTTTCACTCTACTGTTCTTCCTATCCCCATGTTACCAAAGTTATTGCCTAAAAAATCAAAACCATGAATTTCAGAGCTTCGTCAGAACTGCCAGAAGGGATGCAGGGGCATCAACCAGTGAACAGTAAGCATTAAGTGTCCTGTTTTGCCCACAGTGACCAGCAGGTGGTTCTCAGGGGCTCTTTTACTGATCCCCTTGAATCATCTCCCTGCCAGAAATGGGTGTCCTGTACCCACATGGGAAAGAAACTAAGAATGAGGGCACCTTGGGGCTGTGACTCTGGTGACAAGAGCCTCCTTCTCTTTGAGGCCCATACAGGGATATAGATAACTGTACTGGGCACACCTGGAGACCATGTCTCTCTGGCACCTTCATGAGAGATGTCACTGTGGCTTCAGGATAACCAAAGTGCATCTGAGGAAAAGGTGAGGAAGAATGAGAGAAAGCCTGTCATCCACTATTCTATGTGCTGAGGAGGAAACTCTGCCATATTCTTTACTTTCATAGGTAATGTTTTAGCTGAGTTTACTTTTCCAAAAGCATCCTTTGTTGTGGCTTTGGCTGCTCAACCTCATAACGTGATGTCATAGAATAATATTTTTATAAATGGGATGTGTATGTGGGGAGGAATCCAAGGACACTGAAAAGAGAAACACTGAAACACAACCTCAGAATGTTGCAGAAATTGCATGGTAGTGGCCTGGAGATCCATGGGGGAAATTAAGTTCCACCTCACTGCTTAATTTTTTCCTGTTTTTATGGTTCTCTTTTTTCAGAGTTAAAGTACTTGAAACAATGAGAATTTGATGTATCAATGCAATAATATTGTGGCAAGAGTTCTTTAACTATGTGACCTTGATTTTTACAAAAGATACTGGGGCTTTCTTGGTGAGTCTCTACACAGATGGGTGGGCTATTTGACATTTCTCAGAAACCACTGTGGTGACAACTGTGGCAATAGATGCCAGATTACATGGCTCAGAACCCCTGGAGGTACCTGGTCATACATACTGCTACAGCTCCCACAGTCCCTTATGGAAAGATTCTGAGCTACACTGATCAGAATCCTTGGGATTCCAGGGTAAGCACATGGTCCAAAGGTTTTGGGGCCATATGGATCATTGATGGGCAGCAGAATGCTGGACCAAATTTCCCATAGTTCTCAGGGGTGTCTGGTTGAGAATGTAGCAAGCAGCTCCTAGGAGGCTCTTGGGTCAGGGTTGCATAATTTACAGTGGACTGCACTGCCCAGAGTCCTTCAGGGTCTACAGTTTCCAGGATCCAATGCAATGAGGATAGCATGGGCCAAATGGCAGTGTACACTACCAATAGCCCTTGGGAACCTGCATCTTACAGGGAGTTCTGCAGTGAGGGTTGGGCATCAGAATGACAAACTGCGCTACATGTTACCCTTGGTTACCTGCTGTTCCCAGGAGCCTTGGAGTGAAAACTGAAAGAATGGAATACCAAACTTTAGTGCATAAATTACCTAGGGATGCCTATACTCTGCAACTTCTAGAGGCTTCTGTGGTGAGTGCTGCAATATTAAAGCACAGTACCTGGAATCTTCAGGATACCAGGAAAATCAGTTTTCAGTTACTGTGGCCCTTCTCCAAGCAGGTCTGTGCACATAAATCACTAGATTAAATTATCTAGAACTCTCAGGACCTGCACCTCTCAGTATTCTCTGTGGTGACCAGATAAACCATTAGCCTTTTGTACCCACAATCCTCAGGTGCTCTAGCTTCAAAGATTATCTTTAGCAATTGAGCAAGAACACTGCCCTTTATTACCCATAGTCCTCTGGGACTCCCAGAACCCTCTCTGTTGAATGAGCAAACAACTTGACTGCATTACCCACAATTCTAATAGGACCTAAACTACCAGTTTCTTCTGTGTGGAATGGGCAAAACACAAGACTACATTTCCCACAATATGTAGTGCCAGCAGCTCCCAAGCTCCTCTGCATTGAGAACTGTAGGGTGATACTATCTAAAATCCTTGAGTGTGTTGCTGAAGTGAGTTTCAGCCTGCAAGTTCAAGAGGACTCCACAATGAGGGCTGGACATACTTAAGTACACTACACATAAGTCCTGAGACTAACCTAGATGTGAAGCCTAGAGTTTCCAGAGGCCTCCACAGTGGGGACAGCTTTGGTACAGGACTGTATTCCATTAGAATTGTCAGTGTAACAAGACAAATGTGGCCTGCTGTTCTCCTGTTTCTCCCAGCAGGGTCACACAGGCAAAACACTGGACTACACTGCCCATAATCTTCAGGGAACAGAATCTCCCAGGATCCTCATTGGTGAGGATTGTGTGGTAGAGAAGTAAATTACACTTGGAGTGGCCCAGTTGACTGTGTGTCCTACCACTCCCAGAGGTCTTTAAGTGAGGACTCTGAAGGCAGAAGGCCAGAGTACAATATTCAGAATACCTCAGGGCATCTAGCTCCTAGACAACTTCATATTGGGTGCTACATGTATAAGGTTTGCATTGCACTATCTAGACACCTCAGGGGTATAGAGGCAGACTTGATGTATTCAGATCCTGGGAGTCTTCTTTTTTTAATTTATTTTTATTTTACACAAATGGATACATACCATTTCTGTGTACAGGAAGTAAAGGCATAACACATGTGTAGTCATACATTTACATAGGGTAATCGTGTTTGATTCATTCTGTTATTTTCCCTTTCCCCCACCGCTCCCACCCCTCTTTTCCTCTATACAGTCCCTCCTTCCTTCATTCTTGCCTCCCTCCCACCCCCCATTATGTGTCATCACCCGCATATCAGCGAGATCATTTGTCCTTTGGTTTTATGAGATTGGCTTATCTCTCTTAGCATGATATTCTCCAATATCATCCATTTGCCTGCAAATGACATAATTTTATTATCTTTATGGCTAAGTAATACTCAATTGTATATATATATATATATACCAGAGTTTCTTTATCCATTTATTAATTGTAGGGCATCTAGGTTGGTTCCCTGGCTATTGTGAATTGATCAGCTATTAACATTGATGTGGCTGCATTTCTGTAGTATGCTGACTTTAAGTCCTTTGGGTGTTGGCCAAGGAGTGGGATAGATGGGTCAAGTAGTGGTTCTATTCCAAGTTTTCTAAGTAATCTCCACACTTTTCTAGAGTGGATGCACTCATTTGCAACCCCACCAGCAATGTGTGAGTGTACTTTTTCCCCCCACATCGTTTCCAACGCCTGTTGTTGCTTGTATTCTTCATAATCGCCATTCTAATTGGGGTGAGATGGAACCATAGTGTAGTTTTGATTTGCATTTCTCTTATTACTAGAAATGTTAAACATTTTTTTATAGATCTGTTGATTGCTTCTCGATCTTCTTCTGTGAAGTGTCTGTTCATTTCCATAGCCCATTTATTGATCGGGTTATTTGTATTCTTGTTGTAGAGATTTTTGTGTTCTTTATATATTCTGGAAATTAGTGTTCTATCTGCAGTATGAGTGGGAAAGATTTTCTCCCACGCTATATGCTGTCTCTTCACATTGCCAATAGTTTTCTTTGCTGATAGAAATCTTTTTAGTTTAAATCTATCCCAGTTATTGATTCTTACTTTTAATTCTTATGCTGTGAGACTCCTGTTAAGGATGTCTGATCCTAAACTCACATGTTGAAGATTCAAATATAAAATTTCTTCTATAAGATGAAAGGACTCTGATTACAAGGACTGATTCCAAGGTCCTTGATCCATTTTTATTGAGTTTTGTGCAGCGTGAGAGATAGGGGTTTAGTTTCATTCTGCTGCATATGCACTTCCAGTTTTCCCAGTTTTATTGAAGAGGCTGTCTTTTCTCCACTGCATATTTTTGCCACCTTTGTCTAGTATGAGAAAATTGTATTTATTTGGGTTTGTGTCCATGTCTTCCATTCTGTACCATTGATCTACCTATCTATTTTGGTACCAATACCATACCATTTTTGTTACTATTGCTTTGTAGTATAGTTGAAGTTCTGTTATTGTGATGCCCCCTGCTTCACTCTTCCTGCTAAGGACTTCTTTAGCTATCCTGGGTTTCTTATTCTTCCAGATGAATTTCATGATTGCTTGCTCTATTTCTGTAAGGTACATCATTGGGATTTTAATTGGAATTGCATTGAATCTGTATAGTACTTTTTGTAGTATGGCCATTTTGACAATATTAATTCTGCCTATCCAAAAACATGGGAGATCTTTCCATCTTCTAAGGTTTTCTTTAATTTATTTCTTTAGTGTTTTGTAGTTCTCTTTGTAGAGGACTTTCACCTCTTAGATTCCCAAGTATTTTTTTTTTTTGAGGCTATTGTGAATGGGGTAATTTTCCTAACTTCTCTTTCTGAAGATTCATCACTTATATATAAACCTGCATTAGATTAATGGCATTGATCTTATATCCTTCTACTTTACTGAATTCACTTATGAGTTCAAAAATTTTCTGGTGGAATTTCCCGGTTCCTCTAAATATATAATGATGTCATCAGCATATAGGGATAGTTTGAGTTCTTCTTTTACTATTCATATCCCTTTAATTTCTCTGGTCTGTCTAATTGCTCTGTCTAGAGTTTCAAGGACAATGTTGAATAGAAGTGGTGAAAGAGGGCATCCCTGCCTTGTTCCAGTTTTTAGGGGAAATTCTTTCAGTTTTTCACCATTTAGAATAATATTCCTTGGGCTTAGCACATATGGCCTTTACAATGTTAAGGAACATTCCCACTATCTCTGAATTTTCAAGTGTTTTGAGCATGAAGGGATGCTTTATTTTATCATTTGTTTTCTCTGCAACTATTGAAATAATTATGTGATTCTTGACTTTAAGTCTGCTGATATGGTGAATTACATTTATTGCTTCCTGGATGTTCAACCAATCTTGCATGCCTGGGATAAAACCCACTTGATTGGGTTCACAATATTTTTAATATATTTTTGTATGCACTTTTCTAAAATTTTGATGAGAATTTTTGCTTCAATATTCATTAAGGATAGTGATCTAAAAGTTTCTCTCCTCGATGTGTCTCTGTTTTGGGTATCAGGGTGATATTGGCTTTATAGAATGAATTTGGGAGTGCTCCCTCTTCTCTATTTTATGGAATACTTCGAGAAGTATTGGAATAAGCTATTTAAGGGTTTTGTAGAACTCAACTGAGAATCCATCTGGTCCTGGACTTTTCTTTCTTGGTAGAGTTTTGATGACTTCTTCTATTTCATTACTTGGAATTGGTCTATTTAAATTGTGTATGTCATTCTAGTTCAGTTTAGGTAATTCATATGTCTCTAGAAACCTATTGATATCCTCTATATTTTCTATTTTATTGGAGTATACATTTTCAAAATAGCTTCTAAATATGTTTTGTATTTCAATCATGTCTGTTGTGATATTTTCTTGTTCATTATGAATTTTAGTAATTTGAATTTTCTCTCTCCTCCTTGTTAGTGTGGCTAATGGTTGATCAATTTGTTTATTTTTTCAAAGAATCAACTATTTTGTCAGTTTTTAATTGTTTTTTTTTTCAATTTCATTGATTTCAGCTCTGATTTTAATTATTTCCTGTCTTCTACTACTTTTGGTGTTGCTCTGTTCTTCTTTCTCTGGTGCTTTGACCTGTAGGGGTAGGTCATTTATTTGTTGATTTTTTTTCTTCTTTTATTGAATACAATCCATGAAATAAATTTTCCTCTGAGTACTGCTTTCATAGTGTCCCAGAGATTTTGATACGATGATTCTTTGTTCTCATTTGCCTCTAAGAATTTTTTAATTTCCTTTCTGATGTCTTCTGTTATGCATTCATCATACAATAGTGTATTATTTAATCTCCAGGTTTTGGAGTAGTTTTTTACTCTGTCATTTATTTCTAATTTTAATCCTTTATGATCTCATAGAATACAAGGTAGTATCTTTATCTTCTACTTTCTAACATTAGCTTTGTGGCATAAAATATGGTCAATTTTAGAGAAGGATTCATGTGCTACTGAGAAGAAAATGTATTCATTCTTTGTTGGATGGCATATTCTATAAATGTCCATTAAGTCTAAATTATTGATTGTGTTATTGAGATCTATGGTTTCTTTGTTCAATTTTTGTTTGGAAAATCTGTTCAGTGGTGAGGGGAGTGTGTTAAAATTACCTAGTATTATTGTGTTGTGGTCTATTTGATTTCTGGATTTCAGAAGCATTTGTTTAACATATATGAATAATCCACTGTTTGGGGCATAGGTATTTATGGTTGTTATGCTGATTTATGCTTCCCTTAAGCAGTGTGAAATGTCCTTCTTTATCCCTTCTGAGGAACTTTGGCTTGAATTCCACATTAATTGATATGAGGATGGATACTCCGGCTTTCTTTCTTTGCCCATGTGCATGGTATGTTTTTTTCCCATCCTTTTACCTTTTGTCTGTGGGTAACTCTTTGCATGAAGTGAGTCTCTTATAAGCAGCAAATTGTTGGATCATTCTTTTTAATTCAATCTGCCAGTCTATGTCTTTTGATTGATGTGCTCAGGCCATTAACATTCAGGGTTATTATTGAGATATGATTTGTTTTCCCGGTCATCTGGCTCATTTTTGTTTTTTGACATGACTTGGTTTCTCCTTTATTTGACAATTACTTTAGGATAGTTCATATATTTCCTGATTTGTATCACTTTTTGTATCTCTTCCTCATTGTATATTTTGCTGAGAATGTTCTGTAATGCCAGCTTTCTTTTTGTAAATTCTTTTAGCTTTTGTTTATCACAGAAGGATTTTATTTCATTCTCAAATCTGAAAGTAAGTTTTGCCAGGTATAAGATTCTTGGTTGGCATCTGTTTTCTTTCAGGGATTGATATATGTTGTTCCAGGCCCTTCTAGCTTTTATGGTCTGGATTGAAAAATCTGGTGATATCTGTATTGGTTTCCCCCTGAATGCAATTTGATTCTTTTCTCTTGCAGTCTTTAAAATTCTGTCTTTATTTTGTATGTTAGGTATTTTCATAATAATGCGCCTTGGTGTGGGTCTGTTGCAATTTTGTGAATTTGGAGTTAAGACTCTTGTACTTGATTTTCCATTTCATTCACCAGATTTGGAAAATTTTCTGATATTTTTTCATTGAGTAGATTGTTCATTCCTTTGGTTTGTTTCTCTGTGCCTTCCTCAATCCCAATAATTCTTAATTTGGTCTTTTTATGATACCCATATTCTTGTAGATTCTGTTCATGATTTCTTACCATCTTCTCTGTTTGGTCAACTGTTTCCAAGATTAAATATTTTGTCTTCAATGTCTGATCTTTTGTTCCAGGTGTTCTATCCTATTGGTTATGCTTTCTATGGAGTTTTAATTTGGTTTATTATTTTCTTCATTTTAAGTATTTCTGCTTGGTTAATTTTCAGTATCTCTAACTCTAGTGAAATGATCTTTTGCTTCCTGTATTTGCTGTTTTAGCTGTTGATTTTTGTGATCATTCAATGCCTCCATTTGCTCTTTCATCTCCTTGTTTGCTTCCCTGATCATTTTAATTATGCATATTCTGAACTCCCTTTCTGACATTTCTTCTGCCATGCTGTCATTGGATTTTATTGGTGTAACATCTAGGTTTGTTTGGGACATTTTCTTCCCTTTTTTTCTCATATTGGTCAGGTATCAGTGGAATGCTGAGATATTGCCAATTTTCTCTAATGACTTATATTTTCCCTGTAGATTTCCAATGTATCACCTACTAGCCTTCAGTGGCCTGAAGTCTTGGAGGAACTTGATAATGCAATGCTCCATGAGAACGTTGCCCCTCTAAGGTTGGTGGCCTTCAGGTGGGGTATATTCCCTGCTGGTGGGCAGAGGCACCTACAATTGTTGACCCTGGTCATCCAAAGGGGAGCTAGACTGTGGGCTGAGGCAAGGCTTGTTTGGGCCTGTGTCTGTGGTTCTACCACCCTTGTGGGAATGCCTCACCCAGCAGGGAACACTCAACTGGTGGGAACATGTCCCTGGTCACCTACCTTCCTAAAAGTTTCCCTAGATCCAGATCTACCACATTGGGTGGGCAGCTCTCCTCTACAGCATTCCCAGTATTTCAAATATTTCAAGTATTTCTGTTTGGACCTACCTTCTGGACGTGGGAGCCTCTCCTTGCACCAAAGCATCTCTCTGTGCAGCTCCTCCTCTGAGAAGCTGCCTAGAGTCTTGGGACCATCACTTCATGTGTAATCATCTGGCTGTGCAACTCCTCCTCTGAGCAGCTGCTTATGGTCCTGGAGCAGTCTCTCCTAGTCCAACAGTCTCACTAGATGCCTCCTCCTCTACAATGCTCCCTGTTGTCCAAATTTACTGCTCCAGCTGGGGGTGGAGGGGGTCTCATTGGGCAGCTCTACTTCACAACCTTTCCTGCATTCTGGGACTACCACCCCATCTGGGGCACCTCCCCAATGGGAAAGACTCACCTGGTGGCTTGGAGTTTGTTCTGAGTCTTTCAAAACCTCATCTTCTTGAATCCTAAGTCCTGGAGTGACATGAAATGCAGTCACCCTGAGTCTGCCAGTTTGAAAAGCCTCCTGGGAGTCTTGATGATGAGTTTCACTTAGGATGGACTGTGTTACTCTAAATAAACAATGACCTGCTATTCTC